>NC_046372.1:14661411-14983345 GCF_011125445.2 Fundulus heteroclitus
GTCATCAAAAATCTTAGGGTCGTTAGAAAAGCCAGTGGCCCATAGCGTTACAAACCCTCCACCATGTTTAACTGTAGGCTTTAGGTGCTTTACCACATGTTCATCCTTCATTTCATGCAAAGCCCATCTGATGTGTTTGTTGCTAAAGAGGCAGATCTTAGTCTTAGTCCAAACAAAGCACACAGTTCCTGTTACAATCCCAGTAACGTGTGTGTGTAATGGTAGGTTTGACATGAGGCTGTTTTATGGCATTAATTAAAGGTTCCCAGGAAACTTTACTTTTTTTTATCATAAATCTTAGTTTGTTTTTTTATATTAAATGTCAGGGGTTTTGTTTTTTTTTTCAATTCAGCGATTTTTAGTCACATCATAAAATGCTGCGAATAAAACAGTAAAATCAGGGATCTGGTGTAATTAACTGCCTATCTAAATGTGATGTGTTTCCAACCATGTTTAGAAGTGGTACTCTGACGATGAGCTGGACGTAAAGGCCATCATGGACACCTGGACGCTGCAGGAGGGCTTCCCGCTGGTCACTGTAGAGGTCAAAGGTCGGGAGGTCAGGCTGAGTCAGGAGCGTTTCCTGAGGACAGACAATCCCTCGCTCACTGACGGGTAACAGATATCGCACGTGATTACGTATTAATGCTTCCTGTTTACATTCCATATTGTTTAAAAACCTCAGATTGTATTATTTCTTCTTCTTTTTTTTTTGTGCATTAGATTCCTGTGGCAGATCCCACTAACGTACATGACCAGTGCCTCCAACACGGTCCACCGTTTCCTTCTCAAGACAAAGACTGGTGAGGACTTGGATGATCGTTAGATTGTCAGATTCAGACACCTCATCCATATGCACAGAACTTCAACTCAGCAGGCGCTCCTCACGTCACACGTTTCTTGTACCGTTTGCATGTTAGATGTCCTCTACCTGCCAGAGGACGTGGACTGGGTGAAGTTTAACGTAAACATGAGTGGCTACTACATGGTCCACTATGCCGGAGAGGGCTGGAACTCCATCATCAAGCTGCTGCAGTACAACCACACGGCCATCACTGGCAACGATCGGGCCAGCCTCATCCAGAACGTCTTCCAGCTGGTCAGGTCTGTCTCTCACTAGGAAACAACGTAGTGTAGTGCTGTAACACAAAGCATCTGGGTTACTAATGCAATGCAACGTTGGTTATATTTTGATAATTTATACATTTTACATAAGGAACATTTGACTAAACCTTCATGTAAAATAAAATAAAATGATTGGAACATAGGGCTGGACGATAATTCAGTATCAATATATATATCGATCGATTAGACGTTTGGTACAATAGAGAGAAAAGGCTCAATAAAAAGTTCAATAGAAGAACAGTTTTCCTTCCTTTTACATTCTAGCCTATCATGTAGGTTAATACTACAGTCATTAACATCCTCCCAGCCAATCACAGACGCAGATCCAGGGACGTTCCGTCACCAAAATCCGCCCCCTTCAAAGAGTCCAGAGAGTGCAAGTCTTTGCACTTTCAGTCCAGAGAGACTTACAGTTTTGGTAAAAAGTTGGTTGAATAAAGGATTGAGTTTGAATTCAATGATTGTGTGTTCTTTATATAAAAATAGGTCACTAAGCAACAGCATAAAATAGCCAGGGCTGCACATAAAATACATTTTCAGATCATTTTTTTTTTTACCATTATCCATATCAATCAATATGATTTTCTATTTGATCTGTATGCTTTTTTTCCCTCATATCGTCCAGCCCTATTGGAACGTCAGTGCCGATGTATAAAGTTCCTTCTATGCGTTTCAGTGTTGGGAAGGTGAGGCTGGATACGGCCCTGGAGCTGTCCCTTTACCTCTCCAAAGAGACTGAGATCATGGCTGTGACCCAGGGCTTCGGAGAGCTCGTGCCCCTTTACAAACTGATGGAGAAGAGAGACATGACTGTGCTGGAGAACCAGATGAAAGTAAGACGGCTCTTGTAATATTTCTGGAAGCAAGGCTATCTCAAGCTTATCAGCACTAAAAAAAAAAAAAAGAAATGTTGAGATATATCTAAAGGTCCCATTTGCACCGGACTAAGACCGCAACATGGTAACAAAAGTCTCCCCAATTTGTGGATGGTCTCCGTAGAGTCTTTGAGAGGTCTTCTGGGTGTGCACCAAGAATGTGTTGCACAATGGGGCGGAGCCTGATAGCAACAATGGCCTCATGCCACGTCTCCAACCTTACTACACCACACTGTACTGGCAGCACCCCAAGTAACCTGATTTCTTGTAAAACATTGATGTTTTGGCTGCTATGTGTGTGGCTGACACAAAACTGACCACTCCACTGACAAACTAATGCATGCTATCAAACAGTAGAAGGAAAAAATGTGTCCCATTCAAGCCCCTTGTACATAGAGATTGGTATGTGCGTCACACCCAGTGAAGTACAGTTCCCAACTTGAGAAATGTGCCCACACCTCCAAATTGCGCATATATGCAGGTTGCTGAAAAGCTGGGGGATCCTGTGAGTTTTCAGCTGCTGTTCAAATGCTAAATGTATGTGTCATGCTGTCAAAGAGAAACCCTGGCATCATATTTATTAATTAATAAAGATAAGGAGGACAAAGTGCTAGGAACATCTCATAGTTTTTATTGTACAATAAATGTAAACAAGCCAATTTAAAATTCAGTATGGCGTTATAATATTGTGACTTAAGCGGTACATATCATGCAGTGATCCACTGTTTTATCCCTTAAATACATTTTGTTTACACTTTTGGAGTGCAGAAAATCTGAATGCAGTCCTTCCAGGTGCTGTGTCTATATCCTTGTATTCTTTTTGGGTTGTATTTGTCAAGGTCTTCAGTTTTCTATTGCTTTTTTTTTAACAATTATGTCACAGTCTTTAGTGCAGAACTGCTAAACAAGGTCATGGACCTCCAGTTTACCAATTTCACAAATCCACCATTTTTATTTATCTGAGCGGTGTTGTAGTCCACGCAGAAGGGTGCCGAAGATACAAATCAATACAGTAAGTCAAAATGTTCGGTTGTTCGTCACACCGTCCCCCAGCATACTACAAAAATGGCCGATTGAGGTGAAGTGGAACGCTCTGCGACCTGTAGGGGGGCGGGGAGTGCCTCCTTTAGATTTAAAGAGACAGCACCAAAACGAGTTGCTCTCAGACGCACCTCAGAACAGGGGTAAAAAGAAGGGAATGTGGGGGTAAATTAACAAGGATTTCAAACCACTGTTGCAGTTCCACTTTATATAGACCACATATAGAGTGATTTAGATGTGAAAAGGAAGAACTGAAAAGCATGATATGTCCCCTTTAATAAAGTCCCAGTGTTAAAAAATATAAAATATATATGAATAATTCTTTCAGAACGCCCCTGTTAAAATATGTACACAGAGTGCTGTGCCACGGTGAAAGTATTGCACAGGATGTCAAACTCAGTGCTGTGCTCACACAAAAATCTGGATTTCTAAATTTGGTCTTGGAGATCTTGGCAGTTGCAGGGTGGTCTTAATCCGATGTAAAGAAGGCCTAATAGATTGTATGCTTTAATTACATTTTTACACACTGTTTATGGTGCCTCAGGGTTACATCGTGGATCTGTTCCGGGACCTGATCGATCGGCAAGAGTGGAGTGACTCGGGTTCGGTGTCTGAGCGAGTGCTGAGGAGTTACCTGCTGTTGTTTGCCTGTGTCAGGAAGTATCCTCCCTGCGTAGCCAAAGCCACCCGGCTGTTTAACCAATGGAAGGATTCAGATGGCACCATGAGGTCAGGAGAATTAAGAACGTATATGGAAAGAAAAAGCACTGTCAAAGCATGTTTTCATTCGGATGCATCCCTCTTCTTGTAGCCTCCCTGTTGACATCACTATGGCTGTGTTTGTGATTGGAGCACGGTCACCAGAGGGGTGGGACTTCCTCTTTGAGAAGTACCGTACATCTATGCAGATGTCTGTCAAGAGCCGCATAAAGTCTGCAATGACTATCACCCATCTGCAGGATAAGCTCAAGTGGTGAGCAGCAGAGTTTACAAACTGGAACATCAGCTAAAGTTAATCAAAGAAGGGGGGGGGGGTTTACCCAGCTCTTCTTTAAAATCTTCTCCTTGTTTCCCATCTCCAGGATGATGGAGCAGAGTCTGCATGGTGAGGTGATGAAGACCCATGACCTCCCAGACGTGATTGTCTCCGTTGGAAGGAACCCTCATGGTTACAAACTGGCCTGGGACTTCCTCCGAGCCAACTGGCACACCCTGATCAAGAAGTCAGTACTCTTTACTTCATCAGCCCTGGTTTTTAGCTTCCCTTGATTAAAATTGCTGCCTCTAAGATGAGATGAGCTTTTTTTTTTTTTACATTTGTGACATTTTATTTGACGTAGCAGCATCTTAAATTAGCCTGGACGTCTAAATTTACATAATACCAATATATGTTTGTGTTAATAAAACAGGTTTGACCTCGGCTCCCACTCTGTATCGTACATGGTGACTGGTGTGACCAACCAGTACTCGACCAGGGAGATGCTTCAGGAGGTAAATATTCATTATGTGGTATTAACAAAAACATTTTCATTTACTTTTGTCTTTAAGTGTTTTTGTTAATGAAAGGATGAATTGAATTTATTTGAACACATATTAAAGAAAACAATGTGTTTGAGTCCCTCAACCATTCCTTTCCCTTAGGTGCGGAGCTTCTTCGACTCGCTGACGGAGGAAGCGGGGTCGAAGATGAGGTGTATACAGCAGACCTACGAGACCATTGAGGATAACATCCGCTGGACGGACACCAACCTTCCTCTGCTACAGTCTTGGCTGAACAAGCGGCAAAAAAAAGCACCTCACGAAGATTTATAGGCTTAGCGGGAGTTGTTTTTTTTTTACCCCCTGTTGAGCAGAAGCTGGCTTGTGGTCCAGCGGTGGAGCCTGATAGGTGGCTTGGTTGGTGCTTCAAACCTCCACCAACAGATTCTGAACCAAGCTGGTCTTTAATCTGGAATTGTAAAGACTAGTCCAGATTAAGGAGTACAGTAAGAGGCAATATTCTTGGTTCCAAACTATTACTAAAATCACTTAGGTGAAAACAGGGTAACCGTCATTACATTATGCAAGCTGCTGCCAGATGTGAGTCCCTCATGTACATGATTTTAAATTGCACTGACCCCGCACCTTCTTCCAACCCCAGTCTGTGCAGATATAGAGTACCTAGATATGTTTGTGCTCTAGCTGCAGGTGAATTCAGTCACAGTCTGATGCAAGATGGTCTTAGAGTCTTCTGCTCAATGCCAGCAGCCCAATAAAGGCAAAAGGTCAAATTTACCCAGAAATCAATCAAAGCTGTATAGTAAGCTAAGAGGGTTTATCATTATTTTATTAAATCTATGAATGTACTAATAATAGAATGTAAAAAAAAAAAAAAAAAAATAGGGAAAAAATGCCTGCGCAATCTTTAATGCAGCCCATAAAATGTATTTGCAAGGGTGGACCCTTGACCAGTGCTAAATGTGTCCATTTATGAGTTACTCACATCAAGCAGATGCTCCCATCTTGTAATGACAGTTATTTTATGATCAGTGACAATCTCCAAACATTTTTGCACTAAAAATAGTAGCTCATGAGTTTTAAAAATGTGCTTTTTTTTTCCACCAGGTATATTGAAATAGACCCTAGAATATGTTTTCTTTCTGTGAGGAACAAAAATGCTTCACATAAAAAATAAATCACTGTACTTGAGAAATAACAGTTTATAACTTAACGATTAGGGTTTTTGTCAGAGCCGCAAACACTGTGCCTGGGTATCTGCTCAGAGTTGCCTCTATTTGTTTCTGAGCGCGTGTTTTGGTATAGAAAGGCGTGTTTATGATGTAAAGTTGTGCTTTTGTAAAGTAAAATTGGATTTAAGCTGCATTATTACAGAGGAACGCGACAACATGCTGTAAATAATGTTAAAATAAATGCACTGTGCAACAAATGCTTTATGATTGTAAAGCATTAAAACAAAAAAAAATGTGAAAAGAATGAAGATTGTAGATTTTTATTAGGTGAAAACAAAATGAACTTTTGTATCTTTTGTCTTCAGTTAACAGGATTAAAATATATGAATAACTATTTGACACAAAATTGAGTTGTATACAGAAATCTATTCATAAACTGCTGTTTGTTTCACTGAACGTTTTTCTATGATTAGCTGAGATTTTTACTATTCAGAGCATAAGTTAAATGTGATTTCCTTCTTTGGGATTCTGATCTGTTTTTTTTTTTTTTTTAAACATTTGTCACTTAAAAAACTGACAAGAATTTATGTGGAAAAAAGGTTTTGGGATTTAAAAGTGATTAATATTTTTCTTTATAGAAGTGGGGATAGGCGAAGTTAGTTTCTTATGTGTAGCAGTCCGCTACTAACATGCTTTCATTTTAAATAAAAACAGTGAAGTTCACGACGCATTAAAAAATACAGTTTAATTCGTATTCACTGTGTCGTGATTTTGCAATGTCAGGCAGGAAAAAAATGCTCATTGAATGAAATTTTGGAAGAATAAAGTTTGTTTCATCTTCAATAATTCTTTGCCCTGTGCTTTGTTAAAATTAGTTTTTATATATTCAGTATAACTTAAGGGAACTTTGACCATCACTTTCAAACACGTGAATATGCTTTGATCTAAACCATTGTCGCTTCAGATGTATGGTAAGGGTTGTCATCCTGGTCCTTCTCTGCCTCTAACTGCTTTTTTGTGCTTTTATTTAACATAATGCATCTTCTAAATGCATCCCTCTCATCAGATGTTTTCCCACAGGCTTTAAAAACAGCAGTTATTAAACCATTGATTTAAAAAGAGCAATCTGGACTAATCACATCTCCAGAAGTACAGGCCAATCTCCAACCTGCCATTTATCAGTAAAGTTATTGAAAAAGCTCTTTAACAGTTAAATAGCTTCCTTACAATGACCAACCAATTTAATGTTTTCCAGTCTGGTTTCTGTGCTCACCACATTGCTGAGACCGCCCTCCTTAAAGTGTTCAATGACATCCACATAAATACAGACTGTGGAAGAACCACAGTTCTGGTTCTGTTGGACCACAGCGCAGCATTTGACGCTGTTGACCATGATGTATTATTAAAGTGAATGGAGAGCTGGGTCAGAGTCTCTGGTACAGCACTCAATTGGTTCAAATCCTAAAGAGCAGGGACTTCTTTGTGTCACAGGGTTCAATCTTTGGACCTCTTCTATTCAATATCTATATGCTCCCTCTAGCTGAGGTTATAACAAGAAACAAGATTAGCTAACACAACTCTGCAGATAATACACAGCTCTTCATTATGATGTCACCAGGTGACTCTGAACCCATCCATGCACTGATTGAATGCTTAGAACAAATCAATGCATGGATGTGCCAAAACTTTCTCCAGCTGAACAGAAACAAAACGGAAGTTATTATCTTTGGACCTAAAGAGGAACGAACTAGAGTCAATATGCAGCTTCAGTTATTACAACTACAAACTAGTGATCAGGCCTGAAATCTGGGTGTAGTGATGGAGTCAGACCTGAACCTTCAAGGACACATAAAGACTGTTACAAAGTCAGCCTTCTTCTAGCTAAAGAACATTTCTAGGATTAAAGGACTGATGTCCCAACGAGATCCAGAGAAACTCATCCATGCATTTATCTTTAGTTTTATTGATTACTGCAACAGTGTTTTCACATGTCTGCCCAAAAAAAAATAAATCAGACAACTGCAGCTGAATGCTGCTGCTTGTGTTCTCACTAAAACCAGGAGGATAGAGCACGTCACCCCAGTTCTAAAGTCCTTACACTGGCTCCCTGTAGCTCAGAGAATAAACTTTAAAATACTTCTGTTGGTTTATAAATCACTGAACGGCTTAGCACAAAATACATCAAAGACCTGTTGTTGCTGTATCAACCCTCCAGACCACTTAGATCTTCTGGGTCTGGTCTACTCTGCAGAACCAGAACCAGAACCAAACACGGGGAAGCAGCATTTAGCTCCTATGCTCCACAAATCTGGAACAAACTTCCAGAAAACTGCAAATCAGCCCAAATGAAGGCTAAAAACTCACCTGTTCAGAGTTGCTCTCAGCCCAAAAGAACAGGACCATTGACCGACATATTTCATGTGTGTTGATGTTTTCACCTGATAAGATTTAATGATTGTTACTGTTCTCACAACCAGTGACCGTTATGATGTGTTTATGATGTTTTTAAGTTTCCATGATGTAAAGCACTTTGAACCACCTTGCTGCTGAAATGTGCCATACTAATAAACTTCTTACTGTCTCTGATGTGCATTGTTAGTTGACCCTTGCACATAGTGTTTTTCATGCTGCTAAAAAAATATATATATTTGTCTCATCTGTTTAGAACCGCTTCTTCGACAAGTTTGCTTGTTTTTATACAATAAACTGCAAAAAGGACTTCTTTTGAAGTGACCTCAATAATCTCTTCTCGCCAGCTTTGTGGGGTGAATGACTTGTACAAGCTCAGGTTGTCCAACCTGAGCTTTAGATCTCAGGAGAGACTGAGCTACTTTAACTGTAAACTTTATCTACAGGGAAGATCTCCCTCCAGGAACCATAGTTAACACGCAGTCTGAGAGCAAAGGCCTCTGCTACCATTGGTAATTACATAAACTTTGTATGTTCACTTCGTGATAGGTGGATTCAACCTTTGTATCCTAACACTCCTCTAAACATTATGAGTTTTTTTTTTCCCCCCTACTGTGCGACAGTTTACTGATATGTGACGTCAATTTTTAATCATTACAGCTTTCTTTTTATGCAAGTCACCTGTGCACATCTGCACTCTTCACCGCTGTTTTGATTGGCTTCTCATTCAGAGGGCTGCTCTGATCATAATATTTCTATGTGCTCTGCTGCTCAGTAAGAAAAAACAGAAAGATAAAAAAAAAGTTTGGATTATTATCAATGCGGGAAGTGAGGCTCTAAGGAAATTACCTACTTCTCTAGGAAGCAGCCAAACCTGAATCTAAATGTTCTCATTTAAAACATCCTCCCAAGGATCTTTGAGTTTGTTGTGTATTATAGTGCTGTGGGAAATGACTTGCACAATTTGTTCCAGATCATGAAGCAAATTAGAATGTCAGATAATATAAACTGAGAAAATAAGACATCTTTTTATATTTCTTTGGTTTGAATTCACTCGCCACGCCCAGCCTTGACTACTGCCAGGCCTGTGGAGCGAAGAAACAGACCGAGCTCGTATGACAACATGAACTGGGCTAAGAAACTAAAATTTGTGGCTCTTAAGAAGAAACAAAGTCGTTGACATCGGTTAGTCTGGAAAAGGTCCAATTATAAATGCATTTCTAAGACTTTGGGACACCAGTGAAACATGGCAAACCTTCCAAGAAGTGAAAAGCCGACCAAAACGTGAAGACTCATCGGAGAAGCATCAGAACAACCAGAGTAACATCTAAAATGGCCTCCATGGAAGACTTCCACCTAAATATCCTGTTGACAGGTGAGACAAAAGGGGATTTTATTTTTTATTTTTGGAAAGTGTCAGGGTTTTGTTTACCGATGAACTCAGGACACACACACGGGACTAAAAGTTTGAGTTTTTATTGAAGGAAGTATGCTGGGTGGTGAGTGATGAAGACCGGAGGTTCAGGACTGCAGAAGGTCAGGGATGAATGTGATGGCAGGAGCTGACGGCCCGGAGACAGAGAGTCCACACTTGCTAGGTGCTGCTCGGCTAGCAAGCCTCATAGCACTCAGGTTAGCAGTTCATTGGAGACACCAGGGCACAGAGCTGAGCTTCACCAGGGCGGCTAGTCAGGTTAGCAGAACTTGAGAGACACCAGGGCACAGAGCAGAGCCTTTCCAGGATGGCTAGTCCAGTTAGCAGTTCTCTGGAGACACCAGGACACAGAGCAGAACCTCTCCAGGAACAAACAGTGAACGAACAGTCTTTAGAGTGACTGGCAGGACTAACCTTAACAATAGGAGCAAAACAAAGCTTCCAAGGCAAACCGGGGACTGGCATGGAGAGGTGTGGAATGATGACGGCCCAGTGCTGAACTGAAGGCAGAGGGAGGTTTAAATAGAGCACTTCACAGGTGGAACAAGGGTCTGGCTAATTGACTGGTAAATGATTATCAGGTGTGACTGACTGCTGAAGAGGTGAAGTGAAAATTGACAGAAAATAACTGATGACTGAAAACTAACAATAAATAAAGTCAAACCTAACCCAAAAGAGATGAAAAAAATTAAAATAACAGAAAAACAAAGCCAAACCAAAACTCAACCATATCAGAAAGCTTGCTTCCTGTTACATCTGTTTTAGAAAAAGAACATCACACCTACAGTCAAATACTGTGGTGGCGGTGTGGTGGTGTGGAGCTGCTTTGCTGCTTCAGCACCTTAACTACTTAGCTTAAATGAATGAACCATGAATTCTGAATGAGAAAAATCTAGCCATTATCTTTTGAGCACTTGAGTTTTGCAGCAAGTCCACCACTCTGTATAACTCGAAAAATAAATAAATATTTGTGCACCAGATCTGTGTGCACAATTATTAGGAGAGTGTTTTGACCATATCATAATTTTTAGGCAATTTTTTCGAACTCCAAGCTGGATAAATTTGAACGCTTAATAAGTTTAGGCATAGCAGTTGATGTGTATCTGTGTATTGAGGGAGGGTGTAGCATGAGGAGGTCAACACCCTTTATCAAGATGTCCATAATTATCATGCAGCTTCTTTTCTTTAGGCATACTTACATAAGGGATCTCACAGTGATGCATCACTCTGGAAATTGATAAGATATTGGGGCGTGATCACAGAACTATCAAACGTTTTGTTGCAAATAGTCAACATGGTCGCAAGAAATGTGTTAAGAAAGATTTAACAGTGAAATATTTAAGAAGAATCAACCGTGAACCTAACCTGAAAACACTTTAAGTCAGACGTAACCAAGTAAATTCAACTAGTTGCTACTTTTTTACGTCAGAAATGTTTATTGGAAAGTTTTGAGTTGTTTGTTGATAATTCTCACTTAAACAAATGATTGTGAAAAGGTGAGATGTGAAAGTTTTAGTTACCCCAATATTTTGCACATATTTTGCCAAAACCACACTTATACCTTCTTAAATATGCCTATTTGATGTTTGTATACAGTTTTGGACTAACCGAGAGCATTGTAGTTAATTATGAATGAAAATAATCCTTAAAAATAAGACTTGCCTAATAATTGGTAATACAAATGCTCTAGGAGGGGTCAAAGATTCCTTGGCAGCAATTAAACTCTCATTGTCTATTATTGAAAAGACTTTGCAGCAGTCTCATCGGACTTATCTCTGGTGGTGACGAGTCCGCCTACAGGTGGGAGGCTGACCATCTGGTGACCTGGGAGAACAACCTGGAGCTCAACGCTGTAAAAACAGTGGAGATGGTTGTGGACTTCAGGAAGAACTCAGCCCCAGCTACCCCCATCACCCTCTGTGACTCCACCATTGACACTGTGGAGTCTTTCCACTTCCTGGGAACTGTTATCTCCCAGGACCTCACCAAGAAAGCCCAGCAGAGTATGTACTTCCTGCGGCAGCTGAAGAACTTCAACCTGCCAAGGACAATGATAGTGCACTTCTACTCCTCCATCATTGAGTCCATCCTCACCTCCTCCATCACCATCTGGTACGCTGGTGCTACCGCTAAGGACAAGAGCAGACTGCAGCGTGTCATCCGGTCTGCAGAGAAGGTGATTGGCTGCAATCTTCCATCTCTCCAGGACCTGTACGCCTCCAGGACTCTAAGGTGTGCAGGGAAGATTGTGGCTTATCCCTCTCACCCCAGTCACAGACTATTTCAGTCACTTCCCTCTGGCAGGAGGCTGCGGTCCATCAGGACCAAAACCTCACACCACAAAAACATTTTTTTCCTATCTGCTACCAGCCTCATGAACAAGGCCAGGAGCCGCCTGTGAAACTGGACACTGTCTCTCTCCCCCTGTTCAGGACTTACAAACTTCTGTGTTACATTAACGCACAGTTTACTGAGTGTATATAGCTTCTGTATATATATCCTTTTTACTTTTTATTTTACTATATTCTTATTTTTTGTCTGCATCATCAACACCAAGTCAAATCCCTTATAAGTGCAAACCTACTTGGCAATAAACTTGATTCTGATTCTGATTATGGTATTATAAGATTAAGATATAAAATCATTGTTTGAAAACTTCAGATTATCTTCAACTGATATTAAAGCTTTTTTTTTTGGTGATTTAAAAGATTTGGCTAAATCTTTAAAATTATGTTTAAGGAGTCTGAATTTCACCCTCTAACTTTAAACTAGCTTTGTACGTTAGATTTATTTTAAGGAGGGCTGGCATCAGTCTGATTTCCGTAAATAACTCAAACTTTGCCCACTTTCTAGAGGTCGTTGTTTGCGGTAAGAGATAGAGAATCAAAGGGCCGTGTTTTCGGGTCAAATCATGACCTTTTGTGAACACAGAGGACACTAGACGTTAGCGCTCAGGACGCCCTTTTCATTCATGCATTTTCCTGAATTCTTTCTTAAATCCTTTAGCTAATTGCTTGTTGTGAGAAAAAAAAAGCATGCCTGCTTCTTTAAATATCATACCTATGCCATAAATTCTCCCAAGGAACCTTTTTTTCCCCCCACAAACTAATAAAACACACCGTCCAGCTCACATAATGTGTATGTGTGCTGCATATGAGCGTCTACATTTAGGCCTTTTTGTACGGCTTTTGGTAGATGAACGAGCAAAACTAAGGATGATGAGTTCTGAATGCGTTTTAGTGGCAGACAAACGTGGCTTTGCCTTTGCTCCCACGCATGAGCACACACAGCACATACGTGCACACGCACACACACACCCGCAGACACACACACACCACCCCCTCGTCAGCAACACCCACAATAAAAACTGCACTCTGCTCCAGTGATTTTGCCCTTTCAGCTCCACACCTGGAAAAGACACATTGCATAAAGGTAAGAGCCTGAAACTCACCTTTTAGCTTCTGCTTTCCATACCCGAAGCTTGTTTCGCCACAAGAAGCCGATCGAATTTCATCTGAAACACTGTCGAACGGAACATAATCACAGAAGTCTGTTTATTCAGTGCGTATTTACAGACTTTGCTTTGGTTTCTATGTGCTCACTGATCAGGTGCTGGGAGTTTTGCCCTCAGCTATACAATGAGTGATGTATTTTATTGCTTTGTCCTGCTACGTTTGTCAAATGCCTGTTCAGTTTGTTAGAAATCATATAAGAATTACTTCAAAACGTGAATAGTTTTCACAGATTTCTGACAGTGGTGTTTGAAATCAAATTAAGAAATTTCTCCTTATATCCTGTGTTTCCCTGCCTGTTTTATAAGGCGTCAAATCAAAATCTGGGATAACCACGGCGCTAGCCTGCAGAGCAAACGCAAACCACTTTGAAAACTATTTATCTTGATTGACCAAAATCTTTCTGCACTTTCACCTTTGAGTTATTAGTTTTTACGACCCCTAAAGTGGGATATAACGGTTCATATACATAGCCGTGACTTGAAAAGGTTTGTATACCTCTTGAACTTTTTACCCATTCCAGCTGCAAATTTCAAAAAATTTGATTTTATGACATAATTGTTAAGTGGAAGGAGAATGTTTTCTTTTAGGTTGAAAATAGAACCCTGAAAACATGTGGAGTGATCTTGTATTCAGTCCCCAGTGTAAACCTTGTGTGAGAGTCGTCTTCTGCAACAACAGCTGCAAGTGTTTTGTGGTATTTCTCCACCAGCTTTGCACATCTAGAGATTGACATCGTCGCCCGTTTTGGAGTACAAAATACCTCGAGCTCAGCCAGACTAGATAGAGAGCGTTGGCCAAAAATGTTTGCTTTGGTTTCATCTCAGCAGAAACTGCTAAAAGCATTGATACCTTTTTTCTTGCCACTAGTCTATAACGGCAAGATTTTTGAAGTGTAGAATCAGCAGTCATCCTGTCGACACTCTGTTCCACCTGAGCTGGGGATTTGCAGCTCCTCCAGAGTCAAAACAGGTCTCTTGGCTACTCCCTTGCTCTCCCTGTCTGGCCTATCAGTTTAGATGGACGGTTCTCTCAGCGCTCTGTGAGATGTTCAAAGCCAGGGGATGCTCTATAAACTTATGCTGCATCTTGAAGACCAAGGAACAGAAATTCCTGCAGGCTTGTTTAAATTCTTTTTGCTTATTAACAGATATTAATGCCCGACCTCCTTTTAAGGTATTGTCTCACTTTTCTCTGACGGTGCTGACATGGAACACATAGAAACACAGTTAAGCAAAAAGTTATCATTGTTGCATTTATATATATATATATACATATATAATACTGGCATAATAATAAACTAGTGTAGCCAAACTGAGTGACTGCTGTTAGTTTAAGGTCAGTGCAGGACCGGCTGCTTCTGGTAAGACATTAGCCTCCACACATCTATCATATCTTTTCGCATGGTATCAACTGGCAATAAAAGCGTCTTGCATCAATGTGTCGAGGACAAGGCCTTTATGGGTTTGTGAGTACAAAGTGTGTTTTTTATTGATCTGGGCAGAGGATAAAACAAGGCTGATTTGTGTAAGAGCCCAAGTACCATGTGGCTGATCATCAGCTCAAGGGAATCAGGGTTTTGAAATGACTTCATTATGTTATTTGCAATGAAATCGCTTAAACCGTGTTTACTTTTTAGGTTCATTCTGTTGTCGGTGGCTCCATTTCCATTTTGATCCATCTGGTGTGACCCATCCATCTAGAGAATGATATTAGACTCCTTTCCTTATCTAGAGTAAGAAACATCTCTGTTCATCTCTAATTTGTATTGTCTGTACTGCAAACCGTCATTATGGGCATAAATATAAAAAAAAAAGTGCTTAGGCTCTTAGGGATTTATTTGAACCACTATTTTTCAATGGCTGAAACTTTGTGCAACAAACAACTTATGATAAAAAAGAGAAATTGAGTGTAGACATTTTATTTACTCAACACAACATCAAAATCATCCCTACAGGCTCAGATAAAAACATATCACTCACTAACAGTGAGTTAAATTCATCAACTGATGAACTGGCATCTACAGATAAAAATAAAACAACAATACGCAGAGAAACACATGTTCATTAGTGTGCATTGTTAAGAGTAGCTAGCCTCAGAACTGGACTCTCGTACGCAAAGCCATGCGGCGAGGTTAAGATCCAGAAGCGAGAGCGGAAAACCTCTCGCTTACATCAGCTGATATGGATCAGTAAGGACCCGCTCCGGGATTGGTCGATTCTTCCCATGCTGTCTTTGGGATACCTGTGTGGAACAAACCCTGTGGCCCCAAGCTCTGATGCTGACATGCACACGTTACGTTTACATTCTGCCGGATAGTGTGAGTGCGACCATCTAGGCAAGGCAAATGTATTTGTATGGCATATTTCAATGCAAAGTGCTTTAAATGATTAATAAATTAACAATATTAGTGAGCCTTTATTTATAATTTTATGTATAAAATTTTTATTTAGCCTTTGTAAAATGGATTTTCTGGTGTATTGGTTTATGGTAATTGATCTGTTTAATTTCAGATTGATCAAAGTCAGGCTGTACGCATCGCAGAAAATGAGTTGCTGCTAACAGGTGTTGAGTTTTTGCTCTCCACTTAACTTATCATGCCAGAGACGCCACTGGTAAAGAGTCCGTTGCTAAGTGTTCCTTTGGAACAGCGTGCACTTCAGCTTTCCTTTGGTGGTTTAATTTCTTTTTGACCGTCCTTCACCGCTCCTCGTAGAGGCAGCAATACGAATGTCTGGGTAGCAAAAACATCCTAAAAATGAACATGTACTTATTAATTTATTTAAACTAAAGTAGTCAAAGGTAAACGACAACAGCAACATAAGAAACATGCATAATTTGAGAGTATAAACTATGAACATTAACAGTAGCTGAATAGTAATGACAGGAGAACTGAGTGAATGTAATAAACCAAACTTCAAATTTCAAAGTCCTTTTGACAGTCGATACAACAAAATCTAATATACACAAAGCTGATAACCAGTAATTTTTAGCAAAGTTGCCAGTTTTAGATGTTTTTATTCAGCATGTCTTAGGCTACTCACTCTTGCTTGGATGAAGCTGCTTTGGATTAACTTGGTCCTTCATGCAGGCTAATCTGAGATTTTCAACTCCATCAGTGAGATTTATTAAATATAGTTTCTTTCAGTTTATAGTAAAACATATTTTAAAACCCTGAAATGTCTGCTGTCTTATCAATCAGCACATTTATCCACATCCCCTCCCCACTTCTTCTCACCCACATGTGCATCAACTCCTGTGATTGGATTCATGCGCCGTGAGCATGTGAACTTCTAAATTCTGTAAAGCTGTATTTAAATTGTCCGTCCCCATGGCTCTGCAGTAGGCCTGCTCGTAACGTGAAACTAAAAAGCTAAAATCTGTGCGGAGGCAACATTTCTGCATGTGTTCAGATCACAGCCAATGCCTTGTGCTACCGTAATACACGTGTTCCTCTTCATAAAGCTAAGCTTCACTGCTTTGCAGAGTTACGGTAGGCCTATTTTTTATTTATTTTTTAATCAAACATTTATTTAACCAGCTAAAAGACCAACTGGGATCAAGACCTCTTTCACAATGATGCTTAAATCCTGGAGAAGCTGCAAAGTTCCTGGTTTGACTCCCACAGACTGCCACTCTGGGTCCCTGAGCAAGACCTCAACCCCAGAATGCTTCCTGGCCGCTGGACAGTGGCAGCCCACTGCTCCCTAAGAGATGGGTTAAACGTAGAAGACACATTTCATTAGAATGACATAAAGATGGCTATTATTATTATTATTATTATTATTATTATTATTATTATTATTATTATTAAGAAAATCAGTAGCACACCCCGCAATGGATAATACAGACAAACTGCAACTAAACAACCAGTAAAATATATGCATACTGAGCAATTTGAGAAATAAAACACAGGTGTTATTCTTACAGGTACAATGTAAAATTTAAAGCGAGAATAAACTATGAAGCGTGCACCGTGTTCAGTTGGCAGTGCCTTAATGCCTTGTGCCGTAATATGCCAAATATCAAAAAGTGTAATGAGCAGCAAATGAGAGAACCCGATATTTGAGCCGGACAACGTGTTCTTCAAAGGTTTATTAATAGCTTAAATAAAAACAGAAAACAAACACTGGAAGCTGGTAGGCAAAAGTCCAGAAAGGAGGAGCTGGAGACAGTCAGGGCTGACAACAGGCTGCGAGCAGCAGGTAATTACACCTGAACAGACGGTTAGACGGGCTTGGGTCATACACAGAGCAGGCAGAAGAAGGCAGACGGGTCCAAAAGGGCTGGACAGGAATTGTGGTCAGAAATCAGAGGCCGATGAGGTATCCAGTGAAGGCCAGGGAAAACCGGGAATCCAGGAACAAAAACAGGTCAGAAGAAAGCAACTCACTCTGGGCTGGAAGACCATCTGGCAGAGAATGGCTGTGGGAGGCAGGTACTTAAAGGCATGGCAACAGGTGGAACTAGTGGAGGTCATTATGATAACGGCGGGTTTGTCTGCTCACTCACATGGAGTGGAGCTGAACAGTGTGTAGAAAAAAAGCCAGCCCCTCCCCCCAAAAAATCAACTAAAACAGGCAAGATGTATGACAAAAAGTGAGCATTTCCTGCCGTGCACAAACTCTAGCTGCGTTACAGTGATTTAAAGAAGCCTCTTGACCTCACTATTTGGCCATTTTTGCAGGTGGATAGTTTTTAATCAGCTTCTCTCATTAAAAGGAACAACACTAAAACCCCAACTAAAAAAAAGAAATAAATTGGGAGGGGTGGGGGTGTATCTAAGCTGTTGTTAAAGGACTGGCCGATCACAATCTTGTTTGGTTTTCACACTCCTTCATCTTTTTCTCATCAGGGTCTTCCTGGGCTTCCTGGGCTTCGGTCTGGGCATCCTGTTCTGCACCAGCTTCTGCAGGTCGTGCGCCCGTTTGCGAGAGGAGCAGATCGAGAGGGAAGCCCAACACCGCAGGGAGCAGGACAGCCAGCTGCGCTCCATCTACTTCATCCCTTTCCCCAGGAGCATCTCACGGCAGGACAGCGAAGACCTGCACGGGAGCGACCACCTCAACCCCCCGAGATACAGCACCGCCGCCCGCTATGAGCCCCCGCCATCCTATAACGAGGTGATTCCGATGTTGTGGAAGTCCAATTAGACGCTGTGATTGAAGGTCTACTTTGTCAGACTTAATCTGTAACGCTCTGATTGATCCTTCTTTGATTTCTCTCTGTTTTTTTTCTTTCAGTTGGGGATTAAACCGGATGATCTCCCACCTCCTTACACAGAACATCACATTCCAGACTTTTTAAGCACACAACCACCCACTCAGACAAACGTGGACCTATCGCAAGTCCAGTCTCATCCATAAAGGCAGGAGCTTCACCCTGGTGATCATGGACAATCCTGCTCCGCCTTCCTACAGTTTCTAACGTTTCCCCTTCTTTTTTTACATTCTGGGTTGTTTTTTTTTTCTATTGTTGCTTCAATTTCAGTTCAGTTCACTTTATTATTTTTATTATATTTAATAAAGTATTTGTCCCATCACTGCGTCGGAGAACGAGAAGTTTTGAGGAGGTTCAGGATTCTGTCGATACTTTGTGTGAGGATACTTTGTGCCCGGACGTTATGGGCTGAAGAGGCGTTCATTTCACGAGTTTTGGTAAATTATTTCTTCCTGCAGTCAAAGGCCTGTTGTCACAAACTGACACCGTTCTTGTCAGCTCTGTGGTGTTTTAATGATTGGATTCTGAACAAAAGGTCTCTGTCTGTGCGCTTGTATGTAGCATAAACACGTTCATAAACTGAACAGGATGTCGTTTTGGTTTTTCACGAGTCTAATTTTCTTCAAACATTCACAATGTGCGCAGACGATTTACATTAAATATTATCTTAGCATTAATCAACTATTGTCCTGGAGGTGGATTGTTCAGCTCAGAGTCAAGCTTCAATGGGATATAGAATAACCTGCAAAAGGATTCAAACATCTTGAACTTTTTATTTTGCCACATAACTACAAACTTCAGGGTATTTCACTGGGATGATTTTGTAATTGATCAACACCAAGGGATGCACATAATGACGAGCAAAGGGATGTGTGGTTTCCAAAAGATTTTTAAAAAGCCAAGCTGAGGCAACATTTTCAGAACCACCTTTTGCTAAAAGGTAGTTCAGAGGTCTTTCTGGGTATTCCTCTACTGGCTTGGCATTTCTGCCGACTTGTATTTTTTGCCAATAAGTCTTTGGATGCTAGCTGCAGCTCAGTCAGATTGGACTGAGAGCGTCTGTAAATGTCAATTTAAAAGTTTCGCCACAGGTTCTGAACTTTGACTAGGCCATTCTAGCACCCAAATATGCTTTGACTTGATCCATTCCACAAGCTCTGAGGAGCGTCCCGTCTAGGTTAAAGAAATACGTGCCCACAGCAGGTTTGTTTTATCTCTGAATATAATGCGTTTAAGGTGACAGGCAGAGTTAATTTTCCTCTACATAGCATTTTCAGAAAAGTTCTGTCTTATCATATATGCTGTGTCCTCTACATTGTTCCTTCTTGGTATTCCTCCATGAAGACCCTATCTATGGAGCTCTTAACTAACAACTGTCCTTTAAACCGATTAGCCCACCTGAGCTGTGGATCTCTGCAGTTCCAGCGGTACAGTGGGCCTAATGGCTGCTTGTACTGTGTTTTCAAAATAGACTGAAGAGTTTAAGACATTTCTCTATAATCTATCAATGCTTTGAATTTCTTGACGGACTTATCCCTGATCTGTCTGCTATGTTCCCATGTGTCCATAAGTCTGTTTGTTCACAAATTATCTTTAACAGTCGTCTGAAGCATTCTCTCTATGATGTGATTAAATCACACACGGGTGGACTTTACTAACTGAATTATTTGTGCCTCATTATCAAGAATGCGTGCCTTTTTTAAAATGAAATAAAAATCCTACATGGATCACTGGTTTTTACGCTTTATACATATGCAATATTTTGTGCTGGTCGATCACGTGCAGTCCCGAAAAGCATGAAAGTGGAAAATGACTTGAGTAAAAAAGTTGATTATGAGTTCTGCACACATGTTGCTTCAGGAACAGAACTTTAAAAATAGCAAAACCTGTACCACAGGATAGAAGTAGAAACAATATCTATTGTAGCTGGTCTACTTAAATTATACAATAAGCAGGAGAAAAGATCTTTGTCTGTCATAATAAACAATTTTTTTTTTGCAACTTAACAGTTACGAATCTTCAAGCATTTCTGCTGCCTTTTCCTGTGTGAATAAATGTAAATGATGACGTCGCAATGTAAATTCTACCATTACCAGTAGTAATACAGTATGCTATTACTTCTACCCTTTTTTCTCTTGGTTTTGTAAAAAGGAAAAGCGTTTTGATGTTTTGCAACTATAACTTTGGTAGTTTGTAAGGTGAGTAAATTTACCTGGAACTCCATTGAGCTGAATGTCAGGTTTCTGTTTTTTTTTATAAAGCGCTCAAGTGTCAAAGTGTCAAAAAGGCTTATCCCTGCAGTGTGGTGTGTTTAAGAACATTATAGCATGTTAAGAAACTAAACAGGTTTCTTAATACGCTATTTTAAAAGGAACCCTTGTAACGGGACCAGCTACCCTCAGCAGACCAGGTATGGTTCTGTTGTTGCTCTTCAATACAAGCTGGACCTAAAATTTTGGTTCAGTCAAAAAATTCTTTGTGTGTCTGTCATCAGATTTCACTTTACACATTCAAAGAAGACTTTACAATTATGAAATATGGTTTTAGGTCTCATGATGCAACCTGAACACCAGATGGCAGTAAACACATGTGAGATCCCTTTTTGTGTTAGATCATGTAATTTGCTGCAAAAATAAATTAATAATCTTCCTCTATCCTCTGTTAAATTCAACATCACCAATAAACTGAACCTTTATAAGTTTTTTTTTTTTTTCAGACAGCTCTGTATTTCTTATCACTAGCATTTACACAACCTGCCTTTCTAAAAGGAAGCGTGGCATAATCGAAACAATCCCAATTTGAACTCTGTCACTATGTAACAAGACTGGAAATTTTCTGTTGGCCTGTCTTGCGCAGACCTCTGTATAATAAGGATAATAATAGCTTTTGTTTTTAAATTGATTTTGCTGCTGCTCTGAGTCACTCTCTCCCCGGTGAATGTGATCCCGAGTGGCACGCGTCAGAAGGCCAAACCCGGCCTTGTATGGTCGGCTGGTTCTGCGCTACGAGGTGTTTGTTGCTGAAACGTGTCAGAGGTTATCAGCGGGGAAAATATGATTCAGAAAGCAGATAACATCTGGCAGCTGCAGCGGCTCGGTCTGGAGGTTAACGTATGCCATCTGGCCTAAATTGCGTTTTATTTTCTGATGTTGAAATCTGACCAAGGAATGGTTGTTTGAAAGCTCAAATAAACCAGTGAAAGTACCCACATACTATAATCCATATTGTGGTATGTCGATAGAAACTACTTTACATAGTATACAGTTCTGTAAATTCTGTAAAAGACACATTCGATTCCCAGTTTCACGGTTAAAGTCTTGGGGTTACCATCTTCATTTCTGTCAGTTCTCTTTGGCCGATCAACTGTTCCTCAGCTTTGTTTAAAGATTCAACAACCTGCTTCATTACATGTATTGTAGTTCAGCAGACTGGTGTAACCAATATTTTGCTCTTTAGCTCAAACTCCACATTTATTGGCACCCCTGGCAAAGTGTTTATAAAAAAAAAAATCTAACTTTTATTTTAGTCAACTGGTCCAGTGGAGGATAATTACACATTAGAAAATAGCTGTTTTAAACAAAATCCCAATCACTGGTCCGTCCTCATTCATCTGTCCGTCCATCCTGAGCCCAGCCACCCTCATGAGGAACTGTCTGTATGCTGGGAGACTCTGAGGGTTGCAACCAAAGTCAAATTTACTGATTGCGTGCAATCATGGCCAAATGAAAATGAAAATCGTATAGCAGGTACTTTATCAAGTGCTTTGAACATCTCAAAAAGAGATAGTCAGCTCCCTAAACTGCCAGGCCAGGAGAGCCTTAATCAGACAAACAGTCAAGAGGCCCATGGTAACTCTGGAGGAGCTGCAGAGGTCCTCGGCTCAGGTGAGAGAATCTGTGGGCCGGAAAGCTGTTACCTCTACACCCAATAAAAACATTGTCTTTGGCAAGATCATAAAATACATTTTTTTTTGCCCGTTTTGTTTTCTACTTTTTCCAGAATTAGCATGTATTGCTGTTTTTTTATTGTTAAAAAAAGCTGTAAGAAGTTGCATACGCAGTTCTCAACAAGCCATGTAGGGGATGCAGTGAACACGTAGAAGAGGGTGCTAAATAAAAAGGAGAAACTTTTCACAATTTATTTGCAAAATATTCAAGAAGCCATTATTTTTTTTCTCCCCTCCACTTTATAGATCGGCACTCCTTTGTGTTTATCCATGACATAAAATCTCAATTTGATCCACTGAAGTTTGTGTTGCTAATGGGACAAAAATCTAAAAACACTAAAGATGGTTTGAGAATTTAGCAAGGCACTGTAAATGAACAATATTACATTTTAGGAACACAAAGACAAGCAAACCTCACCATTTCTGATCAACTGTAACGTTAGAGAAGTTTTGTTGAATCCCTAGCCGGGTTGTTCTCACTCGGATGGGCTGAACTACACATGCTGGATCCTGGAAAAGATTTCGGGGAAGAAAACTTGCCTGGGGCTGAGTAGGCAAGCAGAAGACAGGATAATATAAAAAGGAATGGATGGGATTTAGGTATGGCCTGAGAGGAAGAGGGCGACAAGAGAGCTGCAGAAAATATTCAGGGGGGATTTCAGCTGTGTTTGAGCGAGCTAGTGCGTATTTTGACAGTTGGTGGCGCTGCACACGTCATCCATGGTTGCTAATATTAATATCAGCAGAAGTCTCTGGTTTTACTCCAGAAGATTATGTGGCTCAGTAAGTCTTTTACTGCTTTGTGATGTTTGTCTGACTTGCACCACAGAAGAGCTGTGACTCTTTACATGTTCATGCAACAAGGTCTGTGGATGCCTGGTCAGAAAATTCACCAAACCTTTTAGATTAGCAGCTGTGAGCTGACTGGATTTATAGATTATTCTGGTATTATATGGGATTTTCAAACCTCTTGCATAAAAAATCTGGCTCTAAAGGACTTTCTTCTTGTTTGTTGATGCCGTATTAAGTAATGATCCCCTTTTATCCTGTAAACGCAGCATGTTTGCACTATGTCTTAACCAATATGTCCAAGAAGAAGCGAACGAAAACTACAAATACAGGAAGAAATGAACACGGAAATGGTTTTAAGTGTCGTTCTTAAGCGATTAAATGCTCCTCATTAGTGTGAGGCAGTGCTAAACAGGGGTTACTACTGTGCTTCCAAATAAAAACAGGATCCTTTAAAGTATCTGCAAATGTAGTTTCATTTACACGACTGATTACGCAAGAAGGAGTAAGTTTAAACACCCGGTGTTTATAAGTCGAATCTCACGGCGGCTTTGTCCCAGGACGTGTGTCTGACTGATGTGAAAGAGGAGGCGACCATGTATGGGTGTTACTCGTCAGGCCACATTTCTTCAACTTAAATAAATGACTTTTCGTCAGATGACAGCTTCAGCGCTGCCTCTATCACAAGCTATCGCAGGCGTTGTGCTCCTAATGTCTGCCAGAAGCACCCAGTTGTTTGTGAAAACTGTATATTTCATTTTCAATGCCCTCCAAATGCTGAAACGTCTCCAGTCTGACTCCGGTCACATCGTTGCGCCCAGACTCCAGCATCGGCTGAGCCAGTACTCAGATCAGGCTTTTTAAAGCCAGAAAGAAACGTGCTTTTACCTGGTCTTCGAAACTGAACCATTTCCCATTGTCTCCTCATATTCTTGGTGGATCCAACCTTTAAAGCCCTGTTAGGTCCAAATGCACTTCTTATTATATATGGTATTAGGATCTATCCACTAATGAAAAGGCCAATACTTCTTTCAAGCAATTTTCTCAACGGTGGCACTCACTCGTGACGTCTTTATGGCACAATTCTGCAAACGACCAGTTTAAACTTTTGTTATTATAGCACGTTATATTTAATGGTTCGCAAAACTTTTCTTCTGCCTTCTCTTCTTCCTCAGATGTTTGATTTAACATTACTCAACCCTTTGGCCATGTAACCTGACAAACCTGCCAAGCTGACTCTGTCTTTTCCGTTTCCCTATCCTTCTTTGTGAACGCGTGCTCGCACAAGACGGAGGTAGAGAAAACTACGACTTGTTTTGATACGCTCGTTTTCGATCGCTTTAAAAAGAGGAAAAGCTTTGGGTATTTTTTTGTTTGCCCATCAGCTGGGTGATTATCTTTAAAAGCTGCCATTATGCTGCGTGAAATGCAGCACAAAATGATTGTGGGTTACAACCTTACAAAGAAGAACAATCCACATCAGCATGTTGAAGTAAACTGCAGAGCCGGTTACATACGCCTGCTTTAAACGACAGGACAGCATGTGACTGCATCACGAAACTCACGATGATCGAAATTGTGTGTAAAGCTGAAAATCTGCTCATACGTCTGAGAGTAAGCGAAAGAGACACAGATTTTTAGGATATGCGCCGCCCAACTTCTCTGTTAGCAGCATGGCTTCCTTAAAAGTAAAAGCTGAGGTAAAGGCCACATGTTTTATATTGTTATATGTTGAACTGATAAGAAAGAAAGAAGAACACCGCCAAAGTGTGGGAGACACTTCAAAACCGGGACTGAAAATGTCCATTTATTAAAGTGATAAAGTATTTTGCTCACACACACACAACATAAAGCGAAACGTTTTGTAAAATGCAGGCCAGAAAAAAGGCTGCAACATTAACTCATAATGTTTATGGCTGTGGTGAAGACAGCGGACGTTCAAACAGAGAATAAAAAGGTCCGTGTTCTTGTAGTAGCCGGAGACAGTCACGTTCAGCCCGAACTAGAGCTTAAGTTTGGAATCACGGCACGTAATTAATACGCATTCAACGACACTGAAGGAGAAAATTAAGTTTCCAGCCCACAGGCAAGACTGCCACATGGTATAAATGTCAGATTACTCTGTGTCCAACAAAACCTGGGAAAGCAATTAACAATTAAAGCAATTAAAAATAAATGACTCTTCTATTGCATGTTCATGAGGTCAACCTGGAAATGCTACCTAAAAGGAAATCCTACATGGCTATCTTAGGTAGATGTTTGGGTCTGGTGCTATGGATGTGTTGTTGTTTAAGACCATTATCCCGCTGAAAGCCCAATTTCAGTTTACTTATCTTATGTGGAGAGAAATGGGATGTCATGTTGTTGTTTATACCCAAAGAAAACAGGTCAGGTGAAGCAACATTGGTAATTAGGTTTGTTTGACACTCACTTAGTTCATAAATAAAAATGTGTCTATTACATTTGTTTTAATCGTGGGCTTAAATCGGTAATTTTGCCACCTGTTATTCTGTTTACATTTCAATTGTTTACTTTTAAATTACTGCTGCACCTTACACTGTAATTTAATTTTACTGCAATTCACAAGCTGTATGCAACGAAATTTTGTTCTGTACGCACTCTGTGCATACAAAATGACAAATAAACAATAAAGTTAGAACCGTTTTTTTTCCCTAACGTGTGATTATTTTCCTCACCAAATGGACTCGGATTAAAGCGAGAGCATATACAACTGCAATAAAACGTGCAGTTATATTCTGGCCTCTTAAATAAAAGCCAATAAATGTGGCCAACACAAAGGCATGTTTGTTTAGTGCATTAAACATGCATTCCCTGCTGCCCAAGAAGCTGAAGACAATGGGTCCTCACAGCTGCTGCAGGCTAGGGGGCGAATTTTCTCTTCTTTTTTTTTTTTTTTCTTTTTTTTTGTCCCCAGCATAAAACTTAAACAACGACATCTGTTCTTTGGCATCATGATTTTTATTTATTCTAAACATTGTTCGCAGTCGCATTCTGATGTCCATGGGACGTGTTGAACCAGTGTTGTCCTCTCTTTTGTACGTGATTTTGACAAAACATAACAGTTCTTTTTTTTTTTTTTTTTTTAAGATCTGGCTAACAAATCAATAAAACAGCAGAAAGCCTCCAATTGGAGCCAAAAAGTGCCCCAACCCAGCAGACCTCTCTGTCTCTCTCTCTGTGTTTTGATGGAGCTCTTACATAACGCGACCCACCGTCCAAAATGTAGGTAGGTCGGCCAGCGCTCTCTTGCGGCCATGTAACACGGCGGTGGAGCGCATGCGCGCGTCTTTTTGCCGTCGCTCTCTGTTTTTTTTTTTACACGCCCCCCATCTTCGACCCGGTCCTCCTATAGGCTCGGCGCAAAGGTAAAAAGGGGGAAAAAATAGGAACCTTTATAAACATCCACATTACTCTCTTTTCCTTGCTGCCCGTTTCACTCCTTTCTGTCTATTTTCTATTTAGTTTTCCCCAACAGCGCACTCAAAATGCCGAGCAAGAGGAAGAAGAACAAGCGTCGCATGAGGAGGGTGGTGAGTGAAGACAGACGCACTTTTTTATTTAAATATAATTTATTCCGCAAGAGGTGTAGCAGTGTGTGTTTCTTCATTTTTTTTTTTTTTTTTCTGGTCACATAATTGTTCTTGGAAACTCGGAAACAATCGCAAGCAGTGCTGACTGCTTTATGGATTATTCTGAGGTGGAAATAATAAGATATCTTTTGGGAAGCATAAAATTACATAGAGAAGTTAGAATGGGTATTTATATTATTATTATTGTTGCCTAAATGCAACCGAACTAGGAGCTAAACAAAATTAGCCGAAATAGATTATGTTTTTGAAATCTAACTACTCTTTTGTAGTTTAAGGTGGAGAGGTAACTGCTTCACATTTTGCCAACTATATTTAAATAGATTAACTTAATTAATTAAATATTATTTTTGTGTATTATTCACTGAATAAACGTTCAGCCAGCAAAAATATATAAAAATATAAAGTATAAAAAAAACTGATACAGTAAACCAATATATAACCCACATCTAGGCTATGTCTTCATGCAAGTAACTCTGATGACCAGGATTTCAGCTCCTTTGCTGTTCCTCTTGTGTGCGGGACATAAGTGCTTCTGAACATGGAGTGCCCAAAGGAGAAGAGTGGGTGTGGCAGAGTGGAGATCTGTTTAAGTGAGAAAGTAACACAGAAGCTCTATTTTCTCCAAGGGCAAGGTGCTTATAATAATAAGCACCCAAAAGTGCTTATTATTATTATTATTAGTAGTAGTAGTAGTAGTAGTAGTAGTAGTATCAAATGCTTTACAACCTGTTATTTTTTCAATAAGTCGGTCAACTCTAAGTCAAATGTGACACAAAGGGTTTTACAGATCTTTTTAAAAAAAAAAAGGAATAAGGCAAAATAAGCACACCATGAGGCCTAATTATTAGAGTTTAAGCGAAGATCTGCATGCATGCTATTATTCTCTCTGGACTTAAACCAAGCATTGAAACCATAGCAATCCTTTTTACATTCAACCACTTACTTTCGCCTTTGTTCATTATTGGAAAAATTTTAATTTGATGAGCTGGGGAAAACCTGATCAAATATGCAAATGTCTGTTCTAGCTATGGTTGTTCATCAGTAGGTTTCTCCTCCACATGTGTCAGCGTAAGAACATATATATATATATATATAAAAAAAACATCAAACAAGACGAGGAGTAAAAAGTGGCTGTGGACCAACGGCACATTCTGTACCATGGCAACTTTTTTCACTCTAGTTGCTTGGGTTTGTTCTGTTTGTAAGGTAGTGGTTTGGAATCCAATTAAAAACAAAGAAGTTACCAGATGTATGCGTCAAAGCAGTTGTAACCTTATCAGATTTTTATTAAAAACCACAACAACAAAAAAACAGACATGCTGTGGTTGATCCATTTGGTCCATAATTCTTCATTGTCATCCATTTAATGATTAGATACATTGTTTTTTTTTTTTTACTTGCTGATCACCAAATATAATTATCTCTTGTACCTTTGCCTTGTTGTTTGTTTACATCCTGTTTTCAGGAGAGCCTCTGTGACACCTGTCCAGACAAATGAGATAAAAAGCCCTTTGTGTTCACTTGTTTTTTTTTTATGTGAATTATATCTGTTTGAGTAAAATAACATACCAAATGAAACTAAAGATTTACCAGGCTAGTCAGTAGGTAAGATGTTTCAGTTTAGAGCTTTGGTGCCCAAATCCCCCATCTTCAGGCCGGAGTCTGAGCCTCTCAGCACCAAAAGGCTGTTTTTAATGATGTGTTGACTGTAGGAATGGCCTGCAAGGGTTTTGCCAGGTTGGAATGTGCGCAATCTATCTGGTTTCCAGGGTCCACCATTTACACTAAGATAAAAATAGCTTCTTAAGTTATCTTCAGCTTTCTGTTATCAGCAATTCCCTCAAAGATATCCGAACCCTGTCTCGACGTGTGTCTGTTTCTGTCCTTTAACTTTGTTTCTATATAATTTCCATATCTCCAGTTTCCAGTCCAGCGTGGGCTGATAAATATTTCGTTTTGTGTGGACATCAGTCACAGAGGGTGTGTTTTGACGGCGGTTTGCTGGACAGGACGTACACACCCCCACGCACACACACAGGCACTCTTGGCTTTGCACCACGGGTCTAGCAATGCGGAGCTGGCTGTCGGCCTAACAAAAGCATTTTTGGGCAGTGATTATAACCTGATTATGAAGTGATTAGACCCACTGTCTGGCCCGCGGGGCAGCCATCGGTGCTGCTGACTCGTACGGTTTCTCTTCCCGCTTCACCAGACCTGTCAGGACCGTTCTGATTCAACTAATTAGCTCCCATTATCTAACTAGCCTTGCCGGGTCCAATCCCAGCTGTCCCCCCTCCCTCCCAGCGGTCGGCTCTCCTAAAACCTCCACCGAAGCCTGAGGGGGTTTTGTCCCAAGCTGAAAAATATGTCGGACCTGGCAAATATGGCATGCCTAGTATTCCTGCAGGTGCCAGAATGAGCTACAGTTGGCCAATGACATCAGTACCTGGGCTTTATAAGGGCGTTTATATGTTAAAACCAGTTAAACTCTCATCAGGCTAGGTTTTAAGGTTTTTGTTTTACATATTTAAATACCTGTCATTGGTAATACAATGTCCTGCAAAAAAAATATCAATATCACTTAGACTTTTTTCACCTTTTTATTACATTAAGACAATAAATTTTGGCTTATTTATTAGGGTTCTTTGTAACAGACTGATTGTTATGCAGGTCCTCCACATCTTGGCTGTTTCTTTATTTAGTACTTACAATTGCCAGCCTGTCAGTTTAGGTGGACAGCCATGTATTGGTGTGTTTGCATCTGCCCTCTTTCCATTTTCACACGATTGATCGACGATTGCGCCACATTACTGTTCAAACCTTTGGTAAATAGTTTTATAAGCGAGCTCTGTTTAAACTTCTGCACAGTTTTGTTCCTAACCCATCTGTTCTTTGGTCTTTTTTGATGACTGATGTTCTGTAATGAAACCTCAAAGTCCTTCATAGGTTGGCCTTCTTTATTGTGACAGCAAAGGACGCACAGACGGACTGTATTCACTTAGCAGGCAACCTCTGGAGACAATTAGTTGGACTTTAATTAGGGGGTCTCAGAGAAGAGGGTGGATATTGTTAACTACAAAGGCGCGCTACACTTTTCAGATGTTTTTACGCATCAGCAATTTCGAAAACTATGAATAACTTTCCTTCCATTTCACAATTGGGCTGGGCTTTGTGTTTGTCCATTACCCAAATCCCAATGAACGAGTTTAATTGTGTGGTTATAGTGTGACAAAATGTAAAAAAGGTTCAAGGGATAGATATCAAAAATAATTAGTACAAATATATGAATATTAATTAATTTTCTCAAAATAAATACGTCTACGCCAGAGACCAAAAACAAGCTTAAAACGTGATGTTCAGTATTATGTCATTTGTAGCTGAGCTTGATCTTTTCTTTCTTTCTTTCTTTCTTTCTTTCTTTCTTTCTTTCTTTCTTTCTTTCTTTCTTTCTTTCTTTCTTTCTTTCTTGTTTTTTCTCGTTTCAGCAAGCTCAGAGGAGAGCACTTGAGGAACAATATGCAGCCAATCTACCAATCAAAGCCAGCTCAGGGATTGCTGTTAGTGCGCCCCCTACAGCGACTCCCAAAAAAGCGGCTAAAGCTGCGCCACCCACCCAGGAGAAGCTCCCACCTTCCGTTCCCATCTCTGTCCCCTTAGTGGCGCCTCCGAAAGAGGAACCAGAGCCCGTCGTGAAAGAAGATGCTGCAGAGGCCGTCCAGGTGGAGGCGGCTCCGGCAGAGTCTGATGCCGTGCTTTTGGACCAGGCCTCTGTGGCTCTGGAGGTGGAGTCCAGAGTGGGGGATGAAGTTGAAGGTCCAGCACGTGTCTCTGAAGAAGCACCAGTTGAAAGTAGCCCGCCGGTGGAGCCCTCCACGGTCGAAGGTGATCTGGCTCAGGAGGCCGAAGCTGCTGTTTCTGAAACAGAACCCGTCTCTGAGGTAATATAATGGTATTTTTCTCATGCACATTCTCAGTAAAAGGTTCGATTTGCACCCAACCTGGTACAAATGCAGATCAGTGATAGGTCTCTGAATGATTCCATTTCCAAGAAATTGTTCCGCCTAGAGAGAGGACTCTGCAGTGATGTGTTACCATCCAGCCTTCGGTCAAAATGGTGAATGAAGATCACCAGAGGATGCTTCGTTAAAGGCATTAGATAGGATTACCAGCACCCGTCAGAGCTTGATAGGGAATCCCTTTAGTGCACGTTGTGGGCCTTTTAGTTGGTATTTGAGGCATAAAGGTGTCACAGTAGCCCAACGTTGGAACCAGTGGGGACAGAAAGGCGCTCACACACTTTTGTTACCCTAATCTTTCAACATGGCATCCTCTGCCTGGTGACCTTCATTATTTTTGACTGACTGTCAGATGCTTTGGCTACTGCCTGTTGACACATTGTCCAGTAGTCAACGTGGTCCTCGTGCACTCTAGTATGGCTAACTCCCTGAAAATGGACTCATTTTTTATTGCTGTTCCACGTAGTCAGCATATTTCACCCAAATAAAATGTTTTTATCTGTCTGGATTCTGTCAGTTATTGCATTTTCTTGCAAAGAGGAAAGTCGTATATCTTATAACGGTCTTGCTTAACAAGCCTCAGGACTTTGTGAAAGTCTTCCAAGTTTATCTTTAGACTTTAGCTGCGTTTTTACTTGAGCATTTTACATTACTTTTGTTTTTTGTTAAGATCCTGAACTCCAATGGACCCATTAAGATGGTACTCTGATAAGGATCCTGTAACAACGGCGCACTTTATTTCACCTTTTTAAGTTATATCTGCAAAACATACGGAGGGATCTCATTATCTGCAATTCAAAGCTTGTGACGGGTCTTTGTTGGATTTTCTTGCATTGGGTGAAAACATGATTGTCACTTGCTCCTTTTTCATTTTTAAGCCAGACCTGCATGGTATGCTGTCACCCTGTGGTACAAGGCCTGAAAGGATAATTGGGGAGAAAAATACCAAAGAGAAACTCTGGTGCACTTTGAGCTTATAATAGAGTTTACGTACTTTCGTATAATTTTTTTTTTTTTTAATATTGTGATTTTTACTGCCCACAAGCTTTATCACATGCAAGTCTCGAGTGTTGTTTACATAGCGTTTGATGTTTTTAAAAGAATGGAGACTAAATGTGCTGCAGCAGGGTCCCCATTGGAGGAGGGAGGTAGATGATGGAGGCCGTGGAGCAGGGAGAACAACATGTTCCATTTAGGAAACAGGGGGGAAGTAAAAGAGAGAGGTTCCCGGCCTGCAGCAGTAAAAGGGGGGCCGCATCGTTTCCACCATTTAATATGCAGGATCAGCAACTTTAAAAGAAGAAAAATCTAGATGTATATGTTACTTTTTAAATAATATGAGTGGATGAGAGACAGACGTGGATTTTTCAATTTTGAAATATAGACAAGACGGTCATAATGGTGATTGACTGAGTGTTTTACTTATTTAATCATTCTTTTAGATGTATGTGGTAAATGTTTTTTTTAGTTTTCTATTTTAAAATAATTATGATTAACTGAAGTTATTAGATGGAATATACCTTTGTGCTTCTTCTGTCGTCTTTTAAAAAAGGGGGCTTTGCAGAGGATAGACATTTTTGAACGCATCCTTCTTTTTTAATTTCTGTAGATGTTTTGCGCTAAACGGGCAACTCATTAAATCCAAATATTATTATAGTCATACATAAACCTTTGTTTAAACTAAGAGCATGGAAACACCAGAGTTAGGCCACTTTGTTGAAGCAGCTCAGCTAAAGTGGACGTTTGAGAGCGTTTAAATTGTTGGCCTAGCCTCGTGCAGCATTTAATTTCCTGCGCTGCTCTTCAGTATGTCAAGGATCACGTCCTCCAGTTAACTCACAGCCTTTGGGTCTAAGATTTGGGCTCGAGGTCCAAATGTTCTCTCGCCTGAAAAAAATGATGTGACTCTAATAGGGCAGCACGATATCAGTAAAAGTTGTGATAAGCAATAACATTGGATAAATGTGATAATGATGTTGCTTGTAATAAATACAGCCAGAAAAAAATTTAATGTGTAAATGTCTTTCTGCTTTAAGATCATAGTAAATATGGACCCCAGATAATGAGCTATTCGGCAAATAAAAAATTAAAAACGTTCATCCTTTCCATCTCAAACATGAGGTTTTAATGAAAGGGTTGCCTCTGTCCAGCTTGAGATGTTTTGGCAATAAAACAACTTAGCTGTAGTTTCTTATCCACTTCCGCCTCTTGGCCTTCTCAACATTTTTATGTTGCATTAAACAACAAATGTCACCAATTTGCTATATATAATTTGAACAGAGTACCTAATAAAGTGGCCTGTGAGTGTATGTTTGACAAAATATGTTTTCATTGCGGCTTGTTCTATGAAATATTGTACATTTCAACAAACAAGCTTGTAAAATTGTCAACATACAATGGTTTATGTGTAGTTAAACCTATAGAAGAACCATCATAGAACCCTTATTTCTTTGGGGCATTTAATTCAACAAAACAATCTTGTGGTTGACCCGTTTGATTGGTCTGTGAAATCTGTAAGTCAATTTTTGTTTGCAGGGGGAAGTTAAATTTTAGTTGGAGATTTCTACTTGGCATCATTAATGAGATGTTAACAAACTAAATAAAAGATAAATTATAATTTTTAGATGTTGGTTTTTTTCTATGGTTGTACTAATATCAATCACAAATACAAATCATCTCTGCCGTTGCAGAAATCATAACAATTTCTGGCATTTTCAGACAAACTTTATTGATTCCAGGAGCAATTGAACTGCAGTTAGACCCATTTTGTTGGACGATGTTACACAGCTTCATTTTTGGCTAAAATGTATCCCTACGGTAATGTGGAGCTTCATCTAAGCTTTGTAAAGCTTTAGTGCAGAATCAGAGCAGACATCGGTTGACATTTAGTTTGCTTTGAGGCCAGTGAGAAAAAAAAAACTGCTTGTGGATGATGTTTCCCTTTGCTGGTGCCTGAAGCAGCTGTAGAAGCAGCTTCTACTTGAGCCTGAACATTTTGTACCTCCTTCCCCCTACCGCGCTTCTTTCCTCCACTCCTCCCCAATTCGTCTCTCGCTCTTCTCTGTTTTGGAATGTTTAATTATTTACCAAAATTTGTCAAAGCACGGAAACCCTGGTAGTATTTTCTTGGTTTTTGTAAAGCAAGAAAATACTACCATTAACTTTTTAACTAGTTTTTTTCTGTGTATTGTAAGAAATTACAGCAAATACCATATCAATGCATTTTATAAGACAAGTTCAATGTACATCTTGTCGTATTAAATCCAAATCAGTTCACATTCAATTCAAATCCAAATCCTTTGAGCCATTTGCAACCGAAAAATACTTTGAAATCTGATCCTGATTATAGTACACTGATGCTGACTACAATGCAAGTTAGTAAAAAAATAGTCTATCAAAGGATCCCAGACGAACCCATGACTCAGCAGAAATACATCATTCTGACCAAGCATCCGGCGGCCTTCTTGCCTTTCTTAAAATGCGCCTTGCATTTTTCACAGCTTTTCACATTAATCTCAAAGTTGCAACCACTTTCTTCCTGACCTCTTTTCTGTTATTGGTCATTATCTTGATTGCAAAATTATGTTACTTACATTTCTTCTGTAGATGGCATTTACTTGCAGATTGAGTGATTTTAGCAGCGGTAAAAGCTGATCTACTCAAGTTGGCAAGTTGGAGGGTATTGCATACAGTAGACATGCCCTACATTTGCAAAGGAACTGGCACAAATAAAGCTAAATTATTTATCATCAGACTATGAAGGTTTCCAATATTCATGAGCTGCTCTCTGTGATTGCCAGTATGGCTCAACACACTCGGCTGCACCGTATAGTTGCTGCTCCGTTGGTCATTTAGGAAACTGCTATCAGGAAATCTCCTCGTTTGGGAATTTTTACTTTTTATTGTCTAAGAAAATACCAGATATCTCTGTAAGTTACATTCTGCAGGACTGTGATTAAAAGAACTGTTATTGCTAATGCTGATATAGAAAGTCATCATATTTTAATAAAACAATTTAAATAATTTAAGACCTTTCCATTTATTTTGGTCTTTTTAATCCAAAACCTGTGTCTGCAAGTTCAGAAGATTAAATTTAAGGCTTTATAAATCTTCACTGTGACTTATATTTTGAACATCAACAAATTAATAAAAAAGTTGAGTAAAGTAAATGTAAGTTTATCCATTTGTGTTTCAGCTCTGACTCGTGACTCCAGTTCTTTTCTACCTTTGGGGTCCTTAACATCCACACTTTCAAGCACAATGCACAATAAATGACACATGATCAAAATCCATGAGCAAACATTTAATATCCCTATTTTTAAAACAATCCTTTTTCAATTTTTGCCAATATTTGTCATGAAAACCGAACTACCAGTAGTTAGCTAATGTACACATTTTGTTTGTTTTAAGCTACCATAAACTAGGCTCAGGAATAACTTTTTTTTTTTCAAGGATTTGGACTGCAGGCCAAATTTCTGGTTTTAAATACTTCTGACAGGGCTGTTTGCTAATCTGGGCTGAGGACTTTGCAGTTCTGTCATAGTGGGGAATTCCTCAGCCAAAGTTAAAATACGAAGAATGAAATAATGGCACGGATGTATTTCTTTTTGATAAAAAAAAATCAAAAAGCAATAGTTGAAGTAATGAGCAAATGCTCAGATTTAAGAACTAATTAAAGGTAATTTACAAATCAAGTCTGGGAAACCTGCTTATATTTAAAGCTTTTTAAGGGCTAAAATAATTTTTTTTTTTATAAATTATAGTATTTTGAGGGCTTTATAAGACAATGCTGAGCCTATTTTGACGAATATTAAACTGACAGTAACATATTATGTATAGACAATTTACCTGGGAGAAAGCAGCTATTTGCAAAGACAGATTTAAAGATCTGGCTTCAAAAATGCCAAGGAGTTAAAGCGAGGGAGTCACCGTTTCCAATCATCCAATTGGTTGTAAGCTTTTCTGCAGGATGTAGGTCATTCCTCCCCTTTTTCCAAACTGCAGCATTGCTCTCACACACAGAAAATCTGAAGAAAAAGTTCATTGGCTGTTTGTGTTGGTGCAAAACTGCAAGCCCAAGGTTTTACGAGCTAATTCTGGCACGCACTTCCGCTTATGGACACAGAAAACCTGCAAAGAGTCTCACTGGGTTTTTTTTTTTTTTTATTAATTGCCTTCAGGCCATCCATTACAGCTACAGTTGGGCTGTCAAAATGTTGTGTAGAAGCATGTTTCGCTCCAGGCAAATTTTTTCAAAGTCCTGTGTGCGTCCCTCCTAAAGCTTGACCTTTAAGGAAGAAGGTGCGCTGCAGCGCAGGAGGCAGTTTTGTTGAGCAGCTTGACGTTCTTGCTGATGTAAGAGGTTCTTTTTTAAGATGTATTTTTTGCTCGTGAAGATCGTTTGTGTTGGATAAAACTCATCTTTATCTTTAGGATTTTTTTTATTGTTCTGTTGACGAGACAATAAATTTGTCACCCTCTGTCCTTCACAGGTCGTTGCCCTAAATGAGGATCCAGCGGAGGTTGCTGCTGAAGCTGAAGTAAATCTAATTTAGTTTCCTATTTTTAATTTATTTATTTTTTTACATAAAATACTTTGCTGTTCCACTGACGGTGACATGAATCCACCATAAATCTTCTTGTTATAAGCCAGAGGCAGATTAGGCAGGTGAGGGTCTGAGTGGAGCAGGTTTTAACACCTTTAAATTGTCTCCAGCCTGGAGCTTTTTACAAAAAAAAAAAAAAAAAAAAATCCAGAAAGATCCACAAAAGCCTTCTAGTTTGAAATTCTGTGTTCTAAATTTTTACTTTTTTTAAATTGGTTTGCCCAACACATTTCTTTTTGTTTTAAGTAAACTTTTGTACAGCAGGAAAAACCCTGTAACAGCTACAGTCATGAGAAAAGCTCCTTGCAGCTTGGACAGAACTTTAATGGGAAAGTAGCAACCAGGTGCTGCTAAAAAAGCCCCTTTTTTTAAATTTATCTGACCATATTTTTAAGACCAGGAGTTTTGGCAGTTTGTCTCTCCAGAGCAAGCAGATCCAAGACGGAAACACATCGGTAATAACCCGAGGGAGCCAACCGCTGCTGCCAGTCATCACTGCAGAATGTTTTTTTTTTCAGGACATCCCAGCAAATACGCTTTCTGCTTTTCTAAGAAATTAGAAAAGCAAATCCTAGACTTGGAGTGTCTCCATTTTAGTACATTAGAAATTGAATTTCTTGACAGTACGTTTTGAAAAAGACTGATTAAGTATGGCATGTATGGAAATATTAGGAGAAAATATTTTATCTCTAAAAAGAACGTGGCAGCATGGCTTAGGCTTAGAAGGTTGTAACCAAGTATGCGAAAAAAGTCAACAACCAAAAAATCCAGTCAACAACCAAAGCTCTACCTGCCTGAAAGACTGAAGTAGGACCTTAATGCAGTAATCAGGCTCTTTTTTTTTTTTACCTGGATTCCACTAAGTTTGATTAGTACATCTAAATAGTAATTAGCTCAGCAGTGCAATTAAATGTGTTTATTATTAAAGAGCTGTCAATGTGATGTAAAATCCACACATAGTTAAACTTTTAGTTAAGTCTGCTTAATTGGATCTCCCTGAGTTCATACCCGATTCTAATGATGCGTTTGTTCGTCGCTATCTATCAAGCCATTTACAGATGATTTCATATATTTAGCCATCTCGTTACAAAAAGTTAACTGGAAATGTATTTTTGGTCAATTTCCAGATTCAGGCAGAAGACAATGAAGTCATACAGAGAGAGACGGATAAGGTAATTTCTTTGGTTTATGACCTCAGAGGTTCTGGTCGTGCGATGTAACGTAAGTAACTGCCGTTCTGTTAAGTGAAAAAAAAAAAACACTAATGTCTATGAAGACTTGAGTATTCCTTGGGACCCTTCTCTTAATGTTGCTTAATGTTTTTTTTTGTCCTGGTAACTTTGCAGACACATGGCGTCCATGAGGTAGACTCTGAGACAGCTGTGGCCCTGCCAGAAGGAGACACTGAGACCAAGGTGGAAGTGGAGGCGGCCGTCACCGAACAAGTCGGCATATCAGAGTCTGGGAAGGAAGCAGCTGAAGAACCAGATGTAGAAGATCTTACCTGTGACCAATATCCTGCTGATCTAGAGCCTGCAGCAGGAAAAACTGAAACTAATACTGGATCAGAGGTGGAGGATGTCACAGAAACACTGGAGCCTGAAAAAGAGGCGGAGAAAGTCAGTCCGGCAGACGATGCAGCGGAGGATGGAGAGGAAAAACCCGAAGACCTCGCTGATGAAGACCCGACCGCACCAAGTGCTGAGTCTGTTACAGCTGCAGAGGTGCCACAGCAGTTTAATCGTTGATTTTTCTTTTAATACCATATTAGTTATCATTATCTCATGGTGTGGTGCATGTTTATGTTGCTGTAGCTACATTCTCAAAGACAACAATAAACTATTCTGCTTTTTGTCTGGCTACTTCAGGATGCTCTTGCCTCATCGGTGGAAATCCCAGCGGTAAGAGCCTTCTCACTTACCAAACATAATTATGTAGCTATTAATAATGACAGTTTTCTTCACTATATTGTAATAGGATTGGCAAATTTAGGTTTTCTCCTTGCTTTGTTATATTGTGACATGGCAACCTTTTATCTCATCAGGTTCTGAATACTATTACTGAAGCTCCAGCAGATGAAGCTGACCCGAACCCTGATAAAGCCACAGAGGTATAACCAAGAGTTTGTTATTAACGCATGTCAATACATTTTAATTTGATTGTCTTGCGACTGTTCTTATGTCTGAGCTGCTAATTTATGACGTCACTAAGCTGGTTGCTAACATCCCGATTGAAAGACCAGAGTCAGTCAACATCAAATCAAACATCTCCATCACCCTGGGCACTGGGACCCCTCAAGGGTGTGTGTTCGGCACGTGGCCGTTAACACAAAACTGCATGCGTGCATGAGGAAAAATGTTAAAATGTGTGGGTACTGACCTAATAGTAGGACTCGTTTATGGTAGGGATGAATCAGTGGACAGGGAGGTCCGGTGGCGAGACATCAACTTCAGGAGGTCAAGGTCTGACTCTTCAGCATCAGCTTGTGGCAGAGACAAAAGATAGCAATGAACTCCTCAGAGAACAGATGAGCTCACCTGGTTGAGGAACACCAGCACCACGAAAAAAAAGGCCCAACAGAGACATTCAGGCTTCAAAACAAGAAACATGAATTAACAGCAGATTTAAAGAAGCCGCTTCTAACTGCCCGCTTTTCTCCTTTTTAGATTCAGTCAACTAAACTAGACCAAAACTAAATTACCGATTACTTTTTTTAGTAAAACTTAATTAGATTTGGATCAAAATACTAGGACCAAGGTGAAACTAAATGGTGTTGTCAAAATAAAGACGGAGGAGGAGGAGCTGCAGGAATAGGGACCTGAATGCTGTCAGAGACTCCTCTCACACCCTGTATATGAGTCTATGAGCCGCTCAGACAAACCACCAGGCTGCTAGCCAGCTTTCTGCCTCAAACTGGTCAAACTGCCGTTAGGTGTATGGATATTATATTACTACACTCAATTCATGTTGTTTCATTTATCCACTAAGGAGTTATAGATCATATTAACACTCATTATTTTCTAGGGCTGGACGGTATAGAGAAAAAAAAGCACATTGATAAAATAGTAATCATATTGATCAATATCGACAATTATGAACAAATTCAAAACCTATATTTTAAGTGCAGCCCTGGCTATTTTATGCTGTTGCTTAGCGACCTATTTTTAGATACAGAACACACAAACACAACACAAATTCAAACTCAACCCTTTATTCAACCAACTTTTTACCTAAACTGCAAGTTTAAAAAATAAAAATAAAACTCTTTGAAGGGGGCGGAGCATTCCTGGGTCTGCATTTTTGATTGGTTGGGAGGATGTGATGATGCAATATTAACCTACGTGATACGCTAGAATCCAAAAGGAAGGAAAACTGTTCTATTGAACTTTTTATTGACCCCTTTTTTCTATTGTCAATATATGCCCATTGATTGATATATATATTGTAGAGTTTTTGAAGATGGGAAACAGCCTCTTCTCATGTTGTCCTTCTGTCACTCAGGAAACTGCTGACCTTCTGGTCCATGAATCTGTTGCCACTGAATCTGTGACGGCCGTGAAGGACATCGTTTCAGCATCTGCAGTTGCCGAGCAGGTGAAATTTCTACAAAAGGGTCTTTATTGCCTGTTGATAACGCACAACATCATTCCGTTATTTTCTTTCTTCTTTAATGAATTTGCTAAAACTATGCATTTTATAATTCAAAGTGTCAGAGGCGAGCCAAATCAACCCATTCAGACACTGCGTCTTATTCTTCATATTGAGTTTCTCTCCCCGTAATCTGTAAAATAAACTGATGACATATGTTGTCAGCAGTGAGAAGTATAATGTCTGAAACAGCTGAGCTTCCAACTGATGGATGAAAAGTTCAGATCCAGTCTTTGCTTTTGGCAGGTTGCCTGCGATGCTTCATTATCACTGCAAGGTAGCAGCGATAATAACAATAGTCAAATCCTTAACCTTTTTCTCTTATGCTGTAATATCAATTAATATGTGGTGAAATCATTTAGAAATCATTGTAGTCCTAGTGTGTTATATTGTTTACCAATGTGCTGATAAAACATTTACAACCTGGTTTTTAGAGGGATCTTTTTTTTTTTTTTTAACAGTTATTCCCTTCTATGCATCTCAGCCATTCGTGGTCAGATTTCCAGGGAAATTTCTGTTATTATTCATGGTTGAATTATAGAAAGCAAAGAAAAACAAAAAGCAGAGCAAATATCCAAAAGTCTAAATAACAATTTATAGATGCAACGAGCTGCTTGCTCAGTTGACACCTGCATTTATGTCCGGGATAATTCAGCAGCTGTTCCTTCTATGAGATGTTTTCATTTAAAAACACATTTCCCTCATTTTTGAAATTTAGGAAACTGAGGGAACAGGGGACATGTTTACCACCCTAACCGCATCCAGGGAAGCTACTCCTGCAGACCCTGCAACCGCAGCTGCTCCTACAGGGGAGGTGGGCACCGTAAGTTGTTTAAATACAGTGTTCCTTTTAAAATTAGGCCTTAAATCAAAAGATGCTAATGATACATGACCCGCAGTGAGCTCATCTGTTTTTCCTTTTTCTGTCCCATTTAAGTGTTTCAGATCATCAAACATTTACATTTTAGTGAAAAATAGAGTAAAAGATCTCAAACAGCCACATAGCCACTAATCTAAAGATCTTCAAGAACATTTAAGAAACAGAGGCACTTACAGTCATCTGTCTGGTGAGTGGTAACGAAGACATTGCTAAGGCTTTGGGACTACAGCAAACCACAATCCATTAAGGGAGGAAACATGGAACAGTCACAAGTGGTTAACCTACCAAAATTACTCCAAGAGCACAAAAATGAGTCAACCAGGATGTTACAAACAAACAAACCCAGAACAAAATCAAAAGAACCACAGGTAATAACTGCTTCGGTCAAAGTCATTGGTAAAGATCCAACAATAATAAAGTGAGTGAGAGAAAAATGCGTCCATAGTGCAGCTCCAAGGTGAACATCACTGCCATCTCCATCTCAGATTTAACAAAAAATAGTGTCTTGAAGATCCCCAAGACATTCTGTGGACTGATGGGAGCAAACCAGAACTTTCTGGAAGGTATGAGTCCCATACGAGCTACAAAACAAGCTAACGTTGGCATGCATCAGGACAATGATCTGCAGTACATCAGAAAGTTCAGCTCTGACAACAACAAGAAGGTTTGGCCAGTGGATGTGAAAAGTCCTGACTTAAATCCACTGTTAGATGACGGTTTTAAGAACGACTCAAAAACCATCCACTGTGAATAAATAAAAAAAAAAAAATCTGCAAAGAACAATGGGCCAAATTTCCTCCAAAGCGATGTAGAAGCCTATTAAACATTTGATAGGAGTTTTTGTCCCCAAGGTTGTCCCAACCAGTTACTGGCGTAAGGAAACAATGACTTTTTCACATTGAGTCATTCAAAAAATGCTCTTTTTACTCACCCAAATGTATCTTTGTCTAGTAGTAAAATGTGTTTGATGATCTGAAACAAAGACTGAACACATTTGTAAGGGGTTACATTACCTTGTGGTTCAGTTCTTACTCTGTCCTCTGACCTCGTGGTTCCTTTCTTTTCCAGAGCGCTGCTGCCGACCTGACGTCTCTGGATGCGTTGGCAGACGAAGCGAAGCCAGGAGGCTGCGACATCCCATGTCAAGTGCAGCTTCCTGTGGAGGTTGTGCAACTTGGGGCAGCGGTAAATGAATTTTACAATTTATTACTGAAGTAGAAGGAAAAAGGAATGAGAATAAGTTAAAGGTATAGCGGATAATCTTCTTTCGGCTTCGAAAGGTAGGATAGTCATTCAAAAGGTGTTCCAATAAAAAAGTAAAAAACAAAGCAACTGGACTTGTTTTCCGTAGTTGAAGACGTTTCGCTTCCTCTCCTGGAATCTTTCTCAATTCAAAAAGGGGTGGACCTGTTTTGACTGAATTTGCATGTTATCTAAGCCATTACAAGGCCTTTGTTTGGCAATGGTATAACGCTTGTTACTCCACATTACTCCAGACTTTTTGAATTGAGAAAGCTTCCTGGATAGGAAGCGAAACGTCTTCAACTACGGAAAACAAGTCCAGTTGCTTTGTTTTTTACTTTTTTTGGAATGACCATGACCTGGATGACTGAGAATCTTCACCAGCATATTCAAAAAGTGACTTGGGTGTTTTTTTTAACTACGTTTCCGGAAAGATCTTCCACTATACCTTTGATAATGTAATAGGCGTAATGTTTCATTCAGTTTAATCTCAAAAATATTTAAATTTTAAGGGTGTGTTTTACGGCATACTCACCTAATCAAATTTCTGCTCTGCGGTTCAGGAGCTTTCCGTGGAAATAACACAGAACGGAAACATTGTTTCTGAGGTCTCTATCGAGGGTTAGAGCCAAGACACACAGCTCAGAAGATCTTTTTCTATGTGTAAGACATTAAAAGTATGGATTCATTCTTTGAAAATATTTATTCTGCCTTTATTTGTAGTCCCTCACTAATGGCGACGCTCCTGTAATGTTTGCCTTTTTTCAGATTCCCGTTGGAGGGCTCAAAGATTTCCAGGGAGTGGACCAGACCTTTTCATTCTTTAAGGCTTAGAGCAGAACAGGCAGGAAATCGAAGTGGGCATCCACACTTTGAAGTGCCTTTTCCTGTCCTGTGCTCTGCTGAAACATCAAACCAGATGTGGAAATGCAGAAACGGCTCCTTTCACAGCAGCAGCTGAGACTCATGGAAACAAGCAATTTTTTTTTTTTTTTTTGGCTCTTTTTAATACTTTCTTACACAGCAAAACTACATATTCAATGAGTTTGACTATAGTTCAGGAGAAGGCGCTAAAGTCATGACAAAACAGCAAGAACAGAAATATTTTGCATCTTCTATCTTCTCGGATTATCTGCCTCCAAAACACTTTTGGAGCATTGATAATTGAGTCAGTAGTTTGAGCATTTGTTCATTACATAGAGATGTATTATGTTGTTTGTTTTTTTAGTTATTTGTTTGAAAGTCACTGATTTAGCTCACCACTATTTGTTTAAAGGCACAAACCTTCAAATAAACCTAAAAGGACAATAAAAGATTTTTGAAGGGAAGTTCTATTAAAAGGCTATAACTAGCAAATATCTTATGTGGAGTAGATAATGCTCTTGGCGTCCACTTTGGGGAAAAATCCCAATAAGTTGATCTCAGAGGGTGAAACTAAGGGCCAGTCCAATGCTGAAGCTACGGAGACCCTAAAGGGAGGTTGAAAGGGGGGAAAAAAAGTATTTCTGGTGCACCCCAGAAAGTTTTTTTTAATTTCCCTTCAATGTCCCTTTAGGGGCACAGTAAAAAGCGGATTGCTACTGTCGCAAAACAACCCCATTAATATAACAGACGTTTGAGTAAGCAATACATTTTTAATTGTTATCATGTAAACGTGAAACATGTGCTGAGACTAGAATAAAGCATTTCAAGTCAGAGTCATCGGCTGATAAAAAAAGTAAAATAAAACTGCTATAATAATTGGAATGGTTTTCTTGTCACTTTATTTTTAGAAAAAATTTCTCTGACTGGAAATCTTTAAAGGTTTCTTGTGTTTCACACGCAAAGCTCTTTGGTGAGGCACTGCCTTTCATTTCAATTTATTGTTATAATCATCACTGTGCTCAGTTTAAATGACCATTTTAATGGTTTAAAGCTTCATAAAATAATGTTCACATAAACCATAAAGTCTTAAAGTGTTATAGATGAGGTTGTGTCAAGACTGTAGAAGTTCACTTTGGTCTTGGCCACAATTGATCCGGCAGTTCTCCAACTAATCTTGATTTATAGTAGGCTAAATGAAGACACCAGCAGTGTTGTCTACTGGAAGATATACATATATATATATATATATATATATATATATATATATATATATATATATATATATATATATATATGTATGTATATGTATTAGCTGCCTATAGCCTTTAACAGTACTGAACTTAAAAATCCCTTGCATCCTTTGTCTTCCAATGTTCACTGTCTTGACATAGTGCCGATACTAATGTTAGCGTGACGCTAATGCTACTTTGACATTCAACTGAAGCCTTGAGAAAGCAATTTTTTTTTTCAGTTTTTGTCCCCATTTTCTTTTTTCATAATTAATTTTGTATACACAGAATGATGCATACATGGTTGTGTTGCAATTGGTGCGTGTTATGAGTCATTGATGGGCTGTCTTGACCTGTGAAATAAAGTTATAACTCAGTGATGTTTTTGACTTGCTAGCTTAATCTAACCAAACCAAAAAGGTATCAGCATTTTAGCATCTCGGCATAAAAAAAAATTAGTGTATTGATTCTACTCCTGTACAAAAATGCCGTTATGCTTGTTTTTCTATCTTTTTTTCTTTTCTTTTTTTCTCGGTAACAAGAACTGATTAAAAAAATTTCATTTTAGTCCCTTTTGAAATAAATGCAGGGGTTAATGTTTAAGCTTAACACAGGTCATCCATCTTAATTATTTATGCAGGGGTCTAGTTTCTGCGGGGTATACCCTGGACAGGTCTCCAGTCCATCGTAGCAAAATGACATACAGGACAAATAATGATAATCTCATACATCCCTTCCTGGCCAGTTAAGTGAGGCCAATTAACCCAACCATCCTGTTTTTGGAGTGTGGGAGAGATCCCATAAATCCACAGAGGTTGTGCAAACTCTACGTAGAAAAACTCCTGGCCAGGATTTGATCCCCAGACGGCTTTGCTGCAGAGCAACAATGCTAACAACTGCTCCACTGTAGGTCATATAATAAATATTAATACTGTATTCCATGTAAATTGTTTGGAAACATATACTCGCCAACCATTTTACTAGGTAGACGTTGCTAGTACCAGATCGGACCCTTGCCTTCAGAACTGCTCTAAATCTTCATGACTGAAGTAGTCGTAAGAAATTGTGTACCATGTTGGCAAGATAGCTTTCATGCAGTTGATACAGATTTGTAGGCTGCACATTCCTCTCCCATTCCACCACAATGCAAAGGTGTTCTATTGGATTGAGATCTGGGGACTGTGGAGGGCAGTGGAGTACATGCTGAAGAAACCAGTTGGAGAAAGGTTGAGACATGGTGCATTACGTGGAATTACACATCAGAAGATGGGCACAACGTAGTCAAACGGAGATGGAGATGGTCAGCAACAATACTCGGGTAGGCTTTGGCAATACAATGATGCTCAACTAGCATTAAAAAGGTCCAAATTGTGTCATGAAAGCTCTCTTTAATTTTCACCAGAACGCTTGCTGCAGCGTTTTGATTCAGCTCAACATTTTGTGGACTTCCTGATACTAAAGAATTACTAATAATCCATCCTAGAAGTAACAAATGCATGGACTAGTTTTTCAGTGAAACTCCTGGAGAGAATATTTCTAATTTTGGCAATACTTCAGAGATGACATTCTGAATACCTTAGCTGTGACCAGTGGTTATTTGCAACACTGTGGCCCTTCTATCAATCAAACCACTGACCATTCTTTGATCTCTGAGATCAACAAGGCATTTTTGTTTACAATGACATTTCACTTCATATTTTCTTTTACAGACCATTTTCTATAAATCTGGGGTTGTGCATAAGGATCCCAGTTGATCAATAGTTTCTGAAATATGTTTAAAATCACGTTAATCCATTTTCTTTCCCATTCTGATGCTCTGCATGAACGGTTGTTGCACTCAGACAGCTGAACTGAAATGATGGAAAGTCATTCTCGTTTTCTGCAACTGGATACACATACCTAAAAAAAGTGGCCAGTGTGTGTTGAAAAGCTCACTTTACAATTATTTAAAGCAATTGTTTTGTTTTAAAGTGGAGGTTTTATGGATTGGTTATTCGCAGTAAGAATAATGTCCATTTGAACGCTCTCTGAACCTCAGTTTTGAAAATGCAATGCAACTTTACACACTGTTACACTGCTATTGATTCCAAAAAAAAAAAAAATCTCATATATATATATATATATATATATATATATATATATATATATATATATATATATATATATATATATATATATATATATATATAGCACATAAATCTAAGCAGAGGACTCCGTTGGTCCCTGGCGCTTTAGCAGTAATGTTCAATATGAAATCCACATTGGCCAACATGTCAAGTGTATCCAATCAGTAACTGATGGAAGTATAAAAATCTATCAAATAGAAATTATTTTAACTTCTGAAGAGAAAAAGAAACATCAAGAAACACCTTTTAAGTAGCATTTTTTTAATGTGCAAACCAACACTTTTATACTATTTTATATTATGACACTATTGTTATCTCTGCAACTGAGGAGGAAAAATGACTTATTACCAGCAAAAAACCATAACGTGCAACTAGAAAACAGGCTTAAATCGGAGGGAACCGGACCTTCGCTCATTTTTTTTTTTTTATGAAAACGTTTCAACACCTATCCAGGAGTCTTTGTCAGTTCTAGCGGCTCACACTCGAGCAACCAGCAGTTGGAGCGCTGCTGTTTTTAAGAACATGGAGACCCATCCTGCGAGGCGCATTCTCAGTCATGCAGATCGATGACCCAACATGTAACTGAATTTCAACTTAAATAAATCATTGAGGCGGTTGGGATGTGAATTGTAAAGCCTCTTTTTAACCGAAATAAAGACACAGAAATCATAAATGTCCCAGATCAAAAGATTTATTTTAATTACTTTTTACATTTAAATTTACATTCATATTAGCATGATGTAATTGGTACAGTGAACACTGTCGATGAGTGTTTTTTTTTTTTGCCATTCTTCAGCTTTATATTGTCAGACTGTCGAACAAAAAAAAAAAAAAAAAAAAAACTGAGTTTCTAGCATCAGTTTTTTTTATTTTATTTAGGTTTACTGGTCCCTTCTGTGGGGATTTTCTTTCATCCTTTACAAAACATCAGAAACAAAAACAGAAGCAACACTTTCAACTCTCAATTTAAAGGGGGGGGGGGGGGGGATTTAATTTGTGACAGAAATGGAAAGAATACCCAAAAGGATAGAGTTATAGATCCAGAGAAACAACAGACAGGATGTACATTTATAAAAGCACATTCGTATTAAACACGTGATGCTTTGGAATGAAAACAGCGCCAGCTCTCTGTGATTAACGAACAACTGTCCCATTTGTGATCCAAGCCTTCCGCTTATAGACGCGGGGTTTTTACACTTGTCCTATTAATCTGTATGAATACGTCATCTTCCCCAAAAACGCTTTCATAGAACGCAATAATAAATAAGAAGAAAAAGAGATCTGATTTTTATTTCATGAGGTAAAATGTGAATGGAAGAAGTGTTGGAAAGATTTGATACAAAAAAAAAAAAAAAGAAAATCTATAAATCAGCGATAGAGCGTGGAGCCCGATAAAGCTGCATTATTTGTCAGCACGCACACTAAAACATTCACGCCGTCCAGCCAGAGGCTTTATAACAAAATAAACCCTTACGCTGGAATCTTTACAAAGCCACTTGATGGATGATAATATTCTTATATTTACATAGAAGTGATATTTTAACCCATAAACAGTTTAATACAAAGAGTGAGAAAACAAACTCCCCCACCTCATGAAACCAAGATGAAACCAGAACAGACCATTACATTTTCCTGTCAATCCTTCACTTTTCTGTAAACTGTGTGCTAAAGGTGGGTTGAGCTTAAAAAGGACAAAAAGCTCTTTGCTCATAATGACATGAATAATGACGATGATGATGAAGGACTGAGAGGTCTGCCACCAGGTTTCTCTCACGCTTGCGGCATCTTTCCTGTTCTTGCTACAAGAAAAAAAAGAGCACTTCAATAAAAGAGAACTGCCCGGACAAACGTCCCTGGTTTGGAGTCAAACTCCTCCAGCTGTTGTTGTTCTTTAGAGGTTTTGGTGTAGGCGAGCATGCAGTTTGCTACACAGTGTACACTGAAAAGGTGGAAGTCAAAGAGCACTTCAAATGAAAACGGACTGCCTGACTGGATTTACGCAGGAGCTCCCCAACAAGGTCTGAGGGCTGCGCATTTTTATTTTTTTTTTTTCAAACTTCAATCGGCTGCAGCAGTATCAGGTATAAAGCAGCACACGTAGTGTTCAGCAGGTAAACGGTCTTGGCTTTCTGGCTCAGGAAAACTCAAGACGGGACCCAAAACGGAGCAGAATGTATTCGTTTAAGGTTTTCGTAAAGACTTTTTTTTTTTTTTTTCTCTCTCGATCGATTTCTGCGTTTGGCAAAGTTTGCTTCACCCGAGGCAGCGAGTCTTAAACACCACAAACGATGTTTCTCACAGTTGGCTGCCATGCTGGAACGGTTTACAGCCTAGATCACGTTTATTTGCGACCGCAAGACTGCCTGCAAACATGCAAAGCACAAATGAAAATTTAGATCACCAATAAATCAAAACGGGTCATCATCTTTTTTTTTTTTTTCCAGTGTTAATCCCACAAATCAAATCTTTTTTCGATTTTAACCCAGCTGCTAGGTATTCCTCCCTCCTTAGGTTCGCAGCACCACTCAGGCAGTCACACAGGTAGGCAGTAAGTTTAAAAACCCTTTCAATATTTATTAAACCCTCTGTAAGAACAAGAATCGGATCTTTTCCTTTTAATTAAAGCGAAACGTGAGGCAAGAAGGTCTTTTCCTGTAATCGTAGAAACACAAGAAAGTAAAGCAGGAAGAAAGGGAATTGTAGAGAGGACACCTCTCAGAGGCGCGGCACCCTGTGTGGCCCAATGTGGGCTCGGCCCTGTCCAATCTGGCCCAGTCAAACCCCCTCGGTTTGGTTGGGCCAAATCCAGCCCAGTGCGGTCTGGTCTGGTTTGGTAGCGGTCCAGGCCGGGTTTTTTTTTAGAAGAGGGCTTTGGATCCCTGGTTTTCAAACTCTGACCAGGCGTCGTTCAGTTCCATGAAGATCATCTTGGCGTACTGTTCGTAAGGCTGACCCGTAGCCTGCGTGGACAAAGGCAGCACTCATTAGTAACCCAAGATCTGAGCGCTACATTATAAACACACCCCGGATAGTGAAGCCGTACCTTATCTGGATGGACGACTAACACGGCCTTCCTGTAGTATTTCTTGACCTGGTCAGGTGTCACAAGGTCAGCCATGCCCACAGGCTTCCAGCGGGTTTCCCCCTCCCACAATACTGTGTGCAGAGTCGAAAGCAGTGCTCTGATGTTTCGCTCCTTCCCCTCGATCCACTCCAAAATCTGAGAGGAAAATGCAGAAAAAGTTCAATCTTCCTATTTCCTATAAAGCCGCGTCGGTGTCTTCCAAAAGTCATCCTACGTCCTTGAAATTGGACACGTTTTGATGTTACTAAAAGCCCGGTGGCACCGTACGGCTCAACCTGCGTTTCTCCCCCAGGGGCAGCCCGGGTTCCTCCGGTTCTGCTCAACAGCAGGGTCAAACCGAGCAGGAGGCGTTTCCCTCTTCCAGGCATTTGTAGGCCAGTCCAATCACCAAACGGGCGAAGATAGACCGAGTATGGGGTGGCCGAGCTACTAAACCGAGTTGGCTTTAGTGTTATCCTGCAAAGTTACTTTATTTTCCTGGTAAGTTACTTTATTTTCCTGGTAAGTTACTCTATTATCCTGCAAAGTTACTCTATTATTCTGCAAAGTTACTCTATTATTCTGCAAAGTTACTCTGTTTTCCAGTAAGTTACTCTATTATCCAGTAAGTTACTCTATTATCCAGTAAGTTACTCTATTATCCAGTAAGTTACTCTATTATCCAGTAAGTTACTCTATTATCCAGTAAGTTACTCTATTATCCTGCAAAGTTACTCTATTATCCTGCAAAGTTACTCTATTATCCTGCAAAGTTACTCTATTATCCTGCAAAGTTACTCTATTATCCTGCAAAGTTACTTTATTATCCTGCAAAGTTACTTTATTTTCCTGGTAAGTTACTTATTCCTGTAGTTACTTATTTCCTGCAAAGTTACTCTATTATCCTGCAAAGTTACCATATTATCCTGCAAAGTTACCATATTATCCTGCAAAGTTACCATATTATCCTGGTAAGTTACTTTATTATCCTGGTAAGTTACCATATTATCCTGCTAAGTTACTCTATTATCCTGCAAAGTTACTCTATTATCCTGCAAAGTTACCATATTATCCTGGTAAGTTACTTTATTTTCCTGGTAAGTTACTTTATTATCCTGCAAAGTTACTCTATTATCCTGGTAAGTTACTTTATTATCCTGGTAAGTTACTTTATTTTCCTGGTAAGTTACTTTATTATCCTGGTAAGTTACTTTATTATCCTGGTAAGTTACTTTATTATCCTGGTTTGTTACTTTATTATCCTGCAAAGTTACTTTATTCCGAAATCAACTGCAATTCACTGAAATTCTTGAGCTGTTTGCAAACGAAATTTCGTTCTGTACGCACTCTGTGCATACAAAATGACAATAAAGTTTGTCTATGTTTATGTCATGTCTATGTTGGTGGAACCGCGTCTATAGAGTGAAACCATAAATAGTGCACCTGTACAAGTAATTTTATCTCAGTATAAATCCTACTGCTCCGCAAGGGCCTCAGAGTTTTTTTTTTTTTTAGAGAAAATCAGTGAGCAAAGTGAAGAAAACAACTGCAAACCAAACAACACACGGCCTTCCACAAGGAGAGGGTGGGAAAAGAAGAGCTGTGATCTGAGAAGCAGCCAAGAGGCCCCCGGTTGCTCTGGAGAAGCTGCGGATATCGACGGCTCAGGCAGGAGAATCTGTTGACAGGAATATGAGCACTCCACAAACCTGGTCTCTATGGAGGAGCGGCAAGACGAACGCCGTCAGAAGCGGCATTTAATGTTTACCACAAGCCACGACGCAACGAAGCAAACGTGTTGAAGAAGATGCTCCGATCAGTCATTGAGGTTTTTAGTCTACATTCAAAACGACATATGTAGGTGAAAAGAAACACCGATCAACAGTCTGAACACACCATCTCCACTTTAGCACACGGAGGGGGAAGCATCATGCTGTGCTGTTCTGCAGCAGGGGCAGAAAGTCTCGTCAGTGATGATGTAAAGACGGGGGTGAGCTAAATGCAGAGCAAGGCAGGAAAATCGTAACTGTTAGAGGCTGCAAAAAATCTCAGACTGGAGCGGAGGTTCACCTTCCAGCAGGACAACGACCCTGAACATACAGCCAGAGCTGCAATGGGACGGTTTACATCGAAGCATAGTCATGTGCTGATTGGCTACGGCAAAGTCCACAGTGAAAACGAACTGAGGATCTGTGGAAAGATTCAAAACTCTCTGTTCAGACATTGTCCATCTAATCCCAAAGAGCTTCAGCTACCTTGCAAAGAAAAATGGTCAAAAACATAATTCTTTAGATAAGTACAGTTGATAGATTTAGCCCAAATGTGCCAAGAATATACTGTGTGTGTGTTTTCGGTGCGTCATGTGTACGTGGGTACTATGTTCTGCCTGTTACCTGTAGCTTAAGAGGATCCATGTCTTTTGAAATCTCTTGTTTCCTCATTTCAGCGATGGTCCTTGGTCCCCTTCTATCAGGCTTGGATGCAAAACCCTGAGTGGACAGGAGCTCCTCAAAATCGTCCTCCTTCACCTTTGGTTTGGGGCCTACGGTAAAACGACGACAATGGTTACGGGTCCAGATCTGAAGTAAAACCTCACCGAGGAGAAGCATACCGTAACCAAACCCTGAAATCCTTGCCCCTTGTGTCGAGATTCTCTTACCAAATCCCGGCCCGCGGACTCCTCTCTCCTCCCTCCCACCGATGACGCTAGTGAAATTGAGATTGTAGTTGGGTTTAGAGGACTGTGCGGCTGCAGGCTGAGATGCTGCAGGTCCTTTAGGCGTTGATCCGGGTCCAGACATCCAAGGTTTGGTCTGAGCTGGGGCGGTTCTTCCAGACGGCCAGGCCTGGGCTTGAGGCTTCGCAGAGGAAGGGGCGGAGGAAGGAGTCTTTGTGCTAAATGAAGTCCCTGAAAAGTTACTGCTTGTAGAGCCTGCAAGAAAAAATAAAATAAAATTACACTTTAAGAGCTTCAAGTGGACATTTTTAGATGTTACGGCCACTGGTCATTAATCAATATGTAACGCTGTAACAGGCAAAAACTCACCAGGTAAATTGGAGCCCAGGGCTCCAAGGTCTGCAAAAGGATCAAAGGTCTGAGATTTGGCCTTCGACATGGACGACACACCTGTGGCTGCGATACCAGAGACAATATTTAGGTTTCAGACGTACAGCTGGCAATACAAGGCTGAAATGTTACCAATAAAACAAAGTACGCCCTACACAATTTACTGAACAATATTCCTTAACCCACCCGTGTTGGGACCGCTGGGTTTGTTGGTGTTGGTACTGATGCCAGCCGCGGTACGAGGAGCCCAGCTGTCCCACCCGCCGAGCAGGTCCGGCTGGCTGGCTGAGGACGTCATCTTAGGGCCGTCTTTCGCTATCTTATCTGTTAAGACCAAATGTCCCTAGTTTAGCGACTTACAGAGACGTCGTTGGGAAATTCTTTCATTTTGTGTTGGGTTACAACAGCGCTTTGCACACAAGAGTCATTATGTGCCAAACCTGTCACATTTTAATGGGTTCCAACCATAAACATCGATTTATTTATTTATTGAGATTTCTATGTCGTGGACGATACAAAGATGCACCTCATTGTGAAGTCAAAAGAAAATAATAACTGGCTTCAGCTTTTTAGAAATAAAATTCTGAAAGCCATGGAGTGTGTTTGTATTCAACTCCCTTCTAGAACCTGACAGAATGGGCAAAGCGAGCATTAATCACCTAACCTGGATCGATAATGTGTACGTGCAGCACTCTACGTTCTGCACATTATCAGTCTGGGACTGCTTCTATCAAATCCGTTTGGGGAAAAGAGGAACATTCATTCAGCAGAACTTTGTGAGCTGATTGGACGACGCGACACCTAGCGCCCGTCTACCAAAGGTTGGATTTAGCCAATAACGGTATCAAATTAAAACGTAAGCAGCAGACGTTATGAGAAACCACAGGTTACGCTGGCCAAGGCACTTCTTTCAGTTCCTGAATTGTGACAAAACAGATGTGACCGCAGCAGCTGCGCGTGCGTCCACCTGCGCTGCCATGTTAACGCTAGTTCATCTGTGGGCTTTCGTCACAGCGGTATGTCCCGCCTTAAACCACAATACTGCAACGTGATTGGCCACTAATGGTTGAAGTCTGATCGGTACAAGATGGATTCTCGTGTTTTTGTGAATTCACAAATACCACGAGAATTCATCTTGCAGCCAAGGTTATTAATCAGGACCAGGCCTGTGGTAACTCTGGAGGAGTTGCAGAGATCCACAGCTCAGGTAGGAGGATCTGTTGACATGACAACTGCTAGCAGTCCAACTGTTTTTAATGTTCTATTTTGTTTCTACATTTTATTCCTACTTTCTTTTATTCTGTTTTATTTTCCTGTATTTTAATCATGTAAAGCACTTTGCATTGTCTCTGTACTGAATTGTGCTATACAAATAAATTTGCCTTGCCTAGTAGTACGCTCAAGAAATGCGGTGAGTGTGCTGAAGCAGATACGATGAACAAATGCCATAAGACACCCATTTGCAGTTGTTGATCTGGAAGGATTGCATGCCACACTTTTCATTTTTTTCCTTGTAGAAACACTACCAAAAGGATGTTTCATTTCCTTCTTCTTCACAATTATAGACCACTTTTGGCTTGACATACTGGTGACAAGCTAAGAAAAATACACTGGTGTTTCAGGCTGTAACGCAACAAAACGTGAAAAAAGTTGAGCGGTAACAAATTTGTTTGGAAGACCGTCGATGGTGGACTTACTGAGGTTGAAGAGGCTGGTGTTGGATGCAGGCGTGGTGGTGCTGTGAGCCGAGCTGAACCCACTGGTCGCTGAACTATCAGAGCCCAGCAAGTCTCCAAACAGGTCAGGCCCGGAGGCCTGGCGAGAGGAGCTGACGCTGGATCCAACACCGGAGCCGGACCCCATCCCGAACGGATCGAACAGATCACCCAAGGCTGCAGCACATCAATAATCAGAACAAAAATACACTACAGGTAAAGAAAGGCTTTTAGGATGGTGCATTCAGCTTTTAGAAAGTCCCACTCCTCACGTTTTGCGTCAGGCGTGGCCCCTCTGGTCGGCTCGCTGAAAAAAAGATCTTCCTGCACTGCTACCGTCTGACCAGCAGGGGGTGCAAACAGGTCGTTGAGGAGATCGCTGTTGCTGGAGGCAGCTTTCATCCCTCCCTGGCCCGCTTGATTAGACGCACCAGAGGAGACTGAAGACATGGCTGCCGGTTCAGGGTCCGCATTCAACCCCAGGAGGTCAGCTGTGTCGCTGCGAGCAGACTCCTGGGCTGCAGGAGGGGGCGTCTGGTGGGAAGAGGGGGGGAATAAAAAGGTCGGCTCATTCACGGCACTGTTAGATTGCATATTAAACAAACAGGCACAAATGTTGTGTGGCATAGTAAGAAATCCACCTGAAAATCAGCGTCGAACAGTTGCTCACTGTGGTCGTGTGACGAAGCTTCCCCACTAGGAGCAGAGTAAGACTCGCCCTCTGACTGTTCGCTCAGGTCGTCCAGATCGTTCATGGATCCTCCCCCTATGCTGTCGGTAGCATCCAGAGGACCGTGAGTATCTACGGATACGAGGAAGGAATCAGCACGGATGTTTTCAGCACCAAAGTAATCTGGATTCAGGGAATCAGTAATCGGTAATCAGTCAGTCCAGGAAGTCGTGAGTTACGATCACAAATCTTAAAGCAAAATCAATCATTTGCAAATTTTGTGTGGAGCTGCAATTTTTACCGCAACTCTGACCGATCACAGCAGTCCCCTTACCCCCCACCATCTTATTTAACTTTCCCATCTTCCATTTTAGCATCTGTGAGGCTGATCACGCGAGACGACAGCATTTCTAATGCTAAATGGTGACATTTGCCATCAAATATCGTAGCTAGAATATGCGCAGGTCAGCTTCTTCCAGTATTACATTAAAAGTGGCGGAAACACATCCAACACCTGTGGGGGAACACAGACGGATATCAACGCTCTATAAACGCTTCTTAACCGCAAAACGTGCGAGGAGAACAGCTAAAAAGCGCATGACGGAGGCTGTGGGATCCACATGCGTGTCAAGTGCTGAAAGAAACTAATTGAAAATGTAATACATGTGTTACTTTCTTAAACTGTGTGCCGTGCCAGTGGCTTTGCTGTTATAGGTGAGAAAATTTTTAAATAAAGGTATTAATTGAAGTATAAACGGGTTTAAAACGATGCTTTAACAGAAAAAGCACACTACGATACGATCACATTTTTATGAGGGCAACAGTGATGTGGACAACTCAAACAGATTATTATATAATCAGTCTCCTGTTTAGATTAGTAAAGACTGGGTTTCTACCTGCACTGCAGAGGATATTCCTGTCTCTCAAAGACGACGCCGTGCCATGCAAACGATCCTCGTTGGAAATGTTAGTAATGGTGGAACTATCCATACCAATGTCAAGACAAATACGTGGGCACAATTTAAAAGAAAGGACAGGAAGCACTAAAACCACATCCTGCGGAGAAGCCTGTTGCCGCTATATTTGATGAGACCCCAGATGTAGAAGGGAAACGCGTACTAAACATACCCATTGTATCCCAGGAAAAGGAGGATTCTAGCCTACCTCCCAGACAGTCTCGCAACATGAACCATTTAAGCACTTTGGATTATTTTGAAATGTTCAGTAGGATTTTCCTACACTGTGTATGCAGTTCATGATGTTGGTGGAGGCTGTTCTGATGGGGGAACACGGGGCATTAAAAGGCTAACAAATGACCAAATAGTTATCCCTGACAGAATTAGTATCGCTTGTGCCGGGAGCGTGGGATATAACGGGATAAATGCGTTTAATTCACGTGATGCCCCGATTACTTTAATATACCGAGAACGTTGATGATGATCACCTGTTTAAACTGGATTATTATAAACATTAACGCTTAGTACGACAAAAGTCATTTGGTAACAAAAAAAAAATCCACCTTCCTGGTTAGGGTTTTGTTGCTAGATAGACCCCATGAATGGATCAGAAACAGATCCCAAATGTAATAAAATTAAAACTGGATATTGATAAACTCTGGCAGATCTAGATTTAAAGGGATTTTCATTTTCATTAAAATGAAACTGTTTTAAAGAGATTTTCATTCCTACAAGGAGTAGGAACGAAGAAAGGCAGGAAGGTAACCATGTACAAAGATCCATGATGGAGAAAGAAACATCGAAAGAAACCAAAAGATGCATAAACAAGAGAAAGGTTAAGATACAGAAGATGGCTGCTCGAATAAAGTTGTGTTTAATGTAAAGCTGAGTGGAAGAAAAATATTTCCAACCGCTCAAAAAAGAGGCAGCACTATAGTAATGTACCCCTCCCCCCTCCCCCCACGACAAGATTTCTAGGGGAAACACTGAACTTCTTTTGTAATGACCATGTTATCGTAAAAAACTAAGCTTGAAAGAATGTCCAACTTTGAGTGCAACTTTTTTTAAAAAGCAGTCACAAAATCAGCAATTTTAGGACGCAACAATCTGCAAAAAAAAACAGCGCAACATCCTGGAAGGACTAGGTAATAAAGGATTCTAAATGTTTTTTAGGACTTGGACAAAGATGGAAAACAAAGTTAGAGGCTCTTACCTCTTCTTATTAAAAGGAACTATTCAAAATATTAACTTACCTTCCCAATCTAGTGTCTGGAAGAAGTTGCTGGGGTTGGCGTCGCTGCTGACAGGAGATTCTGATTCGGTTGCGTTGGCGCCATCCGGTGTCTGAGCTGGTGGAGGCGACTCCGACTCATAAAATGCAGAGGAGCCAGGCTGACGAGGCAGCTCGGGTTTACCTGTGGAGGTCAGACATTTAGTTTATAGAACGGAAACTGGTCTTGATGAAGGGGTTGCATGTATAGAATCAGAATCAATTCCTCTTTGAAAAGTAGGTTAAGCTCAGTCAGACTGGATGAGGAGCATCTGTGAAGAGGGTCTTTATGTCTTGCCACAGATTTTCTGTTGGATTTAGGTCTGGAGTTTGGGCCATTCTAACCCATTAATAAGTATTGATGTAAACCATTTTATAGCACATCTGACTGCGTATGTTTAGGGTCTAACAGAAGGTGAAGCTCTCCCCAAGTTAGAAGCCTTCTGGAGCATCCAACAGATTATATCCCAGTACTACCCTGTTTTAGCTTCATCCACCACACAGCATTTTGCAATTGGATTAAAAAGGTTAATTGTCTGATTAGACCAGATTAACATCGTCTTTGTCTGCCGCTTCCCTACCATTATGGCTCGTGGCTTAAACTTAAAGGGACTTCCCAGGGCTTTCTTTCAACAACAGCTTTCTTCTTGCCACCAGATTTGGGGTGTGGGCAAGTAATAGTTGCCATTTCAAGAGATTCTCCCACATAGGTTGGGGACCTTGGCCACTTCTAAATATAAATGCACACCATACTTTCAGATTCTAATTTATAAAAACTTTTGAAAAACCACCCAGTCACTTTTCTTCCGCTCCACAGTAGCTGGTTGGGCCACCACATTAAAGTTAGTGGTTTTAAAGTGACAAGGTCTAGAGACGTTCAAGGGTGTAATATTACCTTTGCAAGGCACTACAGATGTCACAGTAGGCGAATCGAATCTGATTAAAAGAACATACCAAATTTGCTCAGGATTTCTTGCTGCTCATCACGAGACGAGAAGAGTATTTTGGGGTTAAGGCCCTTGGTTTGGAAGCCCTCCCACGGAGGGTTCTTGGTGCAGGGTCTGTCTCTGGGTTCCACCTCGATGTCCAAATTAACCTGGAACAAGTCTGGGTACTTCTCCTGGATGTCACAGGCGTCCAAATCATACCTGACAAAAAGAAAATACACTTTAGAGTCGAAGCTCTCCTGTAAACTGATCAATACTTGAGCAGGAATATTTCAGTTCGGAGCAATATTTATGGCGGGAAGTATACATACTTTGCAAACTTGACAGTGGTTGCGTTTCGTGGGATAAAGCCGGTGTGAAACTGGATCTGAAACATTTTCATTGAAGCCATCTGGAAAAGATTCATGACATCAGAACGTGAGTCTTTGGCTACGTTCACACTGCAGGCCTTGATGCTCAATTCCGATTTTTTTTGTGAAATGGGATTTTTTTGCGTGGTCGTTCACATTACCAAATATATGCGACTTGTATGTGATCTCCTGTGTGAACTGAACGCGTTCAACCTAAGTGTCCCGCATGCGCACTCGAGGACGCGATGACGTCACGCGTAGCAAGCGTCCTCAGTATTTGCGGAAGTAAACATGGATTATAATGCTGGCACGCATTTTGCGGCCATTAATTTATTTTCTAACCGGAGCTTTCTCTCCACTGACTGCTCTCCTCATTGTAGTCCGCTATGGGTGTCGTCTTTCTTCCCGCTTCTGCATAGCAGGACGCAGAATAGTGACGTTTGTCGAGTATCGGTGACGTACAGGTCGGATAAATGCGACCCGGCCGTACAGACACAGGTCGCATTTGAAAAGATCAGATACGTATCGGATTCAGGAACACATATCCAAGCGGCCTGGGTCACATTTTAAAAAATTCCATCTGTGTCGTTCAGACTGTCATGAAAAGATCAGATACAGGTCGTATATGGGCAAAAAAAAAATCGGAATTTGGTCACTTCAGGCTGCAGTGTAAACGTAGCCTTTGAAATGCCGCAACAAATCTTTGGGCAGAACTCTATCTACTAATTCTAAACATCAACTTCCTGACTAAACGAAAAAAGAAAGAAACACAGTTCCATTAAAAATCTGAAGAGAGGCCACACTCTGTGTCTGTCTCTGTACCTTTGCCTGCAGACGGCCACCCAGCGTAGACCTAGCATGATAGATCACCACAAGTACGTCTCCTTGAACTGTGACGTTGAGGGGAATCACTGCTCTGCCATCTTCTGTCCTGAAATCCCTGAAAGGAAAGAGAGGCAGAGAATTAACCGGATTTAAGAGATATGTAGTTTTACTCCAGCTAAACAGAAGCAAAACCCTGCAAGGCCAAACATACTTCATCCTGTCATACTCCTGCGAGGTGGTGAGGACCCTCTCGTCTCCCACATAGACTTCGCAGAACGGCCTGCACCCATTGCGCTGCTTGTTGAACAGCGGCACCGGTGTCATGACGATGGAGTGAATGATTACGGGCTTGCTATGAGGGATAATCGGCTCCTCTGCCATCATGTCGCACATGTACTCTATGTACCTGAGAGCAAAAAGCAACGTTTAGGGATCGGCATCGTTTTGTGAAACAGCTCAAACATGTCAGCATACATAAAGCGACCGGCATGAATTTCACAGTTTGAGAGCAAAACCCCCACACAACATCGTCTGCACACTGGGTTTCGTACCTCTTGTGTGAAGGGGAAATGCCTGGCGGGCAGCGTTTCATCGAGAACATGTAGACGGCGGCCTCAGCTGTGGTGAAAAGGCGACAGAAACACAAGAAAGAGCAAACTGCCACTGCTGATGCGGCTCGGCCGTCCTACAGAGAAAAAACAAAAACAAAAATGATAATAGCATTTAAAAAAAGACTCCAGCTAGCACAGTATTTCTGTTTCTAAATCAGGTAAATCAAAATCTTTGCATGTTTAGTCTCAAAGATAGTTGGGATCGGGGCCTCTGGTAATAAAGAATAAAAATAATCTCTGTGTTATTTTTGACTAAGACATGTCATTTAAATCCCATATTAAACAGGTTTCCAGAGTTTCCTTTTTTCACCTCCGGAATATCGCCAAAATTAGAAACATTCTGTCCAGGAGTGATGCTGAAAAACTAGTCCATGCATTTGTTACTTCAAGGCTGGACTATTGTAATTCTTTACTATCAGGAAGTCCACAAAATGCAGTTCGAAGTCTTCAGCTGATTCAAAATGCTGCGGCAAGAGTTCTGATGAAAATCAACAAGAGGGATCATATGTCTCCAATTTTAGCTTCCCTTCATTGGCTTCCTGTTAAATCAAGAATAGAATTTAAAATTCTCCTTCTCACGTATAAAGGCCTTAATAATTAAGCTCCATCATATATCAGAGCTTTGATTACCCCGTATGTTCCTAACAGAGTACTTCGCTCTCAGACTGCAGGTCTGCTGGTGGTTCCTAGAGTCTAAAAGTAGTCTCTTTCAGTGTACTGCAATTTTTAAACACATCTCCAGCAGCCCTCAGTTATAATGTAACAATTTTACACCTGAATACCCATGAACAAACTTCATGTGCAAGGCTCCATGCTCCTCGTTTCTCTTCAAACTGCTCCAAACAGATTTCACAGATTTTATCATCAACAAGCACGCAATCCTCTCCAAATTTGTTCCTTTTTTCCGGCTTGCTGTAATTTCTTTTAGGGGCTTGCTGTAATTTCTTTTAAATTCACGAGGATGGAAACAAACACTCATAATGCATCCGTACATACATGAATAGCTTAGCTCTAAAGAACAAGACTGATTTTCTCCTCCATTTCCAAGCGTGCTTGGGGACTGGCCGACTCACCAGACAGTGCACTATACAGATGTTCCTCTGGTCCTGTTTGAGCCACAGATGCATGTTCTTGCACACGCTGTAGAGGCTGCGGAGGTTGGGGGCGCGGCGCACCTGCCAGTTGCACTCTGAAACCTGGACATAAGAAACACGAAGGCACGGTGAAGAGACTAATGGGATCCTTTCGTTATGCTTTCTGAAACCATGTGCAGTAACAAGTGTTGAAACAAAAGCTACAGATGGAGTTTTGCTGGGTGGCATAATCATGTATCCTAAAAAAACATGACCGTTCATACTGAGCCCGGTTCTGCTGGAGGTTTTTCCTTCCCGCTAATGGGTGGTTTTTCTTTCCACTGTGGCTGTATGCTTGCTCAGTATGAGGGATTGCTGCAAAGCCATGTACAATGCAGACAACTCTCCCTGTGGCTCTACGCTTCTCCAGGAGTGAATGCTGCTTGTCAAGACTTTGAAGCAATCAACTGGTTCCCTTATATAGGAAATTTTTGACCAATCTGTATAATATGATTGATTTGACTTTGTAATGTGCCTCGAAATGACATGTTATCATGATTTGGGGCTATATAAATAAAATTTAATGAATTGAATTATACACATGTCTCACCCTGTTGTGGAATCGAGAAGGCCGGTAGGATCGTCTGGAGAGGTTGTACACGGCGTAGTGGCCGGCGTGACGGGAGTCCAGGAACAGACGGACGTCCTCGATGTTGTTCTTTATTGCGGACTCCACCCCTTCTGCTGGGAAAGACATCACTACACACACACACACACACACAAAGAAACTCGTCAGCGACTCCAAAAACAAAGGTTTGTAAGGTCACATGTCGTAACAGGAACGACAGAATGGCTTTCAGAAAAACAGCAAATCAACTTGAAAAAAAGGGAGTTTATGAAAGAAGCTTCATCTACCTGCTATTCTGGAGGTGATGTAGGAAATATCCAGGTCTCCTTTGGCGTAGCTGCGAAAGAAGTTAAAAGGAGGGACTTACAAAACATGCGGAGGACACAATGGAGGACAAATCCATAAAAGAAAATACTTTGAGATTAAAGGAAGTTGCTTGGCTAATGCCTTAGGAGAAAGCACACAGACATTTAGCAGCTAGCCTAATGACAGAACCAAAATCCAGAGATGGACGCCGTTCTCTTACAATACATAGCCGTCACCCTGATTTTCAAGCCCTTTAAACAAACTCTAGCAGTTCGATTGGTACATTTCCCTTCTGTGTAAACACTGGATTTTGAAGGCACCACAAACACTTTACAAAAGACTCAGAACTACAAACAAAAAATGTGTTTTGTAATATTACACACCGGGCTTTAAGACAGTTTTACAGAATTTACAAAACACACTGCAACATATGAGAAGCAACACATCATGATTCGGAAAGCAGAGAGTATCAGAGCCGTCTAATCCAGCTAGAATTAATATTATGGCACAGCATCAGGACACACAAGGGATGCTGGTTAAAGGACACATGAGGGTGAAACGGTTACTTGGTAGGCAGTGGAGTCAGAAAAACCATTCAGAGTTTATTTATTTGCTCATTCAGACATCCATCATTCATGATGTATGAACATTTTGAGTAGTACCACATGTCTTAAGACGTAATATTGATAAATACAATATTAACGATAGACGCTCCTCCTCCTCATTGTTGGTCTAACTATGTTTTAACTCCATTTTCTGTCACTGAGATGTTTAGTTATACCTTGACTTTTTCATCCAAAACTTCACTTACACAATTTCTTCTTAGAGCCAACTCTAAAAGTCAACTTTATTTTTCTTTTCAATCCTTCAACTACTTATCAAAGATGACAAATAGTCATCCTTAATAATAATATTGATAAACTCTAACTAGGTTTGCAGACCTCAGAACTGATAACATGGCTGTTAAATTTGCTGTTTCGAACAATTGTTCCACTATTACTTAAAAAGCCTTAAAAGAAAAAAAGATTACGACATATTGAGCAGATGTGGGTAGTAATTAGTTACATTTACTTGAGTAACCTTTAGAACAAAATGCACTTCTAGGGATAGTTTTACTGCACAGTACTTCTTACTTTTATTTGAGTAATATTATAAAGACATATCACTACTCTTGAGTAAAATTTCTGGCTATGCTCTCCACTGTGAGTAACTTCACTGAATAAAGAACAAACTTGTCCAAAAATGCACCAGAGACACACATTTAAAAATATTCAATCAGTTGTTCTGCTTAGTTACTCAGTACTTGAGTAGCCTTCTTATCAAATACTTCTTATTAAATACTTTTTACTCTATTTCTTGGTTGGCTACTTTTTACTTTTCCTTGAGTAAAAATATGTTGAAGTAGTGCTACGCTTACTTGAGTAAAATGTTTGGCTACTCTACCCACCTCTGATGTTGAGGCCTTTCTTTGGTTCATTTAGGCAGCAAGAGAGAGCAAGACTGAAGGTAAAGAACAGGAAGGCTTGACAGATTAAAGTTGCTATGGTTTATCTTTTTTGAGCTTTTAACTCCTGGATAGGGCTGGGCGATATGGACCAAAAATAGCATCTCAATATTTTTAGGCTCAATGTTGATATACGAAATTTATCTCGACATGATTTTCTTCTTATAAAGCAATTAAAAGAGCATCTCTGAATCAAACCTTTATCCCAAATGTGTCACAGGCACATTTATTTTTAATCAAACAGCTGCAGATAAATTTGAGAAACAGCCGATAAATAACCTACAGGAATACATAAAAGTATAATGCTAGCGTGACATACACCATCTTGATATAAACAATATAGTCTAATTTTATATCACCTTTTTTTTTTATCTCGATATTTTTAAAATCTCAATACATTGCCTAGCCTTGCTCCTGGAACAAGCTCGATTTGGAGACGGTAGCTATTTGGAAATCTCAATTATGGTAAAGTGCGTACATTATCTAAAAACTCAAAGACAGGCCTAAATGGTATTACATTACGCTAACAACAGGTTCAAATTCTGTAATCAGTTTCTCTTTATTTTTAAATTATAGTTAACACTTGTTTTTTTACAGCAACTGCGGTGTGACCTCAGCCCCTAATATAAAACAAGTTAATGACTGTTCAAGGCAGGAAGGCTAAATAATTATATTCTAAATCCCATCCATCCATCCATTTTCCAAACCGCTTCTCCCTCATGGGGTCGCGGGGGGTGCTGGTGCCTATCTCCAGCGTTCACTGGGCGAGAGGCGGGGTACACCCTGGACAGGTCGCCAGTCTGTCGCAGGGCAACACAGAGAGACAAACAGGACAAACAACCATTCACACACACACCTAAGGACAATTTGGAGAAGCCAAGTAACCTAACAGTCATGTTTTTGGTCTGTGGGAGGAAGCCGGAGTACCCGGAGAGAACCCACGCGTGCACAGGGAGAACATGAAAACTCCATGCAGAAAGACCCAGGGGTGTACTCGAACCCAGGACCTTCTTGCTGCAAGGCAACAGCGCTACCCACTGCGCCACTGTGCAGCCCTGTATTATATATATATATATATATAGAATATATACATATATTCTAAATGCTGCTCTAATTTTGAAATAAAGCTCCCTCATTTATAAAATATACAGATAAGGGAATGGTTGAGTATTGACGCAACAGTAGGAAGTTTGGTTTTAAAAATACTCGAAAGCTGAATTTCCCTAAAGTTACAAAACAAAGTGCGTATTGAGCTACATTATCTTATCACACAGGATGCATCTGGTTGAACTGTATTTTTATTTTCCAATCATTTCACACCAGGACACTACCTGTCTGATTAGCCACACATCCCCCAGCATTCATTCAGCTGAATTATTGAGTGTGTGAGGTTAGGATCATGAAGCTGTGATGACGAACACAGAAGAGCAGAAGCTTTAGTCAAGCTTTTACCCGTCTAGATCAAACACATGCTGCGGGACACAAACAGCAACGCATGAGATGACAAACTTCACCGACCCATATTTACCTCGGGTTGCTAGTAGATGTACACAAAGTGGAACCATGAGGGATTGGGATAGAGAAAAGAAACAACATACAATAAAAATAAACAAAACAACCACATAAATGGAGCAAACAGATGAGAGAGTAACTGAAAGGAGGATCATAACTTTATAAGAAGTGTGGAATTTAGCTGTTAAAGGAACACTTTGCTTATTTTTTACAGGTAATCTCATTAATCTGGCATATCAAAACAACAACAGAAAAGACAAGCCACAAAATGTTCCTTTAAAATAAATGTGAGGGGGGGGGGGTAGGAGTGATTGTAAAGGGTTATAAAGACAAAGAGCAGATAAACACGTTTAATATTCAATTTCAAAGGTTGATGCAAAAGCTATTAAGAATAGTAACCACTAACTGACAAGGATTATACCAAAGGAGGTAATCAAATATTCAAACAGTGTCAGTATTTTTCCCCATGCTCAAGGTTCCCACACATTTTTTCATATCAAAATTACCATCTTTTTCAAACCCAACTTTCCAGACTTCTCATTCCATAAAGCTCTTTTTGAACTAGAAATACAAAAGTTCTCCACAAGCCGATAGCAGATACTATAACTGAAGGCATCAAGTATGGTTGAAAGCAGATATTTATTTACTTGCACTGAATAAAAATGACATTTTTTGGTGACTGTCTGTTCAGTTAAGGCTGAGTTATAATCGCACGCCGGGTTGTCGCGCAGGTCTGTGCGGACTGGGCGCGAGCCCATAGAAGCGCTGTAGACATTTAAATTTGACACGGACGTAGGTGCAGTACTCTCCCAAAACACAGAGGGGAGTACCCAACATAACCGGTGAAATGCAGAAAACAAGAGAAGAAATAGTTGACACCACACATCCAAAATGGCTGGGTGCAGTATTGTAAACAATCATCATGAATTGTTGGTGCGTTTATTGCAGCTAAACAGAAATAAACGACAAGTTAGAGACATAGAAGATGTTCACCCGTTGTATACAGAAAGATGGGGAACCTGTCTGCAAAGCCCATAGGGATCATCTTTTTACATAAAAAGGTTTAAAAACACGTTGCTTTATTTAATAAAAGCCGATTGCTTTACATACTGTGGGTTGTCGTTTTGAACTTGATTTATGTTGCAGGTGATGGAAAAAGAAGTCAAAACCATTGTTTGTGCCAGTAAACTTAGCCCGTATAGACACAGGCTTATGGTCCACACAGAGAGGAGGAAGCTGTACCTCCAAAAGCAACATAAAAAGCCAAATTACAGAATGCCAGAGCACACGAAGACAAATTAAGCTTCAATATCTAAGATATGTCCCATGATTGGTTGGAGCTAAAACTAAAGCGTTTGGCCATAATGATCATTGTTACAATGGATTGAATGACCTAAATTTGGAAAGGTTTACTCCCATTTAACATCAGACAGAAAGGAAAAAAAATTACAGTGTATGGAAATATCTAGTTTCAACTGTATAAGCACATATTTCATATGCAATTAGGGATAGGTACGTCTCACATTTGAATTGATAAGGTACTGATACCTGGGAATCAACATCTATTTTCGGTATTTCTGTGTGTGTTTATGTAAACTGTAAATGTCTTGTACTTGTATAGTGCCTTATTAAGTCCGACGACCCCAAAACACTTTACACTAGAGTCAGTCATTCACACCCTGACGGTGGTGAGCTATGTTTTTAGCCACAGCTGCCCTGGAGCAGACTGAAAGAGCCGAGGCTGCCATACATCAGCGCCACCGGGCCCTCTGACCACCACCAGCAGACAATGCAGGGGAAGTGTCTTGCCCAAAGACACAATGACGGTCAGAGTGGGGAATCAAACTGGCGCAAAGCTGACAGTTACTCTGGCGTCACCGTTGCATGTGGTAATAAATGTTAATTAGTTTAATGATATAATTTCAAAAAACTTTGCATTTATATGTAAATTATATAAACACTGAAATAATTATAAAATATATGAACTTCTTTGGATCTACAAATTAACCTAAGGAAATAATTTAAGAATTATAATACTGTTTTACTGCCTTAATCATCATGGCTCCCAGAATAAAATACAGCTCTGACTACAATTACCCGCTGCCATGCGGCTCTGACTCCACCCAACAGGTATAACCCAAATTGCGCATGTCAGCTCCGCCTCTTTCGCAGCTGCCCACTGTATTGAAGAGGAGACTCCCAATCTCAGCTGAGCGCCCCGTTCAAATATCAAATAATCCGATCATTACGCGTGTTTACTTGCACCAAGCTTTATTCAAAGTAGAAACTCTCTGACTTTAACGGAGTTGTTGAATTTCCATAAAACAACCACAGAAGCTTCGTATGTTTGTAAATTTGTATGTTTTACCAAAAATACAGTTGTCAGAGGCACAGAGTTAATCAAGTGAATAAGTAAATAAAGCTGTGTGTGAATCAAATTCAGGGAACTATTTTAGTGTAACAGTTTCAGAGGGGGAAAAAAACCTATAAAAAACCAACATTTATACCGCTTTGTAAACTAGTGTAGGATACATTTGAAATGTGAAAAAGGAGTGGATCTCCTCTCTGCTCTGACTGAGGGTGGGTTTCAGGATCAGACAGCTGCAGCAGCCTATTACACTGCAAAAAGGGAACTAAAAGTAAGTGAAATTTTCTTGAAATCAGTGTATTTCTCCTTGATTTGAGCAGGAAAATAAGTCTATTTGCCAATGGAATAAGATTTTTGCACTTAAAATAGAAACAATTCATCTCCATCGTCTTATTTTAAGTGCAAGATATCCAATTATCTTATTTTAGAGGTAAAAATACTCATTCCATTGGCAAATAGTCTTATTTAGCTCCTCAAATCAAGGACAAATACACTAATTTCAAGAAACTTTTACTTACTTTTAGTTCCCTTTTTGCAGTGTAGATAGTGCTTGAAGAAGTGGGAAGGGGCTCACAACAGCACTTGCTGCTGCCTCAAGACGGTGACTGCAGAATGATTGGTGCTTTCACGGAAAGTCACCAACACAGAAAAAAAAGTAAGTAAGTAAGTAAGATTTGCCGCAAGTGGCTTTTTAAAAAAAAGGGCGCTAGAGGGGTCTGAAATGTCGGCAGCAGTGCCCAGGTGCCTCCTCAGATTAAAAGTATTCCCACCGCTGGCCTTGGCAAGTGAAATCTGCATCGCATTTTCAAAGGTGGAGCCAAGACTTTTGAGCATTTTCTATCACTCATGCTTGCTTTGTTGACCAGACCAGCGGCTACTGACGTCATTACGCTCTTGCGCATGCAATGCTGTGTTCCTGTCGGGCATGGAAAATCGCCCACTTTTCCCCTCCCTCAGCGTCACAATGATGTGTTTAAGTACTGAGAGTTAGTACAGTTTGATTTCACGTAAATAGGTACTTGGTAGTACCGGCATAATTCGGTCGGTACCTATAAAAGTACAGAATTCGGTACCCATCGCTATATGCAATAGTATACAAGTATCGATAAAACAGACATAGATGGATGGGAGGGTAAATGGATGAATGGGTCGGTGATAGGATGGATGACAAGAAGCCGATGGACAAATGTATGGATCTTGAAAGACAGGTGGATGGATATAAGTTTTAAACATATATAGACCAAAGTCTGGAATACCCTTTTACCCCTTATTTTGACCCCAACCTGGACAATACTTTAACTGAACGGCATATTTTTCCAGACAGTGTAGGAACCACATGTTATGCCAAGAAAAAGTGCAAATGAAGAAAGCTTGTCATGACAAATAAAAAAAAAATAAAAAAATAAAGAAAACACATCCAATGCATTAAAAGGTGGAGTGCCTTACTTGGCTACTGATTGAATGACTTTAGAAGATGTATCTTTAATGTTGGTCAGGATGCGTTCTGTTCCTCCCTTCAAGAGATCCAGGAAGCCACTTCCTGCTTGGTCAGGATCATACACTCCTGTGCATCATGAGACAGAAAAAAAATAAAATAACAGAGTGAACACGCCGTTATCAATTAGCAGGCAATTACATGCCCCTTTAAAAGCACTTAGTGGTCCAACAAAGAACAGAAGCAGAAAATGGATTGGATAAAACTGTTCAGATCATTCAGATTCTTGATGTTTTCCAGGGATCCACTTGGAGGCAATCGCCAAAGGAAATAACAAACACGCCCCACTTTTCAACAGATGGTTGATGGGCAGCACAGAAATCCTCTTATTAGGCACACTGGAGGTTGCCAGTGTATGTGTGTGTGTAAAGATAAGCTCATTACGGTAGTTTTGGCAAATGTACAAAAATAAAAAAAACAGAATAATAGGGATTGTCTTTTCCACAAAGTCCCTCCAGTTAAGAAAGTAGAGAAACAGGAAAGTTGTTTTTGCTACGGGGATTTTTACCTTGCTTTTTTTGTTATTCTACCACTTCAAAAGCAAAGATTGAAAAATATTTTCATATTGGAGAACTGCCTTGATGGCAAAATATATATATATTTTAGTATTTTCAATGTAATTTTATTTATAAAGCACCAATTCATGAAGCATGTCATCTCAAGGCACTTTACAAAGTCAATTTCAATCAAATTATACAGGTTGAGTAAGATTATACAGATTGGTAAAAAATTTCCTATATAAGGGAACCAGTTGTCCTGACAAGCAGCATTCACTCCTGGAGAAGCGTAGAGCCACAGGGAGAGTCGTCTGCATTGTTGATGGCTTTGCAACAATCCCTCACACTGAGCAAGATATGTTCTAACATTTTGTTATTTTGATTGAGCAAAATTGAAGATTCAAAACATTGAAATTTAGTGGTGGTTTTCAGTTTTGTTTTTCTTGAGAGGTGTATCCTTTTTTGTCATTCTAAGAAACAATGGGAACATAAGAAGCTCATATCAGTTGGGCTATCTGCTGATATCGGTTGGGCTATCTGCTGATATCAGTTGGGCTATCTGCTGAGGTAGCCGAACTGCTGTTAGATGCTTAACAGCCATGCTACTGTTGTAATTTTAAGTAAGAGTCTTGATTAGAATTGCACAGCATGCCTCCTTTCAGCCAACCAGCAGTGTACAGCAGCCAGCTCCCAAAAAAAATAATATATATAAAAAAAATAAAAAAAATCAACCATAACAAATGATTAACCCATAGGGACAGTATGATGGACAACTTTATCCGTTTTGAAAGCGTAAGTTTTAAAAACCTTCGTAAACCTTATTACTGGTAACTGTCCAATGCCAAGTTCCACATTCTAATATGTGATCTTATGGCGCAGTATTGCTTTTAACCGATCCATTTTGTTCTCTCGTCTTTGTTTAACTAAACCTGCTAGCTTTCACGGATCATGAAAGACATACTGAAAAGTCTACTTGCTCAGTACATTACACAGGTTATATGACAGCCTTTCTAAAGGCGTTTTATGCTCAACACTATAAAAAGAATACTAGGAAAACAAAGCTAGAATCCACCATTAAAAGTCACTGTAACACATGACAATTTGGATTACACTTTATAAACCCTCCCTCATTGGTCTAAAGGGCAAAGAAGTTTATATTCCTCAAAATACACAGAATATTACATGCTTTCAACTGCCATGAGGGAATTAGCAGACTTTCTGTGACACCAAATAATATGGCAGATGGGACTTTATGAGAGAAGCTATTAAATGAGGCGTGGTCAAGAGTTTAAAAACAAAGAGGAGCTTAGATGTATTTACAGTTCAACATCAATATCACATGATCTGCTACTTTGTTTGTATGCAACACTGGAGATTTAGGGACATTCTACAAGTCTGTGAAAGGCATGCAAGCACCTGCAAACAACACTCTGAAGAGCTTTACCTGCATTGTTATGCACACTCTGGATCTGCATGGGCGGCTGCACTCCGTTGTTCCCGAATCCTCCATTCTGCTCCAGCAGCTGTAGACATTCATAGCCATCGTAAACTGGACGCCAACAGTAATATGTACTCAACATCGTTGCAGGAATTGTGAGGAAATAATAAAGTAGGTAAGAAAAAATAAAAATGGCAAAAAGCTGCAACAACTGCTTGATGAAAAAAAAAAAAAAACAACAACTATGGAGCTGCAGCTGAAGACTTCCTGGGGAAAAAAAGACTTGAAAAGAACAATTCTTTCAAAGCACCACCAGAAAGTTGTTGACTAAATAAAAAAAAAATCAGTTTCCCAATTTGGCCAAAGGCAGCCCGGGAGCATTAGCGCCTCTCTTCAATGCAAGACATCTATTGCATTTCCCAGTGCTTCCATCTCGCCTCCATTCTTTAAGTTTTCTCCTCTCTGCTCTCCCGCTCCATATGTCTCTGCTGAACAGCAGCAGAGAGTGGAGGAGGAGGAGATGCAGGAGGATCGTAATCTCCTTATGTCCAGCAGGGAAACCCTTTCTTAGCCCTAATCAGATCAGCGATCGCCTAAATCTGCCAACCTCCTCCCTCCCGTGCACACAGCCTGGTCGGGAGTCAGATTTTAGCAAGAAATTTGGAACGATTGAGGTGAACTTTTGGTGAACTACTTTGCTACTAGCCCAAAAAAAAAAAAGCAGTTTATTTGTAGCAGAGATTTAGAGGAGGATACTGAACACTGATCCAGACTCATCTGTTAGAGAATTACTGCAGATCAAAAAGTTGAAGGAATGAGACCCTGTAAACCTGCAGATTTCAAACTAAAATCAGCTTTAAGAGTAAGTACAAGGATTTGAGTTGAAAATCACAAGATTAAACCTCAATTTTGAATCTGATTATAACATAAATCAATAATAATAATAACAATGCCACTAAACATATTAGTATCGTTTCGTGTTTCTGATCAAATTTAGTCCACCGGTTTCAAATCGCTACGTTTCTGCAGCTATGAGCACTTTGTCAGCTAGTAAGAAAGGAGCCAGAAAGGGAGAAAACTGACTCCTTTGTACCACAACAGAGTGCATGTGTTGCATGAGAGACTAAGTAAAAGGAACCGCATCAGCAATTTGAGGGCACACAGCGGAAGGAGCCGTGAGCCGCTCACAGGCTTGCAGACAGATGAGCAGTCTTCAAGACGATTCATCAAAAATACACCCAAAAAAGTGGGTTTCAACAAATTAACTTCAAATATCTAGAGAGTTTGTTTTTTTTACAAAACTTAAAAGAGGTTTGGACGCTCACTTCTGTTACTGGGGACTTGGGGTTGACGTTGCGAGCAGCTGCGATCTCCTGCAGCTGGTTGACCAACTCTGTGATAGAAAGCCTCTCATCAGGGTTCACCTTCAACATGGAACCTATAAAAAGGTGAGGAACGCGTCAGAGATTTGTAGGATGAGGAGGAGGGTTTTAAGCAAAATATTAAAATTAAGCAGGCAAAATTATACTGCAATTAAAAAGAAAAGCACAAAGTTCCAGTCAGAAGTTTACATGGACTAATCACAGGCAGAAATTACACTAATTTGGGGCTTTTTCTTTTTGTTTAAAATACAAAAAAGTTTTTAAGTGTAATCCACACATGGCCAAATTATACATGCATGCTCAGACATACAATCAAATTCAATAAAAGCACCTTTAAAAATAATAACCTTCAAGCAAGGATTAAGCATAATTTTCCCTAAGGCCACATTTCTCAATTAGAAATGTTCTTTTTATTGGTCTGACATAATATTCTCATCTCAAATGTCATGTTTCAACAGCTATAAGCAGAAAATCATCCTAATTGACAACAACTAAGGTTGTGTTTAATTAATCTATACACATGTAATGTGTATAGATTAACTGTATTTTACAGTGGAGTTACTGAATTAAACAAACTTTTCAATAATTAATTTATTGAATTTGACTATAAACATGCAAATAGATGACTAGGGCTGAAAATGTTAATCAGATTAGCCATGATTAATAAATTACTCAAATAATCATAATCGTTAACTGGCGTTTACAGACTTTAAAATATGCCATTTTGCTGAAAGAACAACATACTTAGAGCAGTAATTAAGCCAAAACTGTACAAAACACACACAAAAAATAATAAAATAATGATCAATAGCTGCCACTGATTTTTGGTTACAAAAAACGTTCGGACCAATCACGTTGCAGTATTGTGGTTTAAAGTGGGACATACCGGTGTGACAAAAGCAAGAGAGTGCAACACATTATCAATCTGGCAGGCCAGGTTATGTTTTATTCATTCTGAAGCCAATTAGGTTGTGTACTGGATCATTGTCCTGATGGAAAATACAAAAGTGCCAAAGTTTCAACCATATGAACCAAATAGTCCGCCTCAGAGCAAAGGGAATTATTGTGTTCAGGAACGACACAGGAATCACCCTGACTAAAGTCTGCCATTAACTGGAAACTATTGCAACACCGGCGCCACTCTCCACGGCGAATCGGGTTTTGCATTCCTAAGAGGGTGCCAATAAAGAAAAAACAAAACAAAACACCTGCTCCACAATAAAACACTTAGAAGTTTGACTGCCCACATGGACACGCCCCCGAATTCAAATACCTTTAAACCAGGCTAACATTAAAGCTACAGTTGGTAATCCTGTTCAGAAACACTTTTTGTTATACTGGGTAAAATCGTCCTATCATGAAAGTAGTCAATACATTATGTATTCAGAAAAAGGAGGTTTAAAAATAAAATGGATCCGTGTGAGAGCTGCAGGCCAGGAAAAACTTTAACCAATCCCTGCCGTTCAGTCCGAATGGCAGGGATTGGTTAAAGTTTTGGTCCTGCCCTCACCCCCCTCTGTCCCTCAAGGTCTGGGGTATCGCCTCATCTATTGGTTGTCCCACATGCCAATCACTCTGACAGGCTCACGTAATGCCAGTATACCTGCACGTTCCTTATTATCTTCTGCCTGCTGGCCATGCACTTCCAGTGTTTTTGTATCTGGTTAGCTTAGCGGTTAGCTTCGGTGTTAGCTGCTCATTGTAGCTCCGCTGCTCTCACCGTATACTTTGAACATGGCTGAGAGTCGCAAGGAGCGAACCACGTCCAGGTTTATGAGAAGAAGAGGAAGACCTCAGTAGAAAGAAATAAGACCAGGGTGGATTTGGAAGTAGATTACTTCCATCCTGGGTGACAAGTGAGACTGATTTTGCAGTAAATGTCTTACTTATTGCTCCTTTAAAGCCAGGAAAAAAGAAAATTCAATAAGCGCTACCATTTCACATAAGATTAAACCAAAGGTGTAAAACTCCACATGTTTTTCTGCTTCAACAGTCAAATGTCCAGCCAGAACTATGAAAGAAGCTTTCTGCTGAAGGTAACAGTTGTATAGTATATTATCAGAGCACACACACAAAAAGAAAAGAAATGTTGAAACAAAATTTAAAACCAAAACATTAGTGCACGTGAACTTCTTACTGGAATTGTGTTTATATGCTCTAGAGAGGTTTGGAGCAGGACAATAGCTATAAGATAGCAAGCACATTGCAGAAGCCATGTGGTCATGAAAAAAATACAATAAAGACAGTTTAGTAATTCTCTTGAAAAAGACAACACTACAGGACAGTTCAGAAATGTCATTTTCCTGAATGAAGATAAGCTTTAAACTGTATTTTCTAAATCTGTTTCCTAATGTACTGCTGCATTTTCATAAACAGTTGTGATGTATGAAATATTTTATTTTACATGTGGGTTCATCAGAATTAATCAGATTTTTTTTTAACCACAGAATGTAATAATTAAACCAACATAGAATAACAAATCAGAAAAGAATAAAGGGACTAAACTGAATAAGCTAGATCAAGTTTAAAAAAAAAAAAAAGAAACACGCATTACGTACGTATAAGGTCTTGAAACACTGTGTATTTGACATCGTTCTGAGGGATGGAGTATTTTCCATTGACGATCTGCAGTTTAGCTCCGTCCTCAAATGGATGCTGCTTAAAACACAACAGGTAGAGGATGCATCCGAGAGCCTGCATGGAGGAACAGATGATAAAAGAGTAAATTAAGACAGTTTTTCCTTTCTTTTCGAAATGAGACTGAAACTTAAAAAAAAGGAAAAGCGAGGAATTTCCAGGCCCTGACCCAGATATCTTGTTTCTCGTTGATTGGAAAGTTCGAGTACAGATCAATCATCTCCGGTGTTCTGTATGCTGGAGTGGTGTTTCTTGTAATCTGCAGGGGAAAAGAACAGCAATAAAAAGAAGAATTTAGATGGAGCCACATGTTTAAATCCCGTCTTTTCCAATAAATTAGTAGAAACTTATTTTTGTTTTTTCTAAAACCAGCATTTTATGTTCACTACAACACTATCATACAAGCCCATTTGCTCATTAATTTAGCATTCCTGATCTAAAAACATTAGCAGACTTCATTAGATTTCCAATTTCTTGTGTCCTGAACAGAATGGTCATTTGAGGCAAAGCTCTCGGTAATGCATGCGTGTCTGCGTGGTTATGGTATTAATTTGATTCATTTAATCCACCAGTGCTTCCTCTGGTTAGTTAAATCAAAGATGTCTGGTTCCTATTCGACACCAAGATGTCATTTCTGGAGCTCTAGATTCAGTGAGAAAAATGGAGATGTCACCTAATCATCTCTTTTGCATAAATTGGAAACATGTATTAATACATTTTGAACTATTAAACATTCTCAGAATACTGGGGGAAAAAAATTGGTTTAGCATTAATTTTGACTAATGTTCGCTCTCGTTTTTTTTGGTTTGTTGTTATCAGGTCAGATGTCAATTAAGGCACCATCGAAGAGGCAAAAAAAAAAAAAACCATGATTAAAGTTATACACATGGTCACATCAACAGCATTAGATTGGAGCCTACAGTAGAGCTCATGAAGCAAATGAAGTAATTTTGGCCGTAACGTTACTTTATGTTATAGAAAAAAACTCTTTAACATCATAAAAGATTGTGATATTACAAGAACAGTAAGCCCAATTACAGCATAATATTTAATAAACATAAAATTATTCGTGTGAAAAACATTTGAGGAATCCAGTGCTGGAGGGGACATATAATGTTTTGCCTCATTATTTGTAGCAGAACTTTAAGTCCCTCTGTGGTGTAGCGGGCTGATATGGGGAACCAAGATTCAAATCCCGGTTGCGTCAGGAAGAGAATCCGGAGTGCGAGTAAGTTGTAACGACTTGCTGTGGTGACCCGTGAATAAGGGGGAAGCTAAAGGACTCACATGCGAGCAGAACTTTCTACGACTTAAAGTGACAAAGACCAAGGGAACAGGTTGTGGACATGAGGAGGAACAGAACATCAGCAACATGGAGTCAGTGAAGACATTACCCAACGCATTGGTATGTTTCTAATTTGAATTTAGAGAGGTTTGTGTGTGTGTGTGTGTGTGTGTGTGTGTACCTCATCCTCCACCATGGACCTCTTCTGCGCAGACCAGCTGTAGTCGGGATAATGTGACACTGTGGTGGCGCTGCCAAAGTCACACAGCTTGATGGTGCCCTGGTTACTAATCAAGAGGTTCTCGATCTGCAACACATCAGAGGCAGTCTCATTCAGCACAAGTGCATATTAATGGGGTCATCGCCCGGCCCCTTTTTTAGAGCGTCGTTTAGGGACCGACCAACCTTCAGGTCTCTGTGGATGACTGGAGGCTTCTGTTTGTGCATGTGCTGCACAGCACGGCACGCCTGGTAGAAGATCTTCAGCACAGTGTCACATGACATGGGAGCCCTTTGCTCCACGCGCTTTATAAAGTCCACCAGCTGACCTGAGGCGGAGCACACAGAAGTAAATGCATCATAACTTAAAACGACAATATTTTATACAATTGTTAGATTTTGTGAAAAAGGCTTTTGCCAATGCGTATAAGGAAATACATAAAATATTTTCAGTATATTATATAATAAAGAATGAACAGAGGGGGAGGGAGGAGACTACTAAGGTGCTTTGATTTGACAAAAAAAAAAAAAAAGCTAAACTAGGGATGAGGAATCAAGAAAATTTAATATACCATAATTAAATTTAGTTTAATTTATGTGTATTTAGATATTTTTTAAACATACCTGCACTTCAAAAAAAATAAATAATTAAGCATGCAGACTACTCTGATTGACCAAAGCTCTCTAAACAAACATTCTCTGTATTTCCTACATTACATTCAATGTGTTGTATTCATTGAAGAAGAGAATTATGAACAAGTCAAACATAGCATTTAATAGTTTTAGTAAACAGGGTTCAGCTGTTTGCAAGTACAGAAGCTGGAAATTCTTCAAGGCTTCAAGGAAGTATTTGATCCATCCTGAAAAGATCAATCGAGCCAATAAAAAAGAAAATATTAATTGAAGAAATCTGGGTAGTATCTGAGTCTTATTTGTGAGTTTTGAGTGTTACTGCAACCCCCCGCCCCCCCCCATATTTTTTATAATATGAAAAATCAAACAAATATATTTCTAACTTTGAATATTGATGCATATACCCCATTTTTAACTACTAAGATACTTGCTTACAAAGCTGTAAAAACTGCTGAATGAAGGGTAGGCCTTCTGTAACGGAACAAAAGGAAGTGGAGCAGGAAATCAAAGGCCACGCAAAAAAGTGAGACTTTCATCACCAATTCCTTCTGGTTTCTGAGTTCCTGAGAAATTGCAACGTCACCCGAATTAGCGCAACTACGTTTAGTGCATGAGTAAGCCCAGAGCGCGGTATGACAAGGCAGACAGAGGAAGATGGGCCAACATTTGGGGAAACTGTCTGTGTGCTGTAGTGGGAGTCAGCGTTTACCTTTACACAACTCGGTGAGGATCAAGAACTCTGCCTGCCCGGTGTCCGACTCCTCCTTACTGATCGACGCGGCCGAGCAGAACTGAACCATGTTTGGATGACCCGATAGCTTTTTCTAGGAAGCGTGAGACACCATACAGCATAAAATTCAGATTTGGCCTTTTGTGCAGTACAAACCAAAAAAGACCCAGACCCTTTTATACATCCCTGTCTGACATTAAAATCGACTGCACTTCCCCTGTTTTAGGTCCGTTAGTGTCGACAAAATTACTGTTTGTTAAAAATGTCAAAAACAATGAGAGAGAGCATTATTATTAGAATATTTTGTAAATGAATACGTGTGTAATCTTTCTCTTTGTGTTTGGTAGACTTTTTTGACTGCGACTTGGGTATCAACAAGCTGCAGACGATAGTTTGCTGGAGATTTGGCCAATTCCTCCTGACAGTACCGGGGTATGGGAGCCAGACCTGCTGGCTGACTTACCACTGATCTCTATTATACACTGATTTGCCCGAAAAACCGAAGTCACTGGCCGCTATCTTGCTACTCCCTACTCTCACAGAACCCCACAGGATTTGGTTGCAACAACAAGCAGTTTTCTGGCTGTGTGAAAACGTTTCACAGTACTGAGAAAGTCATGTGCTGAAATATTTTGCATTTTATATATATATATATATATATATATATATATATATATATATATATATATATATATATATATATATATATATATATATATATATAAATAAAATGCAAAATATTTCAGCACATGACTTTCTCAGTACTTGATAGTTTTAGTACATAACATAAAAGTATATGGCATTTGACATTTTATAAGTTTTAAGCCCCCCCTGAACATGAGAAAATCATCGTGATTCGATGCTGTAGCGCACATATTCCCTAGTTACTAGGGGAAAATAGGGAGTACCAAGATGGCGGCTGGTGGCTTCAAAGCGACTCGTTCTAACAGCGGGCAATTAGCAATCCAGTGTATAATAGAGATCAGTGTGACTACCCCCCACACACTTTCAGCTCTGTCAAACATTTTCTATGGCACTCAAGTGAGGGCTTGGTTAAGTCCACCCCAATACAATTTCCTCCCACTTTGGCAGAATACTTAAGGTCATTGCCCAAGCTTTAACTTCCTGGCTGATATCTGTTGCTTAAAAAAAAAAAAAAAAAAAAAAAAAAAAAAAAAAACACACAACCCCACAAAACGAAGCTGCTACCCTACCAGATGTTTCTTTTTTCATGCCACATCAGGAAGTTTGTATGTGAGCTGATGCCTTAAAATACATCAACAGGTGTGCTTCCATTTGACTCAGATGTTGTGGCTTAACCAATGCCCCCTTAGAAGGCCTCTTAATCTGGGTAGCAACAATGAATAATTGAGGTGTTCCTAAATGATTAATTAAACAACAAGGTTTAGTTTTATCTAATGTCAGAAAGTTAAGGAGAAAAAAAAAGGCTACTTTTGCTCATTTGATCTGGCTGCAACCGCAAATCAAAAGCCGTCCAACTGTGCTGACGGTATAGTTTGTGAACTGGCAAAAACAAGCGTCACATTTTGAGTAGGCTGCATTGTTGAAGAATAACTGGAATTTTGGCCAATAGATTTGTGTCAAATTGCCACACAATGTAATGCAGTAGCCTTTTTTGTTTTTCCAATATGCTAATTATATAGTTTTCAACCTGTAAATAATGAATTTCTAAATTCTTTAAAGATATTTCTCCTTTCACATTCTGTTTAGTTGTCTCACAGATGATAAAACAACATTAACACCAACCACTGCGAATACTGAGAAATCCCTCTTGTATTGCAAATGCCACGTCTGGCCTCGCCTCTAAAATAAGCAGGTGACTCTGTATAAACTGCAACCTAAACCCAAGCTTTACTCCACTAACCTCAAACATGTGGCTTTGATTTTAACTCGGCTGTTTCACAGGGGAACACTTGCGCAATACTGAGACAGAAACTTTCAATTATGATCCTCAAAAAAAAAAAGGGCGGTCAATCATACCATGAAGCAGACTTCCTGTATAATTTCCTTGTTCTTCTCCTCCTCATTGGACAGCAGCCTCTGAAACAAGAACGTACAAAAGAAAAAACGTCATTCAAAGCAATCCTGATGCTGGGGATGCTGACGGACAGCTGGTTTTACAAACCTCATTCTGCATTTTCTCAGTCAAACCACATATGCATTTATTCTGCATTTCATTTTTGGTCAACGGCTGAGTTTTTGAATCTAGATGCATCTTAAAACAACAGTTCTGAAGCCTTTCAAACAGAATGTGAAAAACCACAGTTGGGTATAATCTCCTGGTGATATGAATATCAAAGTAGCTGCCGCGCAGGCAGCAAACCACGGATGTGTGATTCAGTTTCGGTACGGTATCAAAGAAAACTTTTGTCATCTATTGTTTTCAAATGTGCAGTTTTCTGTCCGGCTGATTGCACCAAGTCGCTGACGTTGAAGCAATCCCTCCTCCTGAGGAAGCGTGAGGCAACAGCTCCCGGTGGATTGCACCGAGTCGTTAAATTTGCAGCAATCTCTCATCAAAAGGCACGTGACTGCAGTGGGAAGGAACAATTCCCTTTTAACTGGAAGAAACCTCCAGCAGAGCAAACCTACGCGCACATTTTCTTTTTTTTTTTTTTTTTACGCACACATTTTCATTGAACACTGCATTAAGGCTGGACGACAAAGACCAAAAATAACGTCTCGACATTTTTAGGCTAAATGCCGATATATGATATTTATCTCAATATGCTTTTTTTCTTTTAATAAATTATAAAAGCATCTCTGAATCAAAGCTTTATCCCAAACGTCTCGTAGGCACATTTTTTTTAAACAAACAGATAAATATGAGAAACAGCTGAAAAATAGCACACTGGAATACATAAAAGTATAATTATAACACTTGAATACAACCATATAAACGATATAGTCTCATCTTATATCTCTTTTTGTAAAAATCTCAACATATACCCAAAAACGGATGAAATTAGTAACTAACTGTGCTGACGAGGCAAAACGGCTGATTGTAATGATTAGGTTACAATGCCAGGTGTGCAATAACTTTCTTTGTTTTGAAACAACAGCGAAAACCTGTTTAGCTGCAGAGGTGTGTAACACTCCTCTCTCACACACAGCACATTGTCATCTCTGCTCCAGATAGAAACAATCCCGGATTTTATCAGTTGCCGGTGTCAGCCGGTCAGAGCTTTACAAAAATCAGTGATTTAGAACCGGCGCGTCTCCAATAATCATTGAAACGTGTACCGAAATTACAAGAGGGCTAGAAAAATGTTCAATCAGTGGGCTAAACGTTTGAACTGGATATTTTGCTTCTTCTCTCCCACATGTACCCTCCACCACCGGATGTGGTCTGCTGCGGAGGCGTCATCGGAAAAGAGGAAGGGAGATTGTCTACAGGCAAAACGTAGTAGATCGTGGCATCAAAAAGAGCAGTCTGAAAAAACTGAAACCACTGTGCTCTCTTCAGCACACATCTTGATTGAATAGCAGGTGAAGTTTTTATATATATATATATATATATATATATATATATATATATATATATATATATATATATATATATATATATATAAATAAAACAGGGACAAAAGTTCAAAAAGCTTATTTCTACATACAGTGCCATGCAAAAGTATTTTCATTTTAAGTCTCAAATCTCAGGTAGGCTGACACCGGTTTTGGTGAAGAACATCCAAGTATTTAGCACCGTCCACCATTCCCTCGACTCGGCCCAGTTTGCTGCAGAAAAGGGGTGATAGGTTTGTGTCAGACATAATGTTTTGCTTGGTCACATTTTAGTCTCCTCTGACCAGAGCACCTTCCTCCGTACATTTAGGGAGTCACTCACGCGACCTTTATCTAATCTATAAATCCCTGAATGGCTTAGCACCTGTAATACATCACAGACTTGTTATCAGCGTATCAACCCTCCAGACCACTAAGGTCTTCTGGCTTTAGCCTACTCCGCATACCTAGAACCAGAACTAAACATGGAGAAAAAGCATTTAGTTCATATGCTCCGTTTATCTGGAACAAACTTCCAGAAAACTGTAAAAGTGCAGAAAACCAGAGTCCTTTTAAGTCAAGATTAAAAACACATTTGTTTAGGACTGTTTTTGACTGTTCTAGTTAAACTGTTCTTCTGAAACAGCATTAGTTAAACTTTTTTAGTCCAACTGTGTATTGATGTTCTTTTTTTTGTTTCTACATTTTATTCCTACTTGCTTATATTCCGTTTTATTTTCCTGTATTTTAATCATGTAAAGCACTTTGCATTGTCTCTGTACTGAATTGTGCTATACAAATAAATTTGCCTTGCCTTTATGCAAACTCAAAATGTACCCTCATATATTACTACTAATGTTTTTTTTTTCTGGCCACTCTTCCATTAAAGCCCAGCTCAGTGGAGTGTATGACTTATTGTGGTCCTGTGGACGGATCCTCCAGCCTTTGCTGTCAACCTCTGCAGATCCTTTATGGTGACCTTTGATCTCGGTGCTGCCCTCTTTGCCTTTTCTTTGACTTCAGGTGGGCATTCTTCTCTTGGCTGGTTTGTTGTGAGACCATCTGCTTTCCAACTGAAGATGATGGATCTGATGGCGATCCGGGGGAACATCAAAGATGTGGATTTTTTTTTTTTCATGACCCCCACCCTGACTTGTACTTCTCAACAACTTCGACCCTGACTTGTTAGGAAATCTGCTTGGTCTTCATGGTGTGGTGCATCTTGCTTAGTGCTGCTGCCGTCTTTCAGAGGGGGTGCGTTTATACTGATCATGTGACACTCAGATTGCACACAGATGGACTTTTGAAGGGAATTAGTTGCAGCAGAACTTTTTAGGGCCTTCATGGTAAAGGGGTGAATACATACGCATATGCCATTTTTTTGTTATTGTTTTTTTCATATATATTTTTCTCATTTCACTTCACTGTGAAGTGAAATGAGAAATGAGACTGTTAATGCTGATCCATGACGTAAATGAAGCAACATTTAAAATAATAATTTAAATTACAGGTGGGAATGTAACAAAAAAAAAAAAAAAGCAAAGGGGGGTAAATACTTTTGTAAGGCACTGTACATATTAACAATAGGAACAAGTTTAGTCAAATCAACAATTCAGTTTAGAATACTTAGTTCTGCATATAACTCCTCTTACCTTGAGGGCATAGTCTTTCCCACTGCTCATGTCCTGGGCTTCATATACAAAAGCAAATCCACCTATAAAAGAAATAAAATTAAGGAAAACTATAAAGAAAAAAACCCCTGGATGTCATTTTTTTAATGTTAGTCTTGAGCGTTCAGCGCATGGCAACAGAAATGTGTGATGCGGACCGGGACGTGCTGTTATGCAATCCAACAGAATTACTGTCCAAAATCAACTTCACGTGCTTAGGCCTAACTCGCTCTGACGGGATTGCTGTCACTGCTAAAATAGTGTCACAGCTAACAGATGGAAAACGTATCCGACATCTTGTTTTCACGTGGCTGATTCCACAGGGACCGAGCTGCAGCTCAGGACCAGAGAAAAACCCTCAGACCTTCAGCTGAAGTTCTGCTCGACAGATCGTCCCACAGTCTAAAACCCACAGCACCACCGCGGTCTTATCTGTAGATCGCTGAGCCGCCTCAGCAGAGCAATTTGAGCTCAAGCACCTTGCTGAAAAAAAAACAAAGAAACAGCAAAACTTTCTGCCCCACAGCTTAATTCTTAAACCTGCTGAAAACACTCATTTTCACTCGTGGGGTCGTAATGGCCAAGATGGTGGCTGCAACCATAAGAGCATGCAAACAGAGAGTACAAAACATCATAATTTGGACGTTGCAATGTGTTGGATGGAGTAAAACTGTGAGGCATACTTTACAGTTCAGTGGCCGGAAAACTAAGCGTGATTTGGACTCGTTTTAATGAATGCTGGAAGGCAGAAGATAAGCTTCAGTGACTCCTCAACAACCCACCGTCTAAAACAACGGAAGCGCATGGTCGCCGCAGCGACGGGTAAATCAACTACCCACCTTGCTTTGCTCGGCAAAAACCTAAAACAACAGGTCCAAGTCTCTCTAATCTTTAACAATTTATTTACCCAAGGATGGCTGTTCAGGTGTGCGCGAGACGGGTTCGTTATCCCAGCCCTGATTTAGTGACCTAGTTTGGGATTCTACCCGGTAACCTGATAGCCGCACGCGCAGACGCACACATTTCTGTCGCACGTGCAGGACGGGACGAGCTCGTTTTGATTTCTGAGCCCAGCACGAACTCTGCACTGAAGAGTCCTTGGCATAAAGAGCAGACAGCTACTGAACTAGTCTTTTTTTAATATTTATTAGTAGCAGGGTTAAAGAAGGAAATGAGCTACACCTGTACAAGAGAATAAGGCAGGAACCTGAAAAGTCTCTTTCTCCTTTTCCTTTTTTAAACTACGATACTCCTTTGTTCACTGACCTTTTGAAATCCCTTGAAATAAATTAAATCTTTATAAACTTTGGAAAAGATATATACATATAGGAACTTGCAGGTGAAAAGGCAAACAAATCTGATCAGTTAGAGCAATTTTTTGTATAAGGCTGCCAAGGATGTTGGTACAGCGCAACAAAGAAACCTTTCAAACAGCAGGATGTGAGTTTGAAAGAGCGGGTAGATTTAATGTAAAATGATCTCCGCTCTCCTCTTTCACCGGTTTAGTCTGTCTTTTTTTAGTTTTTTTGTTTTGTTTTGTTTTTTTGGCCATCCAAAACCAGTCAATTTTAGGTGCTGGTAGACAAGCTGATAACAAAAAGTTAACTTTCTGACCACATTATCGCCCTATATCTGTCAGCCATATTGAGTGATCCAAGCAGTCTATTTATTGCTTTTTATTTTTCATATCAATATCTTAAATATTTTCAGGCTGTGGATTTTTTTATGTTTTAGCATTTTTACTGATAAGTTAAAATTGGATTTCCTTTCTGCTGTAATTCCACTGGGACCAATTTGTCCTGAGAAGTCATGAGAGGTGCTAACAGGCTACAAGGCAAAGAACATTCTGGCTTTCAGAGGACAAAGTGTCTCTATGAAGAACACACTTCTTACAACACAAGTAATAAAAAAAAAAGTTTAAAAATGTCCTAAAAAAACCTCATTTGGCTGTTCAGAAATATTTCCAACATAGAAAGCGACTAAAGTGAAGGTGTAGAAACTATAACAGAGCCTCTCTTGAGCTCAATCTTATTTTTATAATGCTGCTTTTAAACTACAAGTTGTAGCTTTAAAGCCTGTCTGATTGGCAGCTAATAGCTGGTTTCATTTCTATCACTGGGTAAAGATCAGACTAGAGGGAAAAAAGAAATATGTGGAATAGTTTTTTTTTTCATATCAGAATAAAGATCTTATAGACAACATGCATGTAAAATCTAAATCTATCAGTATTATCGCAGCACAGCAGTCTTTTCTATTTAAAATAAAATCGAGTGGCTCACGTGATACATTTTTATTTCCATTTCCTGTGTAAATGACCATTAAACCATGATACGTTTACCTTTTGTTCTTAGTACTTAACAAGACAGCAATGCCCCTTTCTAGACAGTAGAAAACATGTTTGTTTACATAAAAGACACTGATCTGAACGCTCAAACGTGAAGTCTACGTATACAAAAGGAGATGAAGCGGATCAAGGATAAGTAAGTAAGTCAAACGGGAAGGGAAAATAGCAGAAAAAAAAACGCTTAAATGCTGCATTTGGTCCTGTGGCGTTTGTCCTGTTTAAGATGCAACCCAACAACCGCTGTCAGTGTCTGACCTCACGCGTGACTCTCTGGCAAAGATCGGCCATTGCTTTGGTTATTGGTGCAAATATAACATGTTACACCTGCCTGTGCATGTTAAACCTGTTGTGATTTTTTAAGGTACACATCTATAACGCGGTGCAAAAAAAACACGCGAATCGCTGTCAGGGTCCAGGACTCGCCGTCAACCAACGACATGCAGCAGGTGATGAAAACAGAACGAATCGAGCTTAAAAGCTGTTTCACACCTCAGCCATCGGTTCACAGCCGGTCAGACTGATCGAAACCAAATTGTCACCTGGCGTTCGCTAGGTGAGTCGCGGCGCTCCGTTTGCTAACCAACGCAACCCGACGTTGCTAGCCAGCTCGGCTACCTAGCATGCCCCGTTTTGCCAGCCGTGTCAGCGGGAGGCTTCCTCACCTTCAGCGATCACCCGTTTTATCCTCAGCTTCATGTCGCCGAGCTCAACCACTTGTCCGACGAAGTCATTCTGGTCCCGGCCGGCCCCTCCGGACGAGCCGGGCCCGGCTAGGAAATCCAGTGCCGACTGGAACAGGGACATTTTTTCTATCCGGCGTCCGTTTTCGGGCCGCCTCTTGAACAGGAAACGAGCGACCCCAAAATCCCTGCTGGCTCAACACAAACCCTCTACGCCGGCCTACCCGGTTAATGAAATGTCTGATATTCGGGTGTTATTCTTCCTTCATTTAAAACAGACATCCTCTTCCTGCCGCTAAACTGACGAAGCAGCCATCATATCGGCACCGACAGCTTCCGCGAAGAGTCGAGGTGACGTCAGACACGATCCGATCACGTGACCATAAAAAAAACAGTGCGGGGCAAGGCGCTTCGTTTTAAATGAAAAGCCGCTAAGTAAAGCAGGAATTAACTATAAATAGGACGTCAAGGAAGTGTCTTTTAAAATTCAAATATATCCTGCTAAGCATTATATGGTAAAATTTTAAAGAGACACATTAAACAAAATAACAGCAGTTGTGGTGGTTTTCCAGAAGCCGTGACACATCTTTTCTGGCACTGCCTTGTCACACACAGGCAGAGGTGGGTACTAACTATTTACATTTACTCAGTTGCATCTATTTGAGTAACTTTTTGAACAAAATGTTCTTCTATGAGTAGTTTTACTGCACTGGCCCTTCTTACTTTTACTTGAATAAATATTATGAAGAAGTACCTCTACTCTTACTGGAGGAAAATGTCCGGCTACTCTATCCACTGTGAGTAACTTCACTGAATAAAGAACAAACTATTTTCAACCAAAAATGCACCAAAGAGACACACGTCTACAGTTTATATAAATGTGAGACTTCTTGTTTGTTCTCAAGCTTTGTTGTTGTGATGGTATTTTCTATCTGCTGAGCTCCTCCAGCCATTTACAGGTCAAATAACCACAGTAAACAGTAGATATTGTTATTGGAAGTATTTTTGCGCTGTCTTAACTTAATGTATATACATTAACTGCTGGGTTTCATACGTTTTATATTGAAAAACATTGTTTAGAAAAGTGTTTCTTCTGTCTGAGTTTGTTACTTTGTAATTGCTAATGTTTGTAAAAAAAATGTTTTATGTTAGTCGTTAAAATACCAGAATTTGTGCATAATTTAATATTTTTGCCACTTACAGCATTATTAAACATTAAAATACATTGTTATAAATACTTACTCAGTAGTTGAGTAGCCTTCAAATACTTTCTTACTCTTACTCTTACTTGAGTAATTTCTTGGTTTACGTACTTTTTACTTCGACTTGGGTAAAAATATGTTGAGGTAGAGTACAATTTATGGTTACTCTACCAACCTCTGCACCCAGTTTAGCAGGTTAACCATGTTTTGAGGGATGGCTCCTTGCGATGGGAACATGTACTTTGTTTCTCTAAATTCCCCAAAAAGGATGCTAAATGTTTGTTTTTTTTCCCGTTTTTTTCTCTTTTTTTTCAAAAAACACTTTCTAATTCTTTTGGCTAAATTGTATATTCCTAAATGTACATTATTAATAAAACATTGTCATGTTACAAGCTCTCATGACTATTGTTGTGTAAAGCTTTGCATGTATTTGTCTAATTAATACCCCCAGATGTTTGTTTTTGTAAACGCTGTGTTCTTCTCTATGCTACATTGGTTGTTTGTTGTATGCTTGCCATTTGTTTAAATAATAATAATAATAAATTAAATAAAAAAAGCAAGAATGATTTCTTTTTTTAATGTGATCAAACTAATTTCAGAACACAAAGAAAAGAAATCAACAAGATGTGATTAAATGTAATTAGAGGATTAAAAATGCCACATTTACTGAAAATAATTCAGTAAATCAGTAGCCTATGTATTAATTGCCGTAGCCTTTGTTAAAAGAATATACTTCAGTATGTATTTAATTAATGAGTTATATTTGGTGAAAATAAATGTCTCAATCAATCAGTAATGAATAATTAATATTTAACAATGTTGTTCAACCCGTCAAGTCATTTATCGGTTGTTAAGAGTTCACCAGACATTTATGGAACCCTTTTTTTTGTTGTCTAAAACCTCTCTTAAGATACATATAATCTTTCCTTCATAGATGACTTCATTATTAATTAATTAGTAATCTGTCATATTGCCTGAACTAAACCAATCAAGTCCCTGCTCCTACATGATATGATATTCAAGGTAGGATATGTTGATCCCAAATAATTTTACATCGCTTTGGCAAAGCAAGCTTTGGAGTATCTGTATCTGGCTCAATATTACTGTGCAAAGTTGTAAACAAAAGATCCAGGGAAGGAATTAAATATTGGAATCTATATCTATAGATGGTATAATGACTAAATGGTTTAACTGGAAAATTTTGAGGCCATTTGTTGTTTGTATCCAAGATGCGTTAGGATTTCAATGCCAAACATTCTGATGTGTCATACTGCCATCTAAAGGATGAAAAACAGTATAACCTTAACTTGCCACTATTCTTCATTCAGTATGCACTTTAAACCGCTTTAGTTGTGGCCTCCTTGTGGAAGCAGCATGCATGTAACACCTGAACGTGACCAATCAGAACCGTCACGGGTGGTATTATGGCTGATAAGGAAATGTAGATCCAAGAAAACAAAATAACAATAACAATAACAACAACAAAAAACACTGCAATTTGGATACAGCACATGCTTAACCCCGCAGAATTAATGGATGCTCAATCAGATGACCGTACATAATGGAATGTGTTAAACTCAACTGAAATAGTTGAATGGCAGTGTAACACAGGATTACACGTCTGTATAACCCCACGCAACATGTTAGCTGAACAATGCAAAAAATATCCAGCTTCAAAGTTGCTAACAATAAACACGGCTGCTGAGTAGGTGTGTCAAAATTCTTTTCTGATTCTGCTTGTTGTCAAATAGGAATTTTGGCTGCACCACAAGATGCCTGAGCTGCAGTTAATATAGAGCTGCATTAGCTAGACAAAAGAAAAACTGTGGTAAAGTGACACAAGTACACCAACAGCCAAAACCTGAACTGCAACAGCAGAGGCAGCGAGTTTTAGTCAGTTTAACACATGGTTGTAAAACTGAATACTTGTATTCCTATCAGTGCTTTAGTGTGTGCAGTTCTCCCTCACAGTAATGTGTGTCTGTGAAGAACTTTGGTTTAGTGGTGATATTAAAATAATGTTATACAACTGAACCGTAACTAAACACACTTCTTTTAACTCATATACATTTATTGCTCGCTGTATAAACTTGGAAAAGATATTATAAAACATTTTATTTTACACATCCATGCATCATAAACCGCAACACTTTCGGTGACATCGTAGCCAAATTTGTTTCAAGATTTGAGTGCACATACAGAGAGGATCGATCCATGAATGGAATTGTTCCAAATAGAAATACAGTGTTTTTCGGGTTGCTTGGTGTAGTTCCCAAAATAAAATGTTTATTTTATATTTGAAGGATTCTCTCTCTTTTTATAAATTATTAATATTCATCGAAAAAACAAGAGTTAGAAAGAGTTTGTCATTGTGAAACAGCAGTTGCTCCTATCTGGTCCCTCAGGTTGAGCCAGTTGGAGGCTGGAACACAGTATTCATATCTCCTTCAGAGAAAAACACAATTAGTTGCATCCCCTGAATCCAGGGGCGGATCCAGGATTTTTCAAAGGGGTGTGTGCACCTAAGGGTCATGTCAAGACAATGTGAGGCTAAATGACCAAAGAATCCCATTTTTACTCTTTCACACTACCCCGATTATTCATCTAAGGGTTTTTGAATTGATAATCATCTTAATGGATGAACATAAGTGGAATTAGCACGATTACATTATTGTAATTGAAGAAGGATTTTTAAGACAATATCTTTCGGTTTTTACAGCACGTACAAGGTTAAAAAGTAGTTTGAAGAAAAAAATGATCCTTATCAACAATTAATCAAACAAATATTCTCTTTTCTTCAGCGCCATATTGTGGTATCTCAGACTAATCGCGTCACGTTGTAATAACGCAAGACCTGAGCTGTGAGCAATCCAAATTAATGCTCGGATATCCGGAGTCTCGACCGCCACGCCGCTTAATTCTATGAAGGATGTTTAAAATTTCGGGCTCTAAAAAATTATTTTGGTCTCCAAATTGGGGGGGGGGGGGTGCCCCCTGCGCACCCGCCTGTATTCACTGCAGGAATCCTTGCGTGGTCTTTATAAAAACTGAAAGCAAGTTCTCTTATTGGCTAAATTGTTGTTAAAATAAAATATGCCTTAAAAATGATTGTCCCATACATTGATGCAAATACCACATTTTTAGCAGTCTAAGTAGGGAGGCCCAGACTCCCTACTTGGGCAGCTAAAAAGGTGGTAGCCCGGTGGCCCGATCCTGGATAAGCTTAAGAAGAAGAAGAAGAAGACCACATTTTTCAGTGAGGGTTAAAGTCCCATCTACTATCCCATTAACTGTGAAAAGCATTTCTGTCCCTGCTGAAGAATAAAATCCCCGCAGCATGATGCTGCCACCAACATGCTTATTGTTTGGGATGATAACCGGGTACTAGGATGCAAGTACCCGGTTCGATCCCAACAGCCTGCACTCTGGGTCCCTGAGCAAGACCCTTAACCCCAGAATGCTCCCCGGGCGCTGCACATGGCAGCCCACTGCTCCCCAAGGGGATGGGTTAAATGCAGGGAAACCACATTTCGTTGCTCTGTACTTGTGACAATGCAATGACAATAAAATTGAATTCTATTCTATTCTATTCTAAATCCAGGGTGACACACACATAGCAACACATATGGTTTTAGAAACACGTAGAGGTTTTTGCACATAGGCCGGAAACTGTAACTTTAGTCATCTAACATCTTCTACATGTTAGTTATGTCCTACATACTTTTAACTTCAAACTGCCATCTCAAATCCTCATGTTGGTTCAAACCTTGTTATGTTCTACCATCTCTTTTCTTTTAAAATCTGCATGTAATTAATGAATGTTAAAGTTTATAGCAAACAACTTCATTTCCTCTGACTGATAAGGGCTCCGTTATTACAGTGATGATCTTGAGAGATATTTCAGTTCTTTTTCTAACTTCGCTCGGTGTTTCACTATGGGAATCGCCTTGGCGTGACCAACTACGGAAGCTCCAATGACATCACGTCTGTCTGTGACAGACAGGTTGAGCCGTGACCGTGGCTCCACCCACCAACTATATCACGGCCAACCTACCCGCCTCAACTCATTTCTCGCTTTCTTCCCGTGTGAAGACTACAGCTAAGCTCCCTCAGCGCGCTCAGGCTAGCTTGGACCTGTTTAACGGTTCTAAGGCGTTCCGTAAAGGAAAACGTCGCTGAACGCAGGACCAGGACTGACCTGTGCCGTGCTGGGTAAGCGCTTCGAAAGAAGCACTTTTCAAAAACAAAACACAAACGTTTGGAGCTGTGACCGCGTAAAGGCGAACTGTTCCGGTATCTACTCTGTTTTAATTAACAGAATAGATAGAGTTTGTGTCGACCGAGTTATCACGTAAAGGTGGGCTTGGCTTTTTAGCTAGCGGTGTATCGCTAGCATAAGAGTCCGGTTAACGTGTTGTGGCGAACGGACGTAATATCATTTAGAGCTAACGTGTAACGACGAGCTCCGTGTTTGAATATTATCATGGCTGCGGCTCCTACCCCTGCCAAAGGTTCGGAACCGACAGTTAAAGAGGTTGTATCCCGCCCGTGCCCAGCGTCATGCGGGGCATCTATCTCGGGGCGGGACCCTCATCCGATGTGCATAGCATGCATGGGCGCTAAACACGCTCAGGCATCGCTGGCCGACCCTCAGGGGTGCCAGCACTGCGCGTCGATGCCGGAAAAAATCCTGGAGAGACGGCTGAGGGTGGCTGTCGCTAACAGCCAGGACCCGTGCCTCTCCTCACCTTCAGCCGTTGCGGCGGCGGGTGAAAACCATCAGCCGCGAGCTTCTAAAAGCTGGGCGGACATGATGGAGGAGGAGTACCCGTCCATGCCTCCCCTGTTTGAGGGCCTCACGGACAGCGGGAAACTCGACGAAACGGAGGGTGACGCCAACTCCGACCTCCTCGAACTAGAGGACATGGAGGAGGAGGAGGATGACTCGACCTTCCCGGGTCAACTCTCCAGGCCACCGAGCGGGGCAGAAGTCACCTCCCCGGGGGACAGTGACCTGTACGATGTGTGCAGGCGGGCGGCTTTAAAGCTGAACATCCCCTGGCCGGCAGCTCAGGATGCAGGAGGAGCAGAACGGGACCTGTATGACGGTAAAAGGCTTCCACCTGCTGTACCATCAGCAAAGCAGCTTTTACCAGCCGTTCCTGCTTGCATCAGAGAAATGAGCCGTTTCTGGTCCAGTCCATTTAAGAGCAAGCTTCCCACCAAGGGCTTCTCTAAGCTGGAGATACAGGGTATGGGTGAACTGGGGCTGGCCGAACCCCCAGCAGTGGAGCCTTCAGTGGCTTACCACCTCCACCCTAATCGCAGATCGGTTTCAGCATCTTCTAACATCTCGCTCCCAGGTAAAATGGATCGCCTCACTGCCTCCATTTACCAGAGGATGTATAAGTATGCTGGTCAGTCAGTGTGCTCGCTTAACGCGGTTACACTGCTGTCTGCATACCAAGGCGAAATCCTGGAGGAGATGGGGCGTCAACTGGACTCGGGGACACCTAACCCCAGTCTGTGGGATGAGATTTGTATTGTGAACGATCTCATTTTACGCTCCTCTAGAGGTGCAGTCCAAGGTTGCGGCCGTGTCATGGGCCTGGCTGTCTCAGGGGAAAGAGGCCTATGGTTAAACCTATCAGGCCTGAGTGATTCCCAGAAGGCTGAGATCATGGACGCAACTTATGACCCGACAAAAGGTCTATTTGGCCCCTCCTTGGAGAAAATGAGGGAGACAAGTACCCTCAGAAAACAGGAGGGAGAGGCTTTTAACCTTTGTTTGCCTCGCAAGCCCAGCCAAACTCCCCCACAGGGCCCCAGACCTGGTTTTGCTGCTGCTGCTGCAGCGAGAGGGCGGCAAAGTGTAGCCAGGACTTCAAGGAGACCTTCTACACAACCTGCCCAGCAGAGCAAATTGGAGAACCCAAGACCATGGGGGAAGCACTCTTTTGCAGCGGCTGCTGCAAAAAATCGTCCATCCCACCCCGGGGACAGCAAGAAGAAGCGGGCCACCTAACCCCTCTGTTGACAACCTCCCCTCTGAAGAGAAGGTTTCCAGGCGCTGCCCAGGGTTCAGATGCTCCTGTAGTTCCCAGTTCACCAGGAGTCATGTTAAGTTCTCCTTCTCATGTTCAGGGAGAAGACATTTTGGGGCAGATGACACAGTGTCACCAAGCACTAAAGCAGTGTCATCCAACATTCCACAGCGTTTTATCAGTGTCACCAAGCACTCAGCTGTGCCCCGTTGCATAAACCTGTGGGGCAGCACCCCTTAGTGTGTCGTTTCATGAGAGGGGCACGACGTAAGTTGCCAGTTTCTAAGCCTTTGGTGCCATTATGGGATCTCACTCTTGTTCTGGATGCCCTTTGTCATCATCCCTTTGAACCTTTGGAGGGTGTTGGCTTAAAGTTCCTTTCATTGAAAACTGCTCTGCTCTTAGCGTTGGCCACGGCTAAGAGGGTGAGTGAGTTGCATGCACTTTCAGTCAGTCCGGCCTGTTTACAGTGGGCACCCGGGCTCTCTAAGGTGTGCTTGAGACCCAACCCTGCATTTGTGCCAAAGGTGTTGGAGTCGTCATACAGGTGTTTGATGGTGGAACTGCTGCCATTCCATCCACCCCCATTCTCTTCAGCAGAAGAGCAGAAGCTTCACTGCTTATGTCCAGTGAGAGCTTTAAGAGCTTATGTGGACAGGACAGCCTGTTTTAGAAGAGCTGACCATCTGTTTGTGTCCTGGGCTACCGCTCATAAGGGCAAACCTGTTTCCCGCCAAAGGTTAGCACACTGGATTGTGGATGCTATATCTCTGGCATATAGATGCGCAGGATCAGAGCCACCTAAAGGAGTGAGGGCCCATTCTACCAGGAGCATGGCCACCTCTTGGGCTTTGTTCCGTGGTGTGTCGGTTCAGGACATCTGTGCTGCGGCCAGTTGGGCTACACCGCACACGTTTGTAAGGTTTTACAGGCTGGATGTTGTCCAGCCATCGCTAGCACACACAGTGCTTGGAGTAGGGACGTCAGAGTCCACCTGAGGCCTGGAATGTGATTCCTATCATGTTTGGCTTCGGGGTCAGCATGCAATCCGGGAGTGGGCCATATCTCCCATAGTGAAACACCGAGCGAAGTTAGAAAAAGAACGTCGGGTTACTTAACGTAATCCCTGGTTCTTTGATAACAGAGTGAGGTGTTTCACCAACACGTCCCTTCTTGCATGGTCACGGAAAGAAACCTGCCTAGAATGAGTTGAGGCGGGTAGGTTGGCCGTGATATAGTTGGTGGGTGGAGCCACGGTCACGGCTCAACCTGTCTGTCACAGACAGACGTGATGTCATTGGAGCTTCCGTAGTTGGTCACGCCAAGGCGATTCCCATAGTGAAACACCTCACTCTGTTATCAAAGAACCAGGGATTACGTTAAGTAACCCGACGTTATGTGGTAGGGTTTTGTAAAAATCTTTACTACAAAACAATGTTGACATAGTAAAGCTAATATCTTAATGACATGCCCCAAAACATAAAAGAATAAGGTACATTTCTCAGTAAGAAAAAGGACTTTGCAAAACTAGTTTGTTACACATGTGTGTTTATTCATTTGGGATTTAAATAATGTTGCTCATAACACAGCACACTATTTGGACCCATGGCTTAATTAAGGGTGCACAACACCCCAAACCATAAGAAAATTTGCATAAAGATTAGTAAGCATAAAGGTTTTTCTTAATTCAATTAGACATTTGATTTTAATTTGATATAAGATATTAGATTTCTATGCTATTCTAAGCAACGGAGAACTCACACAGCATTGCTCAGTCTGCCATCCAAAAGTGAAAAGGAAATAGTACAACTGCAAAGCAAGATGTGTACGCCTAACTTGAAAGGCTTCCCACAAGCTATCAAGCGGAGAAAGTAGACATGTGGAAGAAGATGAGGCTAAAAAGGATTTTTCTTGCCTAGAAAATGCTGTATGTGTCTGGAAACGAATACTGCACATCACCGTGAGCACCCCATCCCCATCATAGAGCAACAATGCCAGAGCAACAGTGGTGTGGATGGAAACATATTCCTCTAGTAGAACATTTCCAGAGGCTTATATTTCATTCATTTCTTTTTAACTTACCGGGGAGAATTCACAATAAAGTTCAATCTGTACAACAGACAAACGAAAGACTGAATATAGTCCTACCAACAGTTTATTAGTTATGCAGGAGAATGTCCCAAGCAAGATGACAAGGTAAAAGTGACGTTTTCCAGTGCCAATACTGATTGGGTAAGTTAAGCAACCCAAAAAGAACCAGACTATAGCAAGCAGGGACTGACGAGGATATGTTTTCTTCTCTCTGATTGGGCTCACCCCTATCATCTCTCGTCCAAGGTCTCTTATTGCTGCATCAGAGCTGCAGTTCAAGCTCCACTTCCAGCTCTTATTGAGCAAAAAGCCATCGGTCCAATGCTGGAGGTACGCCTCCTGCATAGAGTGATTTGTGGGCTGATGTGAGACCAGTTCGATAAGGACCAATCACAGTCCCAGGGAAGTTTCCTGTGCGCACGCCTGCCTAGACTCTTCTGCGCGATCACGTGTGGGTGACGTTCAAGATTTCTACACCAGCCTTTGTGCGTCGGAAAGGTGCTAATAAAAATAATCCATTGTGTTATGAAAAGTGGACATATTCTTAATTTGCCTGCGTATTGAAACATTGAATAGTGGTGATTTATTTTCGGTCACGTTAACACAATACAGGGGAGAGTTGTAATGATATTTTAAAATTTTTGCAGAAGCAATGAGATTGTTTATTCTGCTTAAGGGAAAAAAAAAATCTATTTAGAGATTAGATCATTGGGAAACACAATCAAATGACTAAATTTACATGGTGCAAAAATACAAACACAAATAATTTCATTACAATGTTATTACAAAATGAAAAAATTACAATTCTGAAATACCATAAAAGCATCAGGGTATTTCAACTCTAGTCATAACATTACTGTTATGACTGGAGTTGAGTTTGACAAAAAAAAATAATACATAAATAAATAAATAAATAAATAAATAAATAAATAAATAAATAAATAAATTCTTAAATCTTAAACCCATAAATAAAAAAATAATCAAACAGTTTTGTATGAGATTTTTTCTGAAGCAGATGGAAACTACATTGTTCACATTATAACAAAACAGTTAAGGAGATTGACACATGGGCTTATCACTTAACCATTTAGAATCATTATATCCTCTTTGACAGTATAAAACCATAATAGAAGATTACACAGTATTGAAATTAAGTTTAATTGACAGTGGGTTTATATGAATGTAAATTGCCTTACATATTTATTATGAATCAAAAAGCTGCATGCTTTGTAAAGGGACTTGCTAATGCAGCTTTTGCAGTTTGGTGCTACATAAAGAAAAGTGAATTATGCAGAACTGAAGTACCTGAAAACAAACTATTATTTTTCTGCATTCATTTATTTTTTGGTTTTTCCATATAGAGAGGCATGTGAATGTGCCCCGTTTAGCTACACATACCATTATGAGATCCTTTTATAAGGCCAGGCTTGAAGTTCCTCATAAAAACGTTCATATTTCATCATTCGCCTTATTAAGATAGTGGAAAACAGTCGCGTTAAATAGTCCCGAAGTTCATTCTGAAACGTACGCACGAACATTTTCAAACACTTGCGACCTTGAACAACCATCCCGCCAGGCTACGTCATGACGCCGGGGGCGTGGTCTAGCAGCTTTCAGCGACATTCCCCCCCACGCTATGCCTGTCTGTATGTTATTTAGCTGAGTCTCCAGCAGCCTGGAGCCATTCAAACCAGGCAGCTAGCCGCCGAGCTCTTTAAACAACCCACCGCGCGCTAACAGGAAGAGTCCGCTTTTCGCGACGCGCTCGGGACTACGTGGTGTTTTGGCTGCTGTCAAGAGGGACGCCACAAAGATGTCCAAAGACACGGAAGGAAAGAGCGAGCAAATCATGGACACGGAGAGCAAGGTGCTGTGGTACCCGGACTCCAAGAAGAACACACAGATGGACAAGTTCAGGATACAGGTCAACTCGGACTACGGGCTTAATCTGGGTGAGTGGGGCGGTGGGAGGCAGATCAAAATCCAGCCTCATAGTAGGCGTGTCGGGGACAGCGAGTCGGATTTTAATTGAGCCCATGAAGCTGCAGGGAATAAATAAATAGTTGCTCTGTCTGCTACTTGTTAGCACCGGTAGTTTATTTCCCCCTTAGCACCTAAACCTGCGTGTCGGTGCAACGTTGCAGGATCTGGATGGGCGAGGGGATCAGCATCACAGGACTGTTGCTATAAGCATGGGGCTCCCGATGTTTTACGGCACAGTAGCTTGGCCTGATTGACAAGCCTGAAGATGCCAGGCTATGAAAGAGAGGCTGGCCTGTTACAATGTTTTTTTTTTTTTTCTTCCTTTATTCTTCTGTGAAACTGACACTGCTCTGTGGAATGCAGTAAAACGTGAGGAAGGCAATTAACGCGAGGGAAGCTGTTGTCGAGGAGAGATTTTGACACATCCAGACACCCGTCTGTGACAGATGTGGGTTAAAAAATGCTAAAAAAAATAAATAAAAAATTAGACTCGTTTAATAATAGGAATAATAAGACGCTATTGCTGTGTTATTAATTTCTATTTCGAGAAGTTTCAATCGATTTAGTGCAAAGTGCTATGGCGGCATTGCATGTCTGTATACAAGTGGTTCCCAAATCACCACAAAGTACCACGTAGCACCGCACTCAAATAGAGAAAATTAATAATAATAATAAAAAAATCCTATCTATTGGCACTGCATGAATGCTTGAAATATTATATTAGAATTCTTATTGGGGGTAACTCAAATGTTTCTTACCAACTTTGACATCAAAATCCAACATGGCTGCCTTGCGTGTAAAACAATACATCCGTCAATCCGTTGTCTGCCTGCTTATCTTTGCAGGCTTACAGGGAGGTCACTAGTGCCCATCTCCAGCAATCATCGGGTGGGAGGCCGGGTACACCCTGGACAGGTCGCCAGCCCGTAACAGGGCAACACGGAGACACACAGGACAGACCATCATGCACACACACCGGGATAGGCAATCTGGAGGGGCCAGTTAGCCTAACAGACATATATTTTATATTTATAGGAGATTTTGCTGCAACAGTGATAGCTCCCTAATACAAAGCTAGGTCCAGTTTTAAATGGTTAAATATTTGCGTATCGTTAAGTCTTGGGCACACTCGAATACGTTTAGTTAACAAGTTACTGCAGCCTTTGAAAGTACAAAATGCAAAGAAAAACATGGTTATGAGGTTGTTTTGCTTATACCAGTTAGCCTGGTCCCTGAGCACATCAGTTGGCAAATAACACCGGGTAACCAAATTTGGAACTGGGACAAAGTTACATCGGATCTGATTTCATTCCCAGATAAAGGGAACACAACATTAGCAGACACCGGTTCCTGTTCACGTTCATCCGCTTCGCTTTGTAGAGGGAGTTCTCATTTTTTCCCCCCCTTCACTGTACTTCTCTTTTCACGTAGTGTTTGCTTCAGGCAAACATTTATGTGCTTGAATAATTATTTTTTTTCTTGCTGTTGATGCTTATCGGCTGAAAGGAACAGTTAATTTGTTTGTGTTTATCTCGCAAAGACTTGTTAAAAAAAATCTGCATTCCCATTAGACACAGAGTCCTAATAAAAACAACCCAGAACCAGCAACTGTTTGAGAACCAGTAGACTATGTTTCTGCAACCAGGGGCCCCAGAGCTGCAAGGGGCTCTTTGGACCTTCCACGATGGCTCAGAATAACTTTGGCTAAAAATATAATATTGTAGTTTTAGTTATTTATTTTTTGGCATTAGTGGCCTTTATAAATAGTACTTTGACAAAAAGGAGGGTGAAGAGAGGAAGGGAAGACGAGGAGCAAATGGCCCAAGACTGGGAATCAAACCCACAACAATCACATTGAGGACTAACTTATAGCCTCTGCATGTGGTGCACATGCTCCACCAACTGAGCCCCTTAGATCCCTAGTTAATACATTTTTTTTAAACTTTTAACTGGAGTTAAAAGCCGTGCCATGAGCAACATGGAACCAAGTTTTACAATAATCTAGCCTATGAAGGAATGAGGCTTTTATTTTTAAATGTCTGTAAACTTATTTTTTTTAAAAGTCCAAATTATTAACCCTTTTGATTGTTGACTTAAGCCCATTATAAATGTGAAATTCTATTCCTAGCCCAACATGTAAGTTTATATTACAGAATCCTTTATTTTGAATAGCATATCTGTTGCTTTATTAACAAGGCATTAATTCATCTAGGGAAGGTAGGGATAATTAAAAAAAAATAAAAAATGTTTGGTGTATTTAAGCAATTAGCAAAAAATAAATAAAATTATTTTAATGCAACCTCTCCCATAAAAGAGTAAGACTCTTGATTTGAAGAGGATCTGTTAACTTTACCCAGTCCAAGTTATAACCTTTTTTTCCTATTACAGAGAAATGTTTCAGGACAGGCTTTATTTTTTCAGTGATTAACAGTGTTCAGCTGGGTGGCATTTTTCCAAACATTTTTCCAAAAATGCCACCCAGCCGTTATCGTCACCGTTAATTTAAGCTGTTTAAATGAACGGTAGAAAGCCGTGATTTCCCAGCATAGCTTTTTTTTAAGTGCTGTTTCTTTACCAGGTAAACACGTAGCCTTGACCGTCCAGGTGATCCGAAACGCAGCATCTGACCACCCAACCATTTTTCTTTGCTTTGTGGTCTAAACATAAACTTGGTGTGATCATTGCAGGGACAAAAGTGTGCCTGTCATCCTCCCGTGCAACCATTCAGTGTCTTCTGCCATCTTGCCATCTGGAAAAAGCAACACAAACTTCTTCAAATGTTCAAGCTACCGAAGCAACAGCAACTAGTCTTAGTTTGACACCAATGAGTCTCGATTCCAGCCGGCGTTGTCACCGGTTTTGGGGTTTTTGGTTGGTGTTGACTATGTCAGCGTAGGAACATCCCTAAAGACCTGCATTTATGAAGAAACTATCAGAATTAGTTGAAACTTTTAAAACTTGCTCAAAGCCTTGATTAATATCAAGCACACAATAACACTGTAGGACCTCATCTGTTACCTAATATTTCCTATCTACAGCCTTGTGCCATTAAAACCAAAAGATTTGTTTTTATTTATTTTTTTACACGTAGCTTTTTTGTATGCATAGTTTAGTGGCTGGTTGAGGTCGGTGGCATAGAAAGTTTAGAAATTTCCTGTGGCCACCTGAATCATGATGAGAAATATCTATGATGAAATTTTACAATGACTGCCTGCTGGCAGGCAGTGAAAGTCGAGTTTTGTTCTAATCAGTTAGCCGTGCAAAAAAAGCGGTGACCTCAGCAAAAAGATTTGCAGAAGAAAAGAAATGCTGGCGTGTTCTTTGATCTGTTTTTTTTTTTTTTTTTGGATGTGCGTTTGCTGAACACGGCTAACACCTGAAGCCATGATTAATTCGTAAACATGTTGTGTTTTCCAGCTAACTACAGTGATCTTTACCAGTGGTCTGTGGACTGTTACCCAGAATTCTGGGCGGAGGTGTGGCGCTTCTGTGGAGTTGTCAGCTCCAAACCGTACGAGGAGGTAAGTGCAACAGAAAAATAAAGTTTAAAAAAAAAAAAAAAAGTTGTTTCAAATTCTACCTGGTTCTAAAACTTACAGCCAAAAATCAATTTTCAGTTTTGCTAATTTTCATCTATCTTATTTCTTAGAATACCATATTTGACTACATTAATATAAGGTCAATATATGTCTTTGTGTATCGCTGTAAAAGATGTTGCAATTTTTAAAACAGCACTTAATTGTGAGGATGCTCATTAGGTTCTGGTTGTTTTGTTACTTCCCTATTTTATAGTTTTCCTCTTTTCATACCTTATTTATGTATTTATTATAAAATGGATGGTAGATAATGTCTAACACGGGATGGGACCCTTGATGTTTGGGTAAATTTCAATATTCTGCTGATAGTTTATTATAATGAAACGTGTTTATATGACTATATTAGATAATGTCTGTCAGCCGGAGGTCGCTTAGAGCTATTTCAGTTTGATCAGGAGTCATAATGTGTAACATTTTATAAGGGTCGACTGGGATCTGAAGCGTAATAATTGGGAATAAAATGTAAAACAAGGGTTTTGGGGTAATAATAGACAGTTTAAGTACTTTTATCAGGTTTCAATAACAACAATTTCTCTGCAGAATCCTAGAAAATTATTTATAATGATAATAAAATGTTTTATCTCTATGCTTTATGCATAGAGATAAAAAAAATGAAAAACATTTGTTTATTATTATGACGTGAAAGCAAGAATGGGGATACAAACTGGCATTGAGAGAATAGACTTGGAGCTGTGATCGCTTTTAAAAGGTCCATTTCTGTTTGACTTCAAGACGTACTGTAAGGGTTTTACATTCATTCATTAACTCCTTCTAAAAAAAAAAAAAAAGGCCAGGAATGTTGCTGTGGCGTTTAATAGACAACTATTAAAAGGAGATATAATTGACTTTGAAGTGTCCTTTTCCTACTATTGCTGTTGATTATCTTGGTGTTCCTTGGTTTCAGGATACACGCACATCCTTAAGGCATCATACTAAGACATGAGTGACACGCCTTTAGTACACACCGATGCCATATCACCCTGCACCTGATTAGCACATGTGCTGCTCCACGTAGTCCTTTCCTATATTGGACCTGGAAAACAGGGCTGGGACACCATGAATGAGTCGGTCAAACGTTTTGGCTTGACGGTGCCCGCTGGGCGGGGCTCCGTCCTCACTGCCAGCTTGTTTGGACTTTCAAACTAATAAGCTCACCTTAAATGTGCAAATTCGAAAGTGTTTTTGGAAGCAGAATTCATTTAATAAGAGAAACATGAGCGAACAGACTGACGTGATTTACTTTTTGATGTCCTTGTCCCCTTGTGTTTCCCACGCCGGGCGTACCAGGTGGTGGACGTATCCAAGCGGATCTCAGATGTTCCCGAGTGGTTTAAAGGAGCTCGACTCAACTACGCCGAGAACCTGCTTAAGCATGCTGACCAGGACAAAGTGGCTCTGTATGCTGCAAGTAGGTAGATGAATAAGAGAGTGCTGATTAAAACGGCATCGTCTTTTTTTAGTGAAACCCCATTAAACACACTGCAAAAAGGGAACTAAAAGTAAGTAAAATTTTCTTGAAATGAGTACATTTTTCCTTGATTTGAACAGCTAAATAAGACTATTTTCCAATGGGATGAGTATTTCTACCCCTAAAATACGATTATAAGATATTCTGCACTTGAAATAAGATGATGAAGATGAGTTGTTCCTACTTTAAGTGCAAAAATCTTATTCCATTGTCAAGTAGTCTTATTTACCTGCTCAAATGAAGGAAAAATACAAACATTTCAAGAACATTTTACTTACTTTGAGTTCCATGTTTGCAGTGCAGAAGGAACGCTGAATTTAAAGGAAGCGAGTTGAGGGTGAAGTGGAACCCTTCAGTCGATGTGGCGGTGTGTGTCTGACGTCACTTTGTTATTAAATTAACTGCTGCTCCCTTCCCTGCCTCTCAATGTCACATACTAATGGATAGGCCCTTCTTTAATGGTGTGTGTGTGTGTGTTCTCTGGAGAGTGTCTTGTACACGGCCAGCCTCCCTGAGGAGCTCTAATGTAATTGTAGAAATACCCATTGGCCAGAATGCTGTGGAGCCTCTGTGAATGTCAGTAAGGTATTACGTGGAGGGATGGAGGCTCTTTTCCTGTATGCAATGATTTTCTTACCAGATAATCAGTCACCTAAAGTTTTTTTGTCATATTTTCCCATGTCAGTGTTATGTTTCTTGATGTTTAGAGGTAACTTTCTGGGTAATATTTATAAATAGTAGCTATGATTTCCCCTTATTCACAAATACTTCTGAAAACCAAATAATTCCAGTCAGATTAGTCATTTGTGTTTAAACGGTTGTCGTGTATGCACCTCTCTGTTTCTTGGTTGGTGTAGTAATTCTGCTTGGGTCTCTGTGTTCCAGGGGAAGGGAATGAGGAGATCACGAAGGTAACGTTTGGGGAACTGAGGCGTGACGTGGCGTTGTTTGCTGCTGCTATGAGGAAGATGGGCATTCAGACCGGAGACAGGGTTGTTGGTGAGTCTCGGAGTAATTATCTGTCTCAGTGTAATTGCAAAACCAAAACGAGAGCGTTTGGAATTGGCTTGGTGCAGTACCGTCAAAAATGTCCATAACCGTTAACTTTTTCACTTTATAGCCACTATCTGTAATGTATTTTATTTATATTTTATTTAATCAAAACCAAGCAGTGCGTAATTGTGAAATGACAGGACATTTTACATAGATTTCATATTTATTTAACAAAATATGAATCAGCAAGACAGCAGCTTTAAACTTATAGCCAGAGCTACAATGAGATGGTTTCAGTCAAACTATAATCGTGTTAAAAAGTTTTTGTCTAGTTCAGGGATCTGCAACTTTTACAATCCAAAGACACAGTTTTGTCCTCAATCCTGCTAAATAAAACTTGTTTAGAGCCACAAATAATACATAACCTTTTGAAAAAGACAACTTATAATTACATTCCTATAGTATATATCTACTATAGGAAACATTTTTAAAGAACCAGCATTTTATTTCTTTTTTTAAGTATTAAAATTAAGAGAAACATAAAACTTGATGGTGGCTACATTTTCTTCTATGAGGTGTTTTATATTTGCACATAGTTTCCAACCTATTGACCAGAAGAACAGGGGGAGGAACAGAGGGAAATGATCATGGTTTCCGATTTCAAGCATCTAGAACCCTGCTTCGTTACTCATTCCAGAGAAATTAAATGAGCAGTCTCATCATGATGCAGGTGACAAAGTGCACAGCTCACACCAAACAATCGACTAACAACCCAGGAAAGTGATTTGCATCTGACTTGGAATCAGCCCAGGAGGATGGGCCTCCATTGGCTTAAAGACAGCAATGCACCAACTACAGGTTGCTCAACTGCGAGCCGCCAGATTTGACAGAGGCTCCTGGATACGTGTTTTTCCTAAAAACGAAGCAAAATTTTGGTTGCCTGTTTGTGGTTCACAAGAAAAATAGTTCATAAAAAACATTGCTGGTAATTTTAGTCTAATTCTGTTGTAAACATTTAATGTAATCAGTTCATGAAAACTGAAAAACGGCTAAAATCTGCATTTTTTTAATAGTTATATTTCAAAACAGTAAATATCATGTTTAGTCAAAGTTATTGAGAGCATTTGTGGAAGGTCCAAAGAGCCACTTGATCAGACCTCTGGTCTAGACCAATTGGAAACCTGGTTCAAGACTCACAAAGTTCTGATCTGATGGAGCTATTTTGCAACAAAAAAAAAAGGTGTAATTGCAATGACAGCCAGTCCCAGAAAAGAATTATTTAGAAGGGCACATATACAAAAGCACAAGCACACATTTGAGATTTATTTTCTTTCTTTCCTAATTAAATGTTACGACATGAATAATTTTACTCCATGTGATTATACTCTAGTTTTGGTAGGTCTGTGACATAAAATCATATTCAAACTGATTGAAGTGTGTGCTTGTTCATTGGATATGAATCGCCGGGCATTGTATGTGACTTTTTGCTCTTTACTAGCCACATTCTCTGACATATTCACATAAATGGTCTCTCTGCTCACGTTCTCCCCATACGCCCGTGTTTTATGTTTCCAGCACGTCGCAGCAAGAGTTGTGTATTTTGTTTCTGTTAGGCTCAATGTGTGTGCGTGTACTCCCTGTTAATGAGGCCAGGTATTTTTTGGCACAGGTCTCAGCTCTCTATGAATGTCACCATTTATTTATTCAAAGTTCATATTTGTACAGGAGGGATGGCTGAGACTGCGTATTTTTCTGCGGCACATCATGTTAAAGTGCATTCATACAGATCCACACACTTATAGTGGGCAACTCAACAGTTGCCCCAGTGTTAAAATGGATGTCAAAACTGCAAAATGTTAAAACTGTTTTTTTAAAAAAACAACAATAATAATAAAAAAAAAAAAAAAAACATAGATCCATTTCTTCATTTTAGGAGTTTTCAGAACTTATAGGAACAGTTTAGGGCTAGTAGTGTTTCTCATATATAATACTTTTTACATAGGATATCAGCTATATAGATGTAGCTGTTATTTTGTTAATAAGCAGTTTCTAAAAAAGCTGCGTCTTTTGAGGCGCAAAGATGAAATTATGAGGAAATCCACATTTAGGTTTGGTGCCTTTAAGATTTAAAGACCTCTTGGAGACAGTGGCTTACAAAACAAAAAACCCACCTACTATGTTTAGGTCCATATTATCTGTGCCAGCAATTCCCACTGTGGTATAATTTTAATGTTCTGCTCTCAATATGGTACTAAATTTTACATTAAGCTGAGGGCTCAGCCTATTTACTCACACGTGTTTCTGTAGCCAACAGATTTTTTTTTTTTCTCCTGATATCTGTTTCATGAGTAGAACGTTGTTTATAGATTTTAAATAAGCGTGTTAAACGTTCCAACTTAACGCGACTTGTCGCACAGCAAACTTCAGCAGATGTGTGGCTCATGTTGCCATTGGATGAATGTGAGTTAACCTGTTAAACCTGTGTCACTAACAGAGGTTCATTTTAAATAGTTTATTGTTGTGAAATCCTAGAAGTCAGAAGTGTAAAGATTTCTGTAGATCAGTTATTTCAGCACAAGCTATTTTTCTCTAGATAAAGATGGTAGTAAAGGTTATTTAAAAACTATTTACCTTTCATACTGTACAGATATAAATGCAGTTTCACCTCTGTTAACCTCTACTAATTCCTAGTTATCTGTTACAGAAAGAAATCAGCTGCTGGTTTTTGACTCTTATCCTTAATGTTTGCCCTTGGATGTCCCCAAAGTTACCAGCATTTGGTAGATCCATATTTAAGGAAAGGCAGCAGATTGCGTTGAGTTATTGACTTGCAGGATTCATTCGTCTCGGATGAGCATGTAGCGACGGCGGACAGTCGCTCGGATTGTGTCGTTGAGTTTGCAGCAATCCCCCATGCCGAGCATGCATGTGGCGACAGCGGAAAGGAATCCATTAGATTGATTTGTTTAGCACGTCTCACTGATGCCTGATTGGATTGAGAAAATTACTACTTAATGAAGTGGAGGCCAAGTAAACACTAGAAAGTCATTGTTGTCCTTAAAAGATTTTTTTTTTTTATAAAACCAATTCCCCAATGTAGTGCAGTGGCCTTCTTTGTGCATATGTTAGGTCTATGCTGTAACATAACATAAGTAATATGATGGCTGTTATCAAATCAAGAAAAAAAAATAGGGATGTTGTTTGTTGCATCAAGATTTTTAGCTTCTTATGACGATCGGAATCAGTAAGGCATAGGTATTTGGTGATAACAAGATTCATTCTGAGAGTTCATTTATCAATACTATGTACAATCTATGACATAAAACCTAATAGAAATAAAGCAGAATAAATTAAATTCATTATATGGTCTACTTTTGTATTGTGATTACGTCTCATTTAAGTCATTCATTAATGACCCCTATCAATGCTGCGTTAACCTTTAAAAAATAAAATAAAATAAAATAAACGACTGCCATGGAGTCTCTCCAGGACAGTTTTCTTTCTGAAGATACACTGTGTATGTGGCTTAACACAGGGGTCTTCAACAGGGGGTCCGCGACCCCTAGGGGGTCCGCGGAGGTACTGCATGTGGGTCGCGAAAGTTTTGGTTGAATTAAAAAATAAATAAAAAAAATTAAAATTAAAACATTAATCTGTCAGTTATGTTAATAGTTCAGTATTGTATGCAATATAACAGGTATGTTTATGCATGCCAGTGGCACTAACAAGCATCACTTATTTTCCTTTTCACATTTATGTTTTAAAAATGTCCATTTAAATAGCTTTTATGCATGATTGCATGCAATTGACAGAAATTGTTGATCTTGGCAGGTATCAGTTTATTGTGTTATGTTATGTTTATAAATGGCAGTGGCATGGCTACCCTACTCACTGTGCCTCGCACATGTTTAAAATAAAAACATGAATATATGAACCTGTGTATTATTTGAGTATCTTAGTATTGAATGCACAATAACAAGGTACATTTACATATGGCACTATAGGACCAGTTGGATATAATACAATTTTATACAATATATATAATTAGGGGGTCCTCGCTCCATCTCGCCATCAGTTTGGGGGTCCTTGGCCTGGAAAACGTTGAAGACCCATGGCTTAACAGATACAACTGCAGTCTTGTGCCTGTACTCCTGAATCTGCTGACAATGTTTTCATGCAAAGCAGCTGGACAGTTGTCGAGTCACATTGTGCAGAGCAGGGGGTGGGGGGGGGCAGCGAGTTAGGAACAGTCTCTCCCTTCTTCTTAATGTTGTCGAGGGTGAAATCGCTTGAAGCTGGGTGCGCCTACTTTGATACTGGATCGAGTCTTGGATTTAATAAAGTCAACCACATAGGATGCGGTTTTTGGATATCCTTTACGTTGACCAAAACTGCTCTGGCACATGCAGGCGGCAAGCTTCTCTATTCTCTATATGGCACGCCTAAAATGCTGCAACAGGATGTAGAATGAAGATTTGTCTGAGGTTTTGATATTAATCTTCTAAAATGCCTTTGAATTAAAGGTTGCTGTCTCACACGTGCCTTCTGCAATGTCGTGAACCTATAAAGCTGCTGGATATAAGCTCCTGTTATCAAGCTACTTGGTGTGTCTGTATGCTCAGTTTAAAAATAGATTTTGCGAGGAATTCATGAGCTAAACGATTAAAACCCCTGTTTTCATTAAATAAAGTGGGAAGCGTGGTGGAAGAAAAGGAGAGACTGTAGAAACGGAGAAAAGGGAGATAAAAGCAAAACCCTAGATTATGCTTTCTCCACAGCTTTCCTCACTTTGCTGCGTGTGTGTGTGTGTGTGTGTGTGTGTGTGTGTGTGTGTGTGTGTGTGTGTGCGTATGGTGCACAGAGTTGTCCTTGTCCCCAGATTGCATCTAAAATGTCCTGTCAATGTCTGCAGTCCAGAAGATATATAAGCACTTAGCTGATGAAATCAACTTGCCTTTTTAGAACACATTGACATTTTTCATTCATGCAGTGTTTAATTTCCTACCTCTTCCTCTCGGTATTGTCATCCCTAATATCAATCTATGTATTATTCAAAAGCCTATTTCAACACAAGAAAATCTGCTTTTTCTCTTGAATTTACATATGGTTTCAATTGGTGTTATTGAAGTGCTATACAAATTCTGTATTTTTCGCTCAAACCAATGTACATGTGGGGGGAAAAAAACTGTCAAGTCTAGCGATTATTATGTAAAATATTATTTTCTCAAGTAGCTAACAGCGTCATTTCGTTTTGACAACTTTATTAAAACCCTAACTCTTACTTAAACAATAAACACACAAAGCAATTCCCACATTACAAATTATTTTGTCCCTTCAAATCCTACAAGGGGATCTGCTGAAATCACAGGCCATTTGCGCTTTGAAAGCATACAGCTGGAGTTGCAGAACCAAGAAGGCGTGGTTAGCACTTGTATGGGGCTGTTAAGTCGTGACGTATCTACCACTGCTTCCGGGTCCTAGCCGGCCGGATCCGTTGTTTATTCAATATGCCGCTGTCTTAATAGGTCGGAGACAAAAAAATAACTCCAGCTGTCATTTTATTGTTTCCTGTCCGATGAGAAGGAGAAGAGATGGCTGCAGTCAATAAGTTATTCTCCAGGAAATTCTTAATATGGTGCAATTTTTTGCCGACTGACCGCATTAGCTTTAAACTAACCTGTCGCATATGCTAACTACAGTACATACAACGTTAACGTTTGACATTGTAAAGCATAAATACAAGTTTGAGAATTAACCGTAAGCATAAACCACAGTGTCTTGTACAAGATGACGTGGACCCCGAAGTTCACCCGTGACGTCAGACTTAACAACCGGATACTGAGAATAGTATGGAAGAGGTCAGTGTTCTACTGTGTCATGACTAAGTACCTTACATTTCTGTGAAATCGCTAGCTCTTTTTATTTATTTTCTCCTATTAAAGGATTAACTAACCATCTCAGAAGGTGTCCGATTGTGGTTTGATAATTATTAACAGAGTTAATCACTTGGTAAGAGATGACTTTATAGTCGCCTTCAGTTTGAATCCTCTGGCCTCCTAACGTCAGTGTATCATCTGCATAGCACAGCATGAAAAGACGCATTGTTATTGTTAGGTCAGTAAATCACTGTTGTGTTGATTCTGTAGCAGTGGTATACATGATGTGTGCGCGTTAGGGTGCGATTTCTCAACACGTCTAAAAATCCGTATGATGCTGATCAAATTGTGTATGCTGCAGGTCGACGTGAGAAAGAGATCTTACAGCATCATTTCCTCCAATGCCTTTAAAACAAAAGGCTGATATGCGACAGCGTAACGAGGCATTTGAATTCATAGTGCTCATACTGGTTTGTGACTGCGTCCTGAAGTGAGTCAGGGGCGTTGTATGCGTGCTTCGGTTTCAACCCCATGCCGTTTTGGGACGTTTCAGTTGATCACAAGGCATAAGCAATATGTGTAGATCACAGAACAAAGGCATGGTTTATAAGGGACCTAAGTAGTTCCCAATGTCTTTGTTTAGGTTAAATTTAAACAGAATCCAAGGATTCAAAAATTTAAAATTTTCTAAAACATGTTATTACCTAAATTAACCTTGTAACTTGTGCATTAAGAAAGGCGTTCGTGGACTGGGTGACTTCTAACTCAGGGAAATCAACAGTGAGCTAAAGGTTGACTGTACTGTTAGTATCTGACTGTATCCCTAAATTAAATACTTATTTTTTGTTGTTGTTACAAAGCAGCCTTTACATCTACTATAAAAAACATTAATAAAACAATATAGCTAACCAAAAGGTTCTTAGGTTTTAGAGACTTGCGCGTGTTTAAATAATTAGACCAAGCTGTTCCAGTGACGTCCAAACTGTGTCGTTACAGCATAGCAAGACAGTGATTCATCACTACAGCCACAAAGGCAGTCAAACAAGTTGTTGTAGTGAGCTCATGATTCATGATGCAATTTTTCCTGATCTACTGTAAAAGGGTAATTTATGAGATGAGCCAGTGGAGCCGGTCTAGCGGGGTGGCGATCTGTCAGCCGAGCGTGTCACCCAGCCTCAATGAGCTTCCTGGTTACAGCGGGAGTCGGCGCAGCACCCAGGCGAGGCTGATAAGTCATGATTCATCAGATGTCACAGCCCAGCTGCTGTTTGCCTTTGACCATCCGGATCGCTTGGCTGCAACTACTGGCTGCGTTTATGGTTTTAGTAAATCAGATTAGACGCGCGTTATCAGCGTGACAGCCCCGTGTTAAAGGTAGCGTGAGAGCTTCCATGTTGAGCATGCGTGAGCAGTACTGTTTCTTTTATGAGATGGTAAAGTTTAGACTCTCTTCCGCTGAAGCAAAAACCTCAGATCAAATCTGAAAGCAATAAAACACCCGAATGCACTGACGTTACAGATTTAATGTGATTGGGTATGTTGTAGAGAAATGAGACAACTGCAGTGGATTGAAAGCCTACTTTAAGCGTGCAGGTTAGTATGAAGTGCCAGAATTAGTTCATCACAAGAATGTTTCATTGAACATGGCAGGTTAGTTGTATTTGGTAAATGGTAAATGCCTTGTACTTGTATAGCGCTTTAACTAGTCTTGACGACCTCCAAAACGCTTCACACTACAGTCAGCCATTCACCCATTCACACACACATTCACACCCTGGCGGTGGTGAGCTATGGTCGTAGCCACAGCTGCCCTGGGGCAGACTGACAGAGGCGATTTGTTTTCTGTTAGGCAGCTTTTATTTCATCGTTTATGTGTCAAGGGGGGAAAAGTACAAATATTGCACTGGGTCAGGATTTTTTTATTTTTATTGAAGTAATAAGCTACTATGTTTCATTTTCAAATAATTTCTGAAATAAACTAAACTAACACTAAGCAACATTATTTAATTTAGTAATTAAGGAGTTCGTAATGATCCTGACTTCATTAATTTCAAATTAAAACTCATATCCCTTATTTTCTTTCTCATCCTTGTAATATGCATATTATCATATTTTATGACACTGTACTACAATTAGGGACATAAGAAATTTCCCAGTATGACCCTGATCGCTGAGTCTCTGCTCTGTATGTCTTTAAATATGCGTATTTAATAACTGATAATTGCTTGAACATTTTTATGCTGCCTGTTAGTTTTCAGTGAATAAATTCATCCCAGAGCTTGAATGGGTTTTGACTGTTATAAAATCTCAGAAGCATGGACTGCTCCTATTATTTCTTTCATTTTTTTAACATTTTTATTTCCTCTTCTCTCTCCTCACCCTCTCTTCATCAGGCTACCTGCCCAATGGTATCCATGCACTGGAAGCCATGTTAGCAGCCGCCAGCATCGGCGCCATTTGGAGCTCCACATCAGTCGATTTTGGCGTTAATGTGAGGATCGGCCTGATTTATTTACATTTCATTTATATTGCTGATAGGTTTATTTCATTCCATATTTCACATCACTATCTCATTGACTGTGTCTTTGCTATGATTCTTGATTCCAGAAATATTTAAATCAAAGACATGTGCTAAATTATGCCACAATAAGTGTCCTTAAATGAACGTATGGGGAACATAAAGTGTGTTTTTGTAGTGTCACAATGATATGTTTCAGTTTTTTTCCACTTTAATATTCCTAGGTACTGATAAGATGTCAGCATTTTTTTTAACCTCACCCTGGAGTTTCTTATTTCTCAAGGCTGTGCCAGTTACCGCCCCCTCCGATAGAGCTGAGAATTGTGTTTTACGATCTTCATGAAAACTATTGCTTTCATGCAGCTAGTTGGGGTTTAGTATCCACCATGTTTCTCATTGATAATATTGCTTTAAAACCTAGGTCAAACGTATGTTTTGTTTTCTCTTTTCTTGAGTTTTTATGTAGACTCAAAAGTTAATTTAGTGTATTACTTGTCCTTACTGATTTGTTTTAATTCTGAACTTTTTTTTTTTCCTCGATTCAGGGTGTCCTTGACAGATTTTCTCAAATCCAGCCCAAGCTGATCTTCTCCGTTGCTGCTGTGGTTTACAACGGCAAAACACACGACCACATGGAAAAGCTGACAAATGTTGTGAAAGGTTGTTGACTGCGTTTGTATGTAATCCAATGTGTTTGCTTTTGCTGTGCAATATTGTTACTGGATTAATGAAACCTAGCAGGATTTTTTTTCTGCCATTTAAAGTACTACTTAGGATAAAGCCAGCGGATCTGAATTAAACGATATGAAGGTTAATGTTTAGCAATTATGTTCATCTATAGAATCACTACTAAGGTTATGACAATAACTCATGCTTGTTTCTGGGAGATCCTATTAGCTTTTATGGTTTTTAGACAACTATTTTGTATATAGAGGAGACAAAAGCATTAACGTTTTTCCCTCTTTTTTTTGCTGTCTCAGGTTTACCTGACCTGAATAAAGTGGTTGTGATTCCCTACGTTTTGTCCAAGGAAGAGACCAACCTTTCCAAAATTCCCAACAGGTCTTTGTTTACAAAGTTCGATTGGAGTTGTAAATTGTTAAAAGGATGTATGGTCATTTTTTTCCCTCTCTGTTATGTAATTTTGAATTACATTTTTTTTTTCTCTCAATATGTGCAGCGAATTCCTTGATGACTTTTTGGCATCTGGCCGTGGAGAGGGGGACCAGTTCCCTCAGCTGGAGTTTGAGCAGCTTCCGTTCAACCATCCTCTGTTCATCATGTACTCCTCTGGAACTACCGGAGCTCCCAAATGTATGGTCCACTCAGCTGGGGTAAGAAACATAATTCATCTCTACATGCAACCAAAAAAAAAAAAAAAAAAAGAATACGTCATACAATCGCTGAGTGGCCTGAGTCTCTGGCTGGGTTCCTATTGGTCTTGTGTGCTGCGTAACTGTTGTGCTTCGGGGTTCGTGTTACACACAGCTGTTTCTCATGCTGAAATAAGCACCTTGTAGTTACGTCTGTCACTGAGTTCTCCTGGGGACGACCCTCATGTGCTGTCTGACTTTCTGTTTTTGTTTTTTAGTTTTTTTTTTTTTTGTATTCCAATTGCTGGAACACAATTTTTCTTGTCTTTATTGATGCGTGTTAATGATAGCTACAACGGTCGGGTCTATTCCAGAAAAATAAGATCCAACTTTTAATCACAAGACCTCTCTATTATTATTTTTCTTCTGCATTTGCAAGATATCATCTTTTTTTCCAGTTGATATGTTGAATTGGCCACCCGGAACGGGTTAGGGTTTCACCTAACTTTGTTTGATTTCCGTCTCCTTGTGGTTTAATAACCAGCATGTTCTTGTTCACCTGCCTGTGTGCTCTGAGTGACAGAGTCAGAAACCTTAAATTCTTCAGATGTCACAATCCTTTTTAAAATCAACCCGTCATCTGCTAACCTTGATTTGACTAACTATGGTGACCACTGACCTGAAATAATTCCCTTTTGTCATGTCGGTGCTTTGCCTAATCCACTACAGCATGTAATTGCCATGGTTTCTCAAAGGTCAGACTAGTCTTGCAAACAAAGATGGCGGCACGAAACGGTAACGCAGCTGACAGGTGACCTCCCTTTGAGATGGAAAATTAGCAAAAACGTTGTGATGGTGCCTTAGTTTGTGTTTATTCTTGAGTCATGTAACAAAGAGCCTCTTCATGGCAGATGCAAGAAACTTTTTTTTTTTTCCTAAGGTGTGCTTTTGAATTTTAGTCACACCTAATGTTTCAGATCATTAAACAAATTTCAATATTAAACAAAGGTAACACGAGTAGGTATAAAATACAATTTTCAAATGGATTTAATTTATTCAGGGGTAATGGTAATAAAAAAAAAACCCTGAACCTTTAAGTCCTGATTCACTTGTAGTTAATCGACAATTTTGGAAAGCTGTTTAATTTCAATAACCACACCAAGACCTGATTATTGGAAGACCTGCAGACTCAAGAAAACATTTAAAAAGAAACCATCTGTCTGACAACAAGAAATAGACGAAAAGATCCCAAACAGGAGCCCATCTTGCCTCAATCGAAAGAAATTAAGATGAGTAAAACATATCTTTACTGTCCCGCAATGGAGAAATCTGTGTGTGACTAATTTAAAGTTAGCTCTAAAGAAACGGCAAGAGGAAAAGCAGAAAATAAATATTAATTATTTTTAATATGCCTTACTCAGGTAAAAAAAAAAGATGAAATATTCAAGTCGAACAGTGGAAAAACGTCTTACTCTTTACAGAACTTGAGGTAATATGCAATATGCATGAAAGTACAGCAGCATCTCAAAGTAGCTAAGGCGTGTGCCAGTTTACCTTAGCATCTGGGATAAATGATTCATGATAGGATCAGAACCTGTGCAACCATTAGCATGATGTAAACGCTTATTGGATCTGTTGTGAGCAGCAGAGATTATAAAGTCTAACAGCAGCCGGGAGGAACGACCTGTAGAAGCGCTCCTTAGAGCATCTGGGATGCAGCAGTCTGTCTCTCCAGCTCTGCAACAGCTCCATGCATGTGGTGGGAGACATAGTCCATCAATTATGTTATTTTTTTCTACAGTCTGTCTGTTTCCCACCACCTGCACTGGGTCCAGGGGGCATCCCAGGACAGGCCTGTTCCTCCTAATGAGTTTATCCAGCCGCTTCCTCTCAGCTACAGATAAGCTGCTGCTCCAACACAACAGAACAGAAGATGGCTCATACCTCCACAGGGTCAAAGGAGGTCTTCAGGAGCGCCCCTTGCACTTCAAAAGACCTCCGTCTTCTCAGCAGGTAGAGCCTGCTCTGTCCCTTCTTGCAAATGGTCAGCAGATGAGAAAATCATTATTGAAATCTGTCTGGAAAGACTTACAAATCGTTGGCTTTGGACTCCAGCACACCACATGGCTAAGAGACTTTTAGCCATGAATGTTGAAACCACAGAACAGAGGTGGACCTTCTCTGGAGTGGCAGCCTAGCCAAAAGAGCGCACCCACAACTCATTCAGGAGGTCACTGAAGAACCAGGATCAATGTTTAAAGCTCTGCAGTCCTCTCTGGGCTCAGTTAAGGCTGGTGCTCAGGATTCAGCTACAAGAAAGAACATCTGCAAAAAAAACCAAAAAAGGTCTCTTTGGGAGACAGAACCCAACAACCCATCTCATATTTTCTAAAAAGAAATATCCTGATGATCCCTAAAACGTTTGGGTAAATACTCTGTGGACTGATGAGACAAAAGTGGAACCTTTGGAGGATTTATTTTTGTCTTTGCTGAAATGGCTGACACAACCAGTCATTAGGAGTGGGGGATGATTACATTTTATTTTTGCCTTTTTAATAAACATTTAAAAAAATATATTTTGTATTTAGGGCTGCACAGTGGTGTAGTGCTTATCACTGTTTCCATGTAGCAAGAAGGTCCTGGGTTCAAGTGCTAACCTTGCCCTGGGTCTTTCTGCATGGAGTTTGCATGTTCTCCCTGTGCATGCGTGGGTTCTCTCTGGGTACTCCGGCACTCCCACAGTCCAAAAAACATGACTGTTAGGTTAATTGGCCTCTCTAAATTCTCTTTAGGTATGAGTGTGTTTGAGAATGGCTGTTTGTCTCTGTCTTGCCCTGCGATAGACTGGCGACCTGTCCAGGGTGTACTCCGCCTCTCGCCTGTTGACAGCTGGAGATAGGCACCAGCACCCCTCGTGACCCCATAAGGGATAGACGTGTTAGAAAACAGCTGGATGGATTTTGTATTTACTCAGGTTGTCTTTGTCTGATATAATTAGTTTTAACATGTGACATAAAACACAAGAAGGAGCAAAGAAACGTGTGAGGGCCCACATTCTTCTTTACAGCAGTGTATATTTTTTACTGTTTTACAACCCGAGGTAAAATTCATCAAAAAGTTTGAGAATATTTTTAGGGACACATTAAGCAAAATGTGTTGAAAGGATGTTTGGGCAATAGGCTTTATAAATGAACTATTTACACTGGCTTCACACCGCACAACACGAACATTAGGGTTGTGTTATTTAATGAAAAACAAAGTAGTTGAACTTTTGCGGTTAAAAAGAAACCATTTTCTGTCACGCATGTTTTGGCCACAAGATGGCAGCAGACCTCCACGAGCCCAGCAATTGTTCCTCGTTCTCCTGTGAGCGTTTCAATGACAATTTTCCCTGCAATAGGTAGAGCATAAGAGACATGTGAAATTTTAAGAGTATCAGTGCTTAGAAAAACAACACTCTTCACATTTCGTTAAAGGACTCTAACTCAAGCCTTTTCTTTCTTTTCCATTTTCCTTATTTTTTCATTAGTTTTCTATCCAAAGCTTTTTCTCTTTGTAGATATTTTTTGCCCCTCTCTACCTACACGTTTTACCTTCTCTTTCCCCCTAGTATTTTTCTCTCTATTTGTCCCCATCTCCCATCTCTTTCCTTTTGTGCTTCATCCCTCTTTGCATCTGGCCGATAATTGGGCCGTAATGCACTGCCGGAAACATGTCGTATTGTGACGACGGTAGTCCTTGCAGCCTCAGCCAATTAGCCACGGTACTGTTCTGCTTTCTGCTTTGTTACGGCTCTGTTAACATCCTGTCAGTGGCAAAATGGCACAGATCAAACGGTGGGTATGGCAGCCGAGCCTAGCCAAAGTTTCTGCAAAATTGTACTTGCGCACGCGCACAGACACACATGCAGGTGAAGCACCTGTTCAAAAAGAAAAAAAAAAGAGGGCTTTGCAGACCTGGAATGCACAATTGCTCACTACAGTTCACACTCTCCTCCAGCAATAATGGCCTAACCAACTGTGAAGAGCTGGAGACCATAACCGTTCCACAGATAGTTTGGCAAAGCATCGACTGCAGGCTGAGGGTACAGGCACTGATTTTGGGGTTTGTAGAGACTTAGATATATAATAATAAATAATAATAAATAATCTGTTTCAAGTTTTTTAGCACAAATCTTTGATATTATTTTAAAAATATATCTTTCACAGACATAATCAGATAACTGAGTTCTGGAAAAACTGCAACCCCCCTGATAAATATGTGTTAAAAGGCGATAATAAATGAATCTAAACGAGATTAAAACTTGTTCAGATGCTCTTCCAGCTTGTTTAGGCAGGAAGAGCATTTAACTTTTTTTTTTTTTTTTGCCTCGACTTTGCAGGTGGTTGAGGAAGTTCATCAGTAAGCTGTCATGGTGGTGTTTTTAGAGTACTGCAGCAGAGAGCTACATGTACACGTCTTTACCAGGGGTTCCAGTAACACTGGAGCGTTCCGTATAATCAGTACAGGTGTTATCGCCTCTGGCCTTTAACACAGAGGTAGCCATTTTATTTGATCCAACTTTATTTGTTACTTCAATGGTTTTACTTTTCATTTTTAAAGCCATTACATTTCTGATCTATGCATTTTGCTTACTGTAGAGCTAACCTTATTGTTTAAAAAAAAAAAAACAACGTATAAATAAACTGGTAGTAGTAAATCATGCGCGAAGAGAACATGACGCACTCTAACAAACTTCCTTCCTTGTGTCTTTAGGGAACTCTCATCCAGCACTTGAAGGAACACGTTCTCCATGGCAACATGACCTCCAGTGATGTCATCATTTACTACACTACTGTAAGTAGCGTTTTTTTATTTTTCCATCATTATTAATACACTTAAAATCCCCAAATCTTGTCTTTCTGCCAACTTGAAGACATTTGTTCTCAGGCTTTCAGCACCCCTCACATGCAGCTGATGTGGATTTATGAAGGTTTTGTTTCTGAAGGCGTCAAAAGTTTGTGTGACCCCCCCCCCCTCGCAAGCTGGTGCTATTATAGCATCTCTGCACGCTTCACTCCCTTTTCACTGCGACCGATCTGCAAGTGGCATTCATGCTGCTCGCCCAGACAATCATTTCCACTTGCTTTTCTTATTTAGAAACGGTGTGCACATGGAGCCTGAAAACAACAACTAGAAACTCTTTTTTTTTCTCAGAATTGTTGCTAATTGGAGTCTTGTCGTCTCTTTTTGTCAAACGTAGTTGTCGAGCGAGGCTTTATATATTGATCTCGTGGTGTGCACATATTTCTTTTCTTCTTTGGTCCGGACGCAACAATCTGAGTTCCTGGAAATTGCTATAGAAGAGCTACCGGCTTCTCACCTAAAAAAAAAAAAACTAAAAAAAAACGTATCTGTCCATCATTTTGATGAAAAATGTCCAGCTGTGTCTAGAAAAAGAATTTGACTTCTAAAACTAATGTAGCGCTCAAGCTACATTTCCCCTCCATAAACACCCAAATAAACTATGTTTTGCAGAAATGCCGTGCAATGAATGCCAGCGTGAAATCGTCACCTTCTTTCATAAATGTTGTTGCATAACTGTTATTTTTTATATTATTTTTTTGCTTTAAATTCTGTCATCTAAAGAAGTCGGCACACAGATGTGAAAGAAATGCCAGAATGCAAAAGAACGCCGACTCAAATTGGTACGAGTATGAATCACTGGATATTGACTAAAAGTTTTTATATCGCACACGCCTTTGGATCCGGACGTGCGCTGTCCGTGACGGCTCCCTGTTGAGAAAGTAGATGTTTTAATTTCATCCTGCTCTGGTTAGGAGCGTCACTGTACAGTTTGACTGGCAGGGGAACTGAGAACGCAGGAAACAAACAGAAAACCCCCAGACTTTAAGGCCTGGCACACACCTTGTGATAAATCGCACACAGGACTCTGTGCACTGGGCTGACTTGATATAAAATCTCGATAGTAACTCCTGCCACGCCGTATGATTGAAGACGCCAGACGGTCCGATTTGTTTCCGCAGCAGAATCATGTCAGGAAATTCTGACAGATGTCTGTCCCGACAATGAACGGGATCTAAGTGGAAGATGTTGCTCCCAGTGTTAGAGTGGGACTCCCAAAAAGGAGGGTGGTGGAAGAAAAGGAGATGGAGACAGCTGTGGAACTGCTCATGGGCAAAAGAGGACAGTAATAATCCAGCGTTGGCACCAGCAGTCTCACTCCACTATCTTCTCAGAAAAATGTCAGACACTCGTGTATATTTGTTGTCGGGTGTCTGTGGTCGCTGTCAGAAGAGCCACCAACACTGCTAAGTCAATCTGACAGGCAAGTTTTCTTAGGACCGTCTCAGAAAAACAGCCAGTAATTGCCCACCATGAGTTGCTGCACCATCTGAAAAAGTCAGGGGAAATCTATAATTGCCTTTTATTATTTAGAAGGTCTGGATAAGTTTAAAATGTTATTATTTTTTTTTTTGTAACCGTTTTCTCTAGAGCAACAATCTGTTTTACATAGTTGTATATGATTTTTACATTTACATGGTTTATATTACAATACATCCTTTATCTGTGCCAAATCTCACCTTGATTTTACCATTTTACCCATCAATATTTTGCTTTTGGTTTACTGACCTAATGCGCTCCATTTCGAAAGATAAATGATCAGGTAATTAACCCGCTTTTGGACTTTAAAACATTACAGGTCCAGTTCAAGCAGAATTTAAAAAGTTTCTAAACTCTTTTTGGTTAAAATTGTAAACAAAGCACTAAAGCGGCTATTTTTCAGGAATTAGAGGTAACAGAATAAAGTACTATGAAGTTCACAAATTGCTGCAATGAATTTCCAATCTTTCTAAGAAAAATCATGTCTTTATTTGATTTTTAACTGAAATCTATAGGGTAAAAATAAAACAAAAAGCTGATCTAAGTGAATCCTGATGCCGAAAAAAAGCAAGGAAATGTCTCTTTACCAAACTCAAAATCAGAAGCCAGTTTTGTAGAATCCACAGTAATGACCTAACTGCTGTTTGAGACATTTACAGTTAGAACCAATGTAGAAACAGTCTGGAGTGTTATCAATAATTATTATTTTTAGGGGTTAAGGTAGGAGTTGCTATTACTTACAATACCTGTCAATAATTACCTTACAATAATTATCTGTCAGAGTTCAGATAATTGAAGACATCACCGTTGAAAAGCCAGTTTTTCAAATAAAAATCACAATATTTGGGTTTAGGTTAATTCATTTATAATTTTCATGCAAGTTGAGGACATCTGAAGGGTCGCATGTGTCCTACACGCCATAAAATGTGGTTTAATATCAGGAAATGTTTCATCAGGCCCTGTTTAAAGAAACATTTAATACATGAATCTAGCTTCTTTTTGATGGACACTTTGTTGAATTTAGTGTGATCGAGTATTAAAATCTATGGAAATCAACTACTCAGTTAAAATGCTCCATATTTGTGCTTTGAAGAAATTATTTTTGTCTTCTAGTCCACAACTGCCTCCAAACTTTGGTTTCTGGTTGGACTTGATGATTGATTTTTTTTTTTTTTTCAACAGAGTAATCAACTGTCTGAACAAAAAGTGACGCCGCCACAAGGCATTGTTAAAACTGCTGTTTTAGGCCTGCAGATGCTTTTCCCGGAGCGGAATCAATACTTGCATTATTAGCACAAACGGAGAATGGCGCCAAAGCTGTACCGCAGCACGCTGCCAAATGAGAAACGCAATCATGTGAATCGCTGTCCGCGGGAGGCGTCCATTTTGCTGCCTTCTGCTTTATCCATGTTGATGACAAAAGGAGTTTTTATTTCAGATGACTTATCACTCTGGTTGGATCTGCGTCTGTGTATTCTCTTAGACCGGCTGGATGATGTGGAACTGGCTGGTGTCTGCTCTGGCAGTGGGGGCCTCGGTGGTTTTATACGACGGTTCGCCGCTAATGCCGACAGCCAATGTGCTGTGGAACCTGACGGACAAGCTGGGGTGAGTTAGCAACACACAGATGCACAAAAAAGCACACAAGCTGGAGGGTGTGACTAAAGGGAAACACGGTGACAGGAATGTTATGTTGTTTTTGGATCGTCAAAGAGAATCATCCTAGGAGACGTAATGGGGAGTTTTACAGGGTTCCTCCAAATTTGCTCCATTTTCACTAGTGGGATGGAGCCTGAGGTTGAAAAGAAAGGGAAAGTTTTTTTTTTTTGAAGGGAAATGGAAAGTTTGTTCTCTGTACCCTGCGAGGTTCGCTGGTGTTCAGCATTAAAAATATTAAGCAAATGGATTTCAAGTGAGGAAAAAAAACAATTACCAATTACACCCTCCACAGTAATGGATATCTGTGGTAAAGATGTTAAACAGCTTTAAAATAAACTCACTGAAAAAATTATTGAAAAGAAATCCTACTTTAAACAAAATCATTTTTATTTCTTAATAGGGCTGGACAATATAGAAAAAAAACCATATAGATAAAATAGAAATCATATTGGATTGATATTGATAATTTTCAACTAATTGAAAATATATATTTTAAGTGCAGCCCTGGCTATTTTATGCTGTTGCGACCTAGTTTTAGATACAGAACATGCAAACACTGAATTCAAACTCAACCCTTTATTCAACCAACATTTTACCAAAACTACAAGTTTTTACAAAAGAACCCATGCTCTCTGAACCCTTTGAAGGGGGCGGAGCTTGGTGACGAAGAGTTTCGTTGGTCTGTGTTTGTGATTTGCTGGGAGGGTGTGATGACTGTAATATTAACCTACAAGGCTAAAATGCATAAGGAAGGAAAACTTCTATTGTCCAGCCCTGTTTCTTAACACTGGAAACAAAATCCAGCATTAAGCAATTGTTCTTCAGCAGCATAACTGGTTCTGCAGTTATCGTCATCAACAACAGTTCGAAAAAATAAATTAAACGGAAAGATTTTAAAAGTGAAGTTATTTACTTTTGTAAGATGATCACAGCATCAATTAATCTCCACAACTTCCTGTTTCCTTGCGGTATACTTATATGAACATACACGGATCCATTTATCTCCTTTAACGAGTCTTCAAAAGGGGAAAGACAAGCAACCACACCATTTAAGAAAGACAGATGTGGGTTGAGTAGCTGTAACAAATAAATACAATTTTTCCTGGTCTATAAAATGTAGGAAAAATCACCTTGTATTTTCTAGAAGTTATAAAAAGTAATTTGTCATTTTTATTAGCTAGAGTTCACATTTCAATAAAGAAAAAAAAAAGCAATAAAACTAATTTGGATTCAAAAAATGGATTCACACTTTAAAACTTAGTTAGCACCTTTTAATGTTAGAGCAGATTAAGCAAAGTGGTGGTAATGCAAATTTTGTTTGTTAGTATAAACACCTAAATAATGATTTTTTTCCCCCCCTTTTAAACCACAGAATAAATAATGTGCTTATCAAATTGAGAAATTGTCCATGCATGCATGCAAGAGTACAGCCATGAATAAATATTTGTGCAGGGTTTAATGGGCATTTAGATGAGAAATCTAATTTGCTAGCTTTTATTTTTCATTTACTGATTTGGCATTGATTGCAAAACATTAAAGGAGGAAAAAAAGATTTTGAAAATTATATTCCAAAACAAGACAACAGTTAATGTTTCAGAGGAATAGCTTGGAAATAGAGTGAACACCTAGTAAGTAAACATCCACATAACAGAACCCCAACTAATCAATAACATTAAATATTCCTAAGTAATTGATGGAGCCATTTTTAAATGTATTAAGTTTTGGAGTAGACATCATCATGGGATTGGAGAAGAAATATGGTCTCAGGATATGACGCTACAAACACAAAATTGTTTAAATTGCTTTTATCTGAAACAGAAAAGCAACAATGATTTATTCTTCTGCCAAAAATGCTAAACCATATTCAAGATAAAAATTGTCATAATTTCAAGTATGCAATTTATGTCTTATTACTTTGTATTTGAAACATTGTATTTATTTTTAGTGCTTTATGTGCAGAATATGTTCTGTATTTGCAGTTCTTGTGTGTCCAGAGTGACACAGTAACCAGCAGACATTAGCAGGTTAATTAGTAGAGCTATGTTCTCGGGTAGATAGCCTGCAGTCTTCTACCTCACAGACATGCCGATCGTTCCTGTAAAACGTAGACGCCTTCTTTCAGCTAGCTGAGGAGCACAGCGCAGCAGCGGGTGTGGAAGCTCCTGATGCATCTCCTCATGCTTCATACAGCTGCAGAAAATCCTCATCACTCAGGCCCTTTCTCCTCCGTGTCATAAAATGTTTTTTAAACCCGGGCTGTACTTTGATAACCAACCCGTGTCTACCCTTCCATAACTTGCGCTCAGCTGAATAGAAAATCTTTACGTCGCTGCTGTAGATCTGAACGACCTCTTAAAACCCACGTTCCACCACGAGACAGCCAGAGCGCTCCTATCTTGTTGGCCATTTGATGAAATAACAGAAACGGCAGTTTTCTGTTGGGCACTTAAAGTTTGAATCACATCAGAAATGCATCTAAATGTGTTCTGTACGTATTATGGGTTTAATCAACCCTTTGAAGTGAATTTGGCCTCGAGTTTTGTCTTTTTGTTTGCTTCTGATCAGCATAAAACATTTTTAATACCTCTAGTTTCTTTATTACCCCATTTCGAACTAAATTTTCTCACACCGTCCCTAATATAACACATACAATATTTACAACAGCTCTTGTACTTGGCTAAATGTCCCTGTTGCTGTGTCACCACCACTTTCAATACCATAAACACAATATATTGTAAACCCTGTTGATGAGTCTGCAAGGGCCAAGGTAGAACTATGAAGTATTAAAGTGTAAGCTGGGTGAAATCTGCTGTGATTGGTTTAATTTGTTTAAGGCAGATGGCACGGATATATTTCTTTTTTTTTTTTTTTTTTTACTCATTATAGGGTTTTTAAAATTGTATGCTTCGTCAGTGTAAATTCTAAGCATTTCCAATTAAAACGTTAGGTTAGGTTTATGTAAGTCATAAAAGAAGTGGATGAAAGCTGCCAAAATACAATATGCTAGTACTCTCAGCAGCAGTATTCTTAATTGTCTGTGTGAAATTAAGCCCCTGAGCAGTTTTCACGACAACGTCTAAGTTGTTGTTGTTGTTTTTTTTTTTTTATCGAGTAGAATTGTCGTCCTGATTATGTTGCATCCTGTTCCTTCAAGCTGCTTAGGGACGCAGTTATTTGACTGCCTGAATACAGCGCCTCGCAGAACTGTTCATACCCCTAGAGCTTTGTCACATTTCTTATCACATTACAACCGTAAACTTCAATACATTTTATTACAACTTTACGTAAAAGTCCAACCCAAACCAGCACATCGTTGTAAAGAGAAAAATGAGAAATTTGACATGCTTTTAACAATTCTTTACAAAGATCTGACAAGAGTGGCGTTAATACTTAGTAGAGCCACGTTTAGCTGCTATCATAACTGCAAGTGCTTTGGGCTTCGTCTCTATCAGCTTTGCACTTGTAGAGATTGACATTTTTGCCAATTCTTACTAAATGGCTCAAGCTGTGTCAGATTGGATTGTTAGCATCTGTGAACATCAATTTTCAAGTCGTGCCACAAGTTATCCTTTTAATTTAGGTCTAGACTTTGTGCAAACCTGAAACATGAATATGCTTTGGTTTAAATCTTTCAGTCTTAGCTCTGGCTGTATGTTTATGCTCGTTGCTCTCCTGGAACGCAAACCTCTACCTCAGTCTCAAGTCCTCTGCAGGCTTTCTTCCAGCTTCCAACCTTCCCATTCCATGAGCTCCTCTGGCTTTGCTGAAAAAAAAAAAAGAAATGACACACACACACAATTTCACTCTATCAATATCGGTGTGTACATGACTGCAGCTGCAAAGGATAGCTTGGACGCTACATTTAGTAGGTTTTTATAGTTCTTGCAGTTTGATAATAAATATGGCCTGGTTGAAGGACTCAAACTGCCCTTAATGCCGACATCTGGTGTTGGTTTTTAGTGGCTGGGATGCTGAAACCCTCTGAATGAAGGATACTTTTAAGAATCAAGAGTCTTTATTTGTCATTATGTTACCATAATGAAAGTGTGGTTAGACAACTGCACAGAATTCACAGGTAAAACACACACACACAAATCAAAGACACCAATGGAAAACTTATGTAATCGTAAAAAAAAAAAAAAAAAAAAGAGAGAGAGAAATGTGAGTTAATCACGATTGGTATCAACACTGCTATTTTCAGAAAAAATCGCTAAAATCGCAATGACATATTTTCCTAGAATCGTAAGCCGTACCCACACACAGGACGACTTTGCGTTGGATTGTAGTGAATGCAAAGTCCTAAAGTCATCCTACGGCTGCTCTGCTACGCTGAATCGGACAGCTAAGAGCCCGGGACTTTCACGCCTCAGCAAGTCCCCAGGGTCTTCGAGGCGACCCGTTCATTACAGCAGTCTGTCTTCAATCAAATCCTCAGGCCGCTGCCACCAGGTTGGTTTGTGAGGGTGATGCTTTCGGGGTGAGGTGAGGGTTTGTTTACTATGCACTCCTGTTTTCTAACAAACCTCTGAGGCCTTAACAGAAAAGCTGCACATTTCACATTTTTATTCGTGTAAAGTTTTGACAGTCACGTATTATTCCCCTTCCACTTTACAATCGTGCACTTCTATGTGTGGCTCTGTGATAAAATGCATTGAGGGTTGTGGTTTTAATGTGACAAAATGTGAAAAGATTCAAGATGTATGACTATGCTTGGAAGACACTATACAATAAAGTTTTAAAATGTTTCAGAATTTTTATTAAGATTAGGTAGAAGTGAAACTGCACAAAATAATTTTCCTTAATTAGGGAGGATGGAGCTTTTGAGGTTTTTTTTCTCTTAGAAATCACAATTAAATATTTTCTGTACCCTGCGAGGCTTGCAGGTGTTCAGCCTTAAAAATATTAAGCAAATGGATCTCAAGTGAGGACAAAAATAGTTTTTTTTCATGTCTGTTTTTAAGCACCCTCCACAGTAATTGGAATCTATGATATAGATGTTAAACAGCTATAAAATAAACTCACTGAAAAAACACTGAAAAGAAATCTTACTTTAAACTTAATTATATGTATTTCTTAACAAAATCCAGTGTGAAGAAAGTGTTATTTAGCAGCATAACTGGTGCTGCAGTTATTGGCATCACCAACAGTTCTTCTAAAAATAAATTAATCAGATTAATAAATAACTCAATAAACAATAATGAAACAAACGTTTATCCTTTTCCTCCGCTTGACTTTTCCTTTGCCAATTTAAACCCCCCAAAAAGAGGCAAGTTGTTAATAATTTTAATTGTTCGACATTTTTATGGTCTTTGGTAAACTTTCTGATTCATTTGCAATAGAAAGCAGCTCCTTCAACAAAGTGAAATACCCTGCATGGATTCAATATTGAAGAACAAAGTTGTCATAGGGATGCTCTCTGAACTCTTTGAAGGGGGCGGAGCTTGGTTCTTGGATCTGCGTCTGTTATTGGTGGGGAGGATGTAATGACTGTAATATTAACCTAGATGATAGGTTAGAATGCAAAAGGAAGGAAAACTGTTCTAGTGACCTTTTTTATTGACCCTTTTTTTTCTATCATCGATATATGTCTATCAATCGATTGATATATATTGTTATTAAATTATCATCCAGCCCTACTTTGAGGTCATCGGACTTGATGCACTAAAGCGCTATACAACTGCAAGCCATTTACCATTTACTCAAAAACAAATGGAATACATTTAATTTCTAATAATAATTTGAAAAACAACAATATTTAAGAAGTCCTTGAGGAACCTTGTCAGCCCGTACTTCTTACTGCACTTGGTGTGTCCTTCGGCAAATATATCAGTTCAGAATTTTGTCATTTTACCCCATGACTGTGACTGTGCATTACTGTCCACACTCTGTCAGGCAGATGTTACAGGAAAGTACCACGGTCAGCAAAAGTGAGACTTAAACGCAGTGATACCTGTGTGAAACATCTTTACAGATGACACATTGCCTTCAGCAAGGAAGCGAATAATAGGAAGGACATTTTGACACTCTGGAAGTTGCAAAACTGCACAGAAAGACTGCTCCTGCAAAAATCTCTGACAGGCACTATTAGTAGATCCCAAAGTTACTGAGATCTGTTTAAACGTTCCTAGTGAGTCGAGCGTTTATGATATGATGGCTTTGAGATTTACGTAATGGAAAATTTGAGTGAACAGCATTGGGGTATAATAAGCAAAAATTCCCATACAGAAGTGTTTAAAAAAAATCCAATTCATATGACAGAAAGATGGATAATGCCTTAAACTGTGAGAAACCTGAACCAATTAGGTGCTGATATTGCCACTTTAGACAGATCCTTTAGAAGCTAAAGTTTCTGGGAGAAAAATAAAACCCTTTGGGAAGACTGCCATCAGTTTTTACAGTTTTTCCTTCTGAACTGATGTTGGATTTTTTTTTTGTAATTGGAGCTAAAACTGTCAGATATGTGAAATGTACCTACTGTCAGGGTTAGCCTCTTACCTTAAAGTTTGTAGGTCATTTGTTTAATGCTAATAATTTAATTGTTCACAAGACCGTATTTAAAATTTTCAAAGTAAAAAAGTGAAAATGATTCATGCACTGCTACCTGTGTTAGAATTTAAAAAAGAATCATATTGAAAGTCCTAAATTCTTGTTTTTATTAATAGCTATGTTAAATTAAGCTCAATAGAGGCAAACAAATGAATGCTATCAAGTTCCCATTCATCAAGTTCTGCATCTATAAATAAACGTAACAACTTTTAGATCAGTGTGAAAAGTTAAAACTATGTCTTTAAAAATAAGAGATTGTTTCAGGGAAGAGGAGGAATTATTTGTAAGGACTTACATCCGGATGACCGGAAAGATGAGCTGTTTTCGGATCTATAAAGTTCAAGTTCCAGAAGATCAATAGCCTCACTTGTGTGGCCTGTTTTCTTGTCTTTCACATTTTTAGTAGTACTACAGGAAAAAGTATTTAAGCTGTTTATACACCTCATCCAGCTCTGCCAAAGATTTGGAAGGACACAGCACACTCTGACAGAGATTGCAATCATGCAGTGTGATCTATTGTGTGACACACATCTGAATGCACTGACAACTTCCCATGAGGAAGTTGTACATATAAAAGATTTCAGTGAAACTATCCCACGGGACCAAAGTGGAAACAGAATTGAATGTATTCCTGCGTGGAGCAAGGAAAAGGTTACAACATTCAATTTGTGACAAGTTCCATGTGTGAATGTGACTTCTGAAGCTCCCGTGTTCTCAGAAGATCTTATTGCCGCTTCAATCTTTCCTCCATTATTGTTTTGCCGGGATGTGGCAGTAGATTATTTTTAACGAGACTGAGTCCCCAATTTGTTCTTTGTTCAGTTATTGGCAGCATAAAATGTTAATTGTCTTCCGTCAGGGTGGATAAGTGGTACTGTTTAACTTACTGCATCATGGGAGTTCAGTTTTAGGCCCACCCTGGGAAAAAGAAATTAAGTAACGTATTATTATTTTTTTTGTGCAGCATCTAAATGAAGTGGCAAATTTCTTAAAACACGAAAAGGACACTATTATAGCAAGCCTTAATTTGGCCCTATATCCCACTAATCGGGATTTAGTATCATAATTTTAGATGCCAGTTACACTCCAGGGAGAAAAGCAGATAAACAGTTTGTATTTTAAATTCAAAATCTGATTATAGAAGTGGCTTCTTTATGAAACATGGCAATGTATTTTATGTGTCCAGATAAAGTCCTGTTAAGATTAAGATGCACCTTTTTTTAGTTTTCAGGTCTTCTGAAACATTTTTTAATCTTAAACATGTGTTCTTTTAAGTAACAGTTTTACGCAGTTCCTTTTATGGGACACCTGGGAAGAGAGCCATGGCTCTTATTTATGTCCCAGCTACTTACTTGCAAGAGAACAAATACAGGGGTAGTCTAGAATACATGCAAGGAAAAGTGGAGCTTCGGCTGCCACATCACGACACGGAAAGGAGACGCATAATGCAATAATTGCTCTGAGGTGCTCTTGTGTCTGATTGCTTTTGAGCATCTCTTATTGATTTTGCAGCATCCAGTTACACGTCCCCGTTGAAACGCATGCGCCCGGTCATGCTGTCAGACAACTCTCACAGGCAAAGACTCACAGCTTCTCCTCCTCCCTCCATCCTAAACATCCAATTAGCAGCCACACCTGGCCACCTGCCTCCAATCAGAGCCGAGGGGCTGTTTCCATGGCAGCAGGGAACGAACAAATCCAGATGCAGATGGGGGGTCAGCGATGATGGATAGAGCGGCGAGTGACTTTGTGTGCAGATGACAAATAGATTTGGGGGATGAGTGTCATCTGTGGAATCAGATGGCTGTAACTAAATGTGGAGATCAGGTATAAACTCTGAAGGGACACATGAAACCATAATATATTGCTTAGGTTATTTGTATAAGGTTTAATGAGGATGGAAAACAATAATGGTGGGGGAGATGGTAAAAATGGCATATGATTAGCTTGTTTTTACAGTTAAATCGCAATCATAGTTTTATCATCTATCTGCGAAAACATAACAAAACATAACAAATATAGGCCTAAAACATTTCTGAACAGCTTTCTGAATATATTAAAAAGTTTGCTCTGTTTCAGACTTTTAGTTTGCATACTCAAACACTTTTTTATGATTTTAGAGACTTGTGTAATGCAAATTTATATAAAGTGTGCTACTACCACATAAAAGTCACTTTATGAAGGCAGCATCACTTTCAGTTTGGACCTCCATCTCTAAGTATTTTTGAGATAAATTATAATAAATCTGTATTGTCATTGTTTCTCATACTTACCGAAATCATACCGTATTTTATGAAGTTTTTTATTGCACCCTTTTTCCATTAATTGCAGTTTTGTTCCCATTTTGTGACGGTTGACTGAATAAAATTGGTATATTATGACCCCTGATTTAACCAAAAATAAGCAGCCTGATTGGATATGGTTTATTGGGGTCACATAACAAGATTTCCTTGCTCTAACCTGATCGTAGAATACAACTTTAAGTGATCAGCCGTCAAAGTGGTGACTCATTGTCAATACAAACCGTCCTGTGGGAGATGGCTTCTTCTCACTGGTGACAAAACAACTAAAACTGTAAAAGTTTGACTGGTAAAAAGGGAAACGACCAACACTTGTGTATGAAGCTAAAGAAAAAAAGGGAAAGGAGAAACCAAATCTCCCCAAGAGCACATAACACCAATTTAAAGATTATATACTAGACCATGTCTGTTCTTTGGCAGATCCTAAACAAGGTATAATAGACAACTGAATATTGCCATATCGCACACCCTAAGGGTTAAGAAAGAAAAGTTTTTCCTGTTAATATCAGACCCAGACATGACATTTTCTTAGAAAGCTGTACCATAACCAGAAGCTTTATGTAGACAAAAATCCAAAAACTTCTGGCATAATTATGGTTGCTTATTCAAAGAGTTCAGTTAAATGTGTCAGCTTCCTGCCAAGCACCTGGCCTTTTGTCAAAGTTCACACATTTTAATTACAGTTGAGCATGGGGCCAATCCTGAAGCTTTGTTAGCATGCTTTATCCTTTCCTAAACCAGTTGTAATGTTTCTTTGGGATCTTTGTCCTATTGGAACCTTCCACTTTGTCCAAGTTTTAATGATTTGACCACAATAGGCACTTTGAGAAATTGGTTAGGATGCTCAACAATGACACAGGAATCATTAAGGGGAGCGGCCTTTGATAAAATTGAGGTTGCTGGAACACCAGTGTTACTGCCCACAGCAAAGTCAATTAAATATGTCCATGGTATTGAGAGGGTGCCAACCCTATATCTATATTGGCATTACAGCAATCTAACTTTTCTTATTACTGCTGACCAATTTTGTGTTTGTTTCCACTGGTATTTTGACAGTTTTGCTTTGGTATGGCAAGGCAAATTTATTTGTATAGCACATTTCAGTACAAAGACAATGCAAAGTGCTTTACATGATTAAAATATGGGAAAATAAAAACAGAATAAAAGCACGTTGGAATAAAATGTAGAACATTTTAAACAAAACACATGGTAAAATGCAAACTAAAGGCAAATATTAAAAACAGTTGGACTACAAACTTGATCTAATGGTGTTTTCATTAAAATAATTTAGCTAGAACAGTCAAAGAGAATCCTAAACAAATGTGTTTTTAATATTGATTTATAAGAACTCAGGCTTTCAGTACTTTTACAGTGTTCTGGAAGTTTGTTCCAGATAAGTGGAGCATAGGAACTAAATGCTGCTTCTTCGTGTTTAGTTCTGGTTCTGGGTACGCAGAGTAGGCCGGAGCCAGAAGACCTTAGTGGCCTGGAGCGTTAATATACTGAAATCCATGTTTTTGAGGTTGAAAGGCCTTCTTGCCATCACCCTTATATTTGTCTACCAGCACAGATTATCTATCAGATTCAAGTTCGAGACTGTAAATGGTCTCTAGGAAAGGTTTTGGGACTTACTGCCATTTCTAAATGTTTGACACTAAGACCCAACCGAGCGTTCCAACACGATAATGCTTTAAACTTCATGTCAAAACAAGTATCGGGATGAATTAAGCAGGCTAACCATAATGAAAGTTCATGGATTATGCTTACTGGCGGGGTTTGTCCAAGAGAACCAATCAGTTTAAATGAGAAGAGCGGTCAAATATTCAAATAATAGGTCAAATAATATGTGACACAACTATGTCGTGGTTGAGGCATGAATTGCTGTAGCACAAATAACTAAATGTCAATGGGCTGGACAGATTTATTCTAACCTGTGTATATATAATTTGACTTGTGTTGACAAGAAAAAAAACCCTCATTAATTCAAGTTTATTCACTCAGTTCCTGTTTTTAAAAGTCGTTGAATGTGCATGTTGCATCATCATTCCACCCCAAAAACTGTTCAAATGGATCAATAAAAGCTAATCATTTACACTCGTAGGGTCAAAGGTTAAGATTTATTTAACTCAAAATGTCTAGTAAATGTTTTAAGTTAGGTAGCCTCAATCCAAATGAGCCCTTACAATGGAAATAAACTCCCTTATTATACAACTTATTGTACTCTTTTTGATTAAAGAAAACACCAAAATGGTTAATACAGTGTAAATTTACCAACATCTATGTACACAGCATTATTGAAAGTAGGCAAAGATTTCTCCCAAATGTCAATTTGTAAAACTTGGATTGTGGATTTACTGTGTCTTATTGCTCAAAATGGCATTCTGTGGTAACAGTCACTTGGTGGGTTACGCAGAAGCAACGTGGACAAGAAGTAAACCCATCAGACACGTGGACGCATCACTGGCTTTATTCCATCCAACACATTTCTTTTTGGGACCTTTACCACCTCACCCCATCTCACCCCTACCCTGGTCATTCACCCCATCAGCCGCCTCTATTAGCACTAATGGAACAAATAACAGCTTTCATCACAAACTGATTCTTGGCCATTTGATCCATAAGGTACCAAAGGTTCGTGTCCTCCCCATACAGATAGTTTTTATTTATTTCTTTTTTATTGATAAAAAATGGTTACTGCAATAAGAGGCAAGTTGACGGATTATTGATTTTGATGGAAAAAAAAAAAAACCCGTGAAAGGACATGAAGGCACAGATCTTCCCGTTCACAGCGATAGACATTAAAAGGTCCTTTTGTTTTGTTTCAAAGTTTAAATCCGCCTGCTATGAAAAGCGACGTTTCCTCACTGCATGCCTTCCACATGTTGCGTAACTGTTGTCAGCTGTCAGGGTGACTTCCACTCACCGCGAAGGAAGCTTCTGAAATCATTCAATTTCACGATTGTTAAGTGCAAACATTTTGTCGATACTTTTCCTCGCCGAGTATCTAAAATTGAGACATTTTGTCCTCCTTGTCTGGCCAATACTCTGAGAGTCTTTTTGTGTTCGTTCAGGTGAAAGTCAATTCCCAGTCACCTTTTTCCTCATTTTTGATCAATCCATGAAGGCACACTGAGCACACAGGCTGTGTTTCGGCATCACCTTGCTTTACATTTACACAGTGACTCATTCGTCTCCGCTGGGAGTTTCCAAGTACAACAGGCAACTGAGCAGCTCCATTGGAGCAGATGGGATTAAGGGCAAAGGCTGCTCAGTAACTTGTGTCCCTTTTTAGGCTTTTATTTACATTCAGCTCAGATTTAGCGAAGCAATAAATGGAGCAATACCACAGTTCTGGCTAAGCAGGAATGTCACTCCAGCAGACCCGCATTAACTTTTATTTTTTATTTTTTGTAAATGGTACCTTTTTATCATTTGCTTAGCCATTGAATAAATTGTAATCAGAACTATCAGGTGAATGACACTAAATTAAATTGTTCTTACGCATGTGATTTTTAGGGGTTGAATAATAATAATAATAATAATAATAATAATAATAATAATAATAATAATAATAATAATAATAATGCTAGAGAGTTGGATTGAAAGTGCTTATTTCACAACGTTTCAGGAAAATGGCTCCAAGCATTCATCATTTGTCCAAAAATGTCTGCTTCACCATATAGAGTACAATATATGTATGTAGGAGATGTTAGGTTGAAAAATATTTGTGGAGAGGTGTGAATACCTGTTTAGAGGCCAAAGCAGCAGCAAGCTGCATTGTGTGAGAGAATTCTGACACAGCCTGATAGACGCTCGCGTTTAAGCTCGGAGCCTCATACGTCAAAGTGTCTGAACAACGATAACGAAACAGCCTGAGGGGCAGCTACAGTCAAGGTTAACCCTCGTCTCCACGAAGGGGTGGGAGGGGAGGCCTTAAAGTCTAACCCACAGATTTCACCCAAATTTTTTAGAACCAATTTTATTTAAAGTCATCCATCATATAAAGCATTTGTGCACTGAATGGTTGGGGCTCTGTCTCTGATACTTGGTGCACCTTGGTGGGTGCAGTGAAATGAACTGAGGGGAAAGACCTTGTGCAACCAAACCTTGAGTCCTCAATCTGTTTCCTTTTTTAACTCAACACAGGACACAGGATTTAGAAATACTTTGTCCTTTAATTTACTCATTAGCTATGTTTACATGCACAAAATTTCTCGATCCGATTGAAATGGATTCGGATTAAAACACTAAAAAATAAACGGATTGTACCATTTACATGGGCACACTATCAATGAATCCGATCATAATGTGCGTGTATATGCACCTGACTCTATTCAGAATAGAACCAATCTCACATATGTAGTTATCAAATTCCCCTAAGAAAACACAAGAAATACATAAGAATAACTTACTTCTTTGCAAAATAACAAAAACTGGTAAACAAAGCAGTTTGTATGAGTTTGTCTTTAGAGAGCCCAGGCTGGATTTGCACAAGATTCTAATTACGGTTGAAACGTTACTAAATAAGTAACAGTTTGGAGGTCTTTTAATGTTTTGAATAGAAAGGTTGCCTTGACAGTTTTGTTTCCCAACTCATTTCCACCACTCACCAATGCGGAAATACGTCACATTTACGTCGGGCGCACTAGATCCTGACCAGCATTTACATGCATGTCGATCGGATTATCAATCGGCGTGAACAATTCAAAATAGAATTTCATTCCAATTGAGGTTAATCTGATCACAATATTCCAGTTAGCTTGTTTACGTGATGCATCTTTATTCCAATTAATTTTGTGCAAGTAAACATATCTACTGAGAAACTGATCACTGTTCTTAATTTTTCTCCCAAAAAATAATTCACTTTTCTCTTTTCTAGCATCACCATATTTGGCACCGGCGCTAAGTGGCTGTCTGTGCTGCAGGAGAAGAATCTCAAACCTTGTGAGTTATGGTTGCATCCACAGCACACGCACATGTATTAACTTTCAAGGGCAAACATGAGCACAGATAGAATAAGTAGCTTTTCAGAAAAAAACACACTCATACTTTTAGAGAAGGGAATCTGGAACGATTTAGAAAAAAATGGACAATGTTTTGATCATGACAGCACTTGGTGCCCAATGTTCTTTATTCAAGCACAGCAATCCAATTCTTAATGTTTATTTTCATCTACCAAAGCAGTTCCACTGCTGGTTGGGAATCTGTGCAGTACAGTAAAATGAATTCCCTTCAACTTTGACACATTTTCTCAGCCATTAAAATATCTTTCCAGATTGAACTATGTTGGAATTTAGTGTGATCAGTGTGAAGGGGCATTTGTATTCAACCCCATTTACTCTGACACCTCTAAATGAAATTAAACATAACAAAATTGTCTTTAGAAGTCACCTAATTAGTAAATGGAGTCCCAACATGTGAAAATATCACACAGCACTGTTATACCCATGATCCAAAATATAAACCTACCTTGACATGGTAACTGGGCTAAGTAAACTGTCCAGGCAAGGAAAGAATAAATCAGAGAAGCAGGCAAGATGACCTTGATCAACAGCTCAGGTGGGAAAATACTTCTGGATTACTATTAGTTGGGTAATCCACAAGTCAGACTTTCTTGGAAAAGTGGCAATTTTTAGGAAAGTCATAAGAACCCCTGCTTGTAATCTGTCACATGCCATGTTTGATAATCTTACCTGAAGCACTTTGAGGCTTGTCTTAAATGTAAAGTGTGTTACAAATTTAATGTATTATTATGTAGGAGAAATGGCAAACATGTAGTGCTAGGGTGAGATAAGCCTACATTTTTCCTTTTTATTGTTGTGAAAAAAATCAACACTGCACATCACCTCTGAACATGCCATCCCCAAAAGGACACGTGGTTGGGGCCTCATCATCCTGCTGTGGGAATACTTTTGTTCAGCACCGACAGGGAAATTGGTCAGATTTGATAGGAAGATGGATGGAGCTGAGTACGGGACAACTACTACTACTTTATTTATAAAGCACTTTAAAACAACAGCAGCTGCGACAAAGTGCTGTAAAGACAATTGTTTAAGAAAACCTGTCAGAGGCTCCAAATAAGTAGCGAGTAGGCTAGGGCTTCCAGCAGAGAAACAACCGGCGGCGGCTTGTCAATAGATTGCAGAGAAAAAGTGTAGTGATGGTAAATTACAAAATGAAACCGCAATTATCACATCTGTGCTCTCGTAAAATGTGTCGGACTTTTGATTTTCAGCATTCCCATTGCATTTTGGGTTTATTTGATGTTTTTCTTTCAATGTAAACTGTATTTTTGGGACACCAGCCAAATTTTTTGTGTGTGTTCTGAAACGGTTGGCTTCTGTGTGACCTTATGGGAACTCTAATTGGTTACTTCAAGATTCTGCTTTAGGTGCAGCTCTCTACGCCATCCAATCAGATAAATTAATCATACCTGTAATTCAAAGTCACACCTTGTCAGCTTACATTTGCGGGCACTAATGTCACTCAAACGTACGAATGCAAATGGAGGAGTAAGACACCAACAACGAAAAGACAGGAGAGAATGGAGCAGAAAGCAGACATTCTGTAATTTTTTATATACAAAATAATAATTTCCCGAAGCCTGCCCTTTTGAGGGAATAAAAGCAGAAAAAAGAATTTAGACCGAACCAATGCAGCAGCAGCTGCAGCTATTTTTAAAATAGTTTATTGTAGCCAGTACGCTACATATGCAAGTACATATGAAGCGCTAGATGTAATACTCAGAATGAGAGCAATGAAATGGTAGTAGGCCAGTGATCAGAAAATTAGGAACGGCCCAGAGAGAGGTAGCAGAAACTGAATGTTGCACAGTGTATTAGAAAAAGTAACAATTAGACATTGGTAAGAATGTCTTGCACACGCGAAGTTATTCAAAAAGGGACTTGGAGAAACTTTGAGAAAAATCGGTGACCCTAGCTTTAATATGAATTATTTTTGGATGCAGTGTAAAACCAGGTCTGTTTTTTTTTGAATTGCCAAAGCACAGACATGAGCACTGAAAACCCAGCGCTATACCAACCGAAGACAACTTTTTCTCAAGACCTGATAAAAAAAAAGTTTCAAGAGTAATATTTATTCTGTTCAACATACAGATGTGTAACACCTAATAAGAGCATTAGGAGGCGATGAGCTGACTGAATAGAATTTTCCTGTTTGTTTTAATATCACCAGTCATGACGTTATGCTTTACTAATGCAGGGCGTAGAGCTGCATTCACAATTGGCATTTATACCTAAATATAAAAATACAGTTTCAAACTTTATTTGTAAGCGTAGCTGGGATATCAGCAGTTGCCATTTATAGATCCTCATTAAAAAGGCAAGTGTAACTCTCTATTTAAGTACTGATCAGAGTTCAGAAATGTGGCCAATTTTAATGGTTCGGGTTTTTCAGTCATGATTAAAAGTAATCAAAAATAGTAGCTGTTGTTAAAAATAGCATTCAGAAATCAGACTCGTGAGATCCTGACTTTTCTTTGTTTTTCCTTCATCCACGAGACAGACTCTGTCATTTGTGTTGATAAGATCTCTCCCTGTGCTTCAGTCCAATAAGGAAAATGTAGGTACAACAAAGGGTGTGTCGGTATTTATTTATTTATTTATTTATTTAGATGGAACAGGTCTGAAGTGGCATGAGCTACAGAACTGGTCCTGCTCTTTAGTGTAAAAGTCTCAAAAGACATAAATCTGTTCTTGTTTTCTCCCATTTTTTTTTTTTTTTGCCTGCCCCTCCCAAAGCCACTTGATCCAGCTGGCTGTGTGTGTGTGTGTGTGTGTGTGTGTGTGTGTGGATTATTATTAGAAAGAGACTGAGGCAAAGGGAGATGTTTCTAGTGAGTGCTTAAGAATGTGTGTGTATGTATCCTGCGAGCGTGGCTCGGTTGGGCCGTGAAGGGTAGAGGAAGCTTTTTCACTGACTGCCCCAGTGGAGAAGCCCTTTTCCCCGAGCTGACATTTGGACCGGACACCTGGAGGCATGGTGGGGGGTTGCAGAAGTTCCCACTGTGTCTGTGTGTGTGTGTATGTGCTCTTACAGGGTGAGGGTCGGTTGCTGGAAGCCTCTTGGTTCACAGGGTGTTATTGGCATGTGGTTTGGGCATCTGTGGGTGACATGGAGCATGTGCATAGATCCTGGGGATGACACCTAAAGTGTGTGTGTGTGTGTGCGCGCATACGCGTGTTTCAGTAAATGGGGGGCTTGTAGGCTCTGTCACAGCAGGGTTTCAAACCGCAATAACACAACATGTTAGGGTGCCAGGAGCCACAGCTGTTCACAGGTGCTTGCCCACTTTTTTTTGTGTGCCGAGTCCTAATTTGGTTGAAATTATTGCTGCCTACAACTGTATCTGGTTTTTGATACAGCTGCTACTGTGATAAGTGAATTGCAGCAGAGATCATGGGACAAAGCATAGAATTATTTCAGAAAAATGTTAGAAATAAAACAGTTTTTTTGGGAGTTACTCTGTCCATACAAAGATGGCATTTATGCTTCCTGATGTGCTTATTCAAAACACAAAATCGTCTCAAATTACCAAGACAACATATATACCCTATTCTGATTAATGAAAACAGTTACATTTCTTGTTTTAATTAGTCCTTGTTTACAAACATATTTATCTACAGGCCATTTTTTGTTGTTGTTTTTTTAATGCAGAGAACAGTCTAAATTAAATCGCAATTCTGTTTGAAATATATCGCAATTTAGATTTTTGCCAAAATCATATAAGCCCTACTCCACGACTACAGACCACAATAGTAATAAAAGTGTTATTTAATTTGGCATTGATCTTAAAATATCTAAACTCTTAAACCACTCACGGAAAATATGTGAGATTGTTTTCTATTTTGGGTTGAAAATGTGATCAGTGATATATATATCAGGATGGCATGCACAAATTAATTATTTCAGTCTGTATTTCAGAAATTTATTAATTTACCTGAGCTGCTCTCTGCAGTGCATTTCATCTTTTTTCAGAAGCCTGCAGTTCTTTTTAGTAGTAGGTCATAGCCCAAGCAATGAAGAAAGGATTTTCCTCCTCCCTGGTCTTTAGGTTACAAGAGTTAAAAAAAAAAAGAAATGGAGCTGCTTTAAATTTAGATTCTTCGTCCAAGTTCGTCATGATTCCTTGTCATTTGGTAAACAATTCACTAATTGCAGGAATAATCCAGGTTTAGTTTGATTGCATGATGATGTACCAGCTTATGTTTTCATATGATTAAAGACTGCCGCCATCATACCGGAGGTTGCTAACATAATCGGGCTAAATCCAGAACCACCAAGAATACGGTGGGATAACTATATTTGTGATCTTTTAGTGGCCGACTGATATAGGCTTTTGTGTAGTTGATGTTGGTTTGTTTGAATTCAGGGCAGCTAATGACTGAAATTCCAGACGGCTTATAGTAGAAAGATGGTTGAAAGCAGAAAAACAGACAATGTCATCTGCCTGCCTATACACTCAACAGCCACTGGCTCATGGTGCACCTGTTCTATTGCCCAACATGTTGAACCCCGATACAGTGGACTGTACCTGTCAACTTAAAACGAGAAAGTAAGGCAACATTTCACACAGGCTCAGCAAAATTGGAGGACAGCAGGCTGGAAAAAACTATGTTGATCCAGTGAGTCTTGGTTAAGTTGTGACATTCAGAATTTGGGTTAATCTATTTTCTAACAACTCTTTGGATCTATGCCACAAGGAATTAAGCAAGGGTACAGCCAGGTACTAGAAAGGCATATTTAATAAAATGACCAGTGTATTTATGTTGGTCTGCTGTACTTGAAATGGTTTGCAATGTTTTAAGTGGTTATATCATGCAAAATGTTTAGCCCTTAAATGCATTTTTTGTGTACTTGGAGTCTCTAGGAGTGCAGAAAAGCTGAATTTAGGGGACTTACCAATTTCATAATTTTGTAGTCCAAGTTCTAGAGTGCTGAAGCTATAAATTGATATGTGAAAATATTCAGTTGTTTGGTGTATTAACCCACACAATCCATTACACCGTCCCCCAGCATACTACACAAATGGCCGAACAGGGTGGAGTGAAACACTCTGATACTTTATTTAAGGTCTTGGCTACATTTCATTGTCCTTCAATTGTCTACTTACTGTTGAGTAGAGTAGAGTAATCCTTTGTCCTTCAATGGGGGAAATTTCAGTGTATAACCAGCCAAGTAAGAGGCAAAGCATACACGGCACAACTCGGGTACAAAGCCTGAGGTGGAAGGGTTACTCAAAAAGTTTTAGAAGACCTTCAGAAAGTATGGACATCTATTGATTAACGCAGCTTTAAAAGGTTACAAAAAAGTGTAGGTCCTTCAAAGGAAAGTACAGGGAATGAGCGTTGTTTGAAACTTTTGCACATTACTGACCATGCTGTAATTCAGGGAATTCACAAAACATGTTCTAACTTATAATCATACTAATCTAAAGTTTATTTTAAAAATCACAGTAAATATTTATCATTTTTTGTTTTATCATGTTTTCTGATTTTGTCTTTTTTTTAACCTCCTTCTCTCTTAGCGGAAACGCACAACCTTCAGTCTCTTCACACCATACTGTCCACTGGATCTCCCCTCAAACCTCAGAGCTACGACTATGTCTATCGCTGCATCAAGAGCACCGTGCTGCTGGGTTCCATCTCAGGTAACAGTGCCGCGTTAAGTTTAGACAGATGAATGTTTGAGGTCCTCCAAAAAAGAAAAATAATCTATCTTTTTCTAATCTCTTTTCTAATCTCAAATCTCCCTTATTTCTGTCAAGCTATTGAGTCAAATCCTATTTGTATCTTTTTCTAATCTCTTTTCTAATCTCAAATCTCCCTCATTTCTGTCAAACTATTGAGTCAAATCCTCTTTGTATTCAATTGAGGTAACTAAAAAAAAAAAGGGTCTAAGAACCATTATAGGATTTACAGAGAAACAAAAAGACGGAGGTGCTAATACGTGAGATAGCTGAAATGTCCTAAATAATACATTTCACAAACACTATAGCTTTATATTACCGTATAGTGATGCCGGTATCTTTCAGTAATGAGTAAAAGCTGAACTTGTGGAGAAAAAGGTTCACAAAAGCTACTGTTTTAGAATCTCTAAACAGCCATTTATATTACAAGCATGCATTGAAGTACAATTTTACGAGAGTAATGGGCAATAATTTGTAAGACTCGGAAAGAAAATGAGAAATTAGCTTTTGGGGGTCTACGCAAGAAATGGTTATCAAGTTCTAATAACCGCAGCCAAATATTCAAAGGTTTAGCTACAGTGCATTCAGTGCAGCTAAAAATGTTGCAGAAGATAGCTGCTTTTCCACCCTCTTTACTGCCTTGTCGAGCAGAAAATAAGCCAGACTTTGTGTGAGAAGGCCTTAAAAGGAGTTAAAAATGTAGACAATTTGAGATTTAAAAGAAAAAGCCTCTGATATAAACCTTCCACTTGAAAGATGTCTAACGTTCAGTAATTTAGGGATATGTGAGACACCCAGGATCAGAGGCGATTAAGCTGATATGGCAGTTCTGGACGCAGCCTCTACATCACTTCCTTCTTCTTTGAAGGGAGTTGTAAATGCACACCAAAGAACCTAGTGATAATAAAACGTTGGCATTACTTCCATGCTTTTGAGGCAACCTGAAAGCTTTTTTTTTTCATCCCAAAAGATAAACTGCTAAATGGGGAGGATGCTCAAATTGAATGTGCCGTAGTTATGGCTTCCTGAGAACCTAAAAAAGCTAATTGTTTAAATAGTTATAAACTCAGTTTCAAAGCTAAAAACTGGTTTGTAGCACTGCTCAGCATTCTTTTGTGATGCAAAATTAGCAAGAAAGCATATGTGACACCAACACAAAGGGCTGGCACAAACAAAGGAAATTCCAGCAAGATAATTTATATATAACTGCGCGTTTTCGTCACTGCACAGTCATGCACAGAAAACTGACACACAGGCCCTCTCAGCCTCTTTTGTGATTTTGACAGGTCAATAGAATGCTATCTGTCTATTTCTGTAAGTCCTGAAGCGTTTAACATTTAGCAGAGGCTGGGTGACTGACGTTTAATGCACACCATGCACATACACCCACACTTAGGAACGCACACGAGCACAAATGAACACGCAGGCTCCCGTTGACATGCAAGGCGAGAGAGTGGACATGGGCGTCGACCTGAATGTCAATCACCGAACAGAAAGACAAAGAGCAGCACTGTGTACAAGAAGAATGTCTCCAATTACTTTTCCACAACTCTCTTCAGACTTTTTTTTTTATGAGCTGCTCACAGTCGCAGTTATTCTATACAGTACCGTACATAAGTTTGTTAACCTAATACGAATTTGAAGATTGGCTCCCGAGAGCAGTAGCATGTTTGTCAAATGTGCATTAAAACTGCAAGGAACTATATTTATGCAAAATGGTGAAATGGAGTGAAAATGATTGTTTTAAACAAGTGTGGTGTGCATATGTATGCCCGCCTCTTTAGTGAAGACTTTGTGCACTGTCTTTTCCTGCATTTACATTTCTAAGGCTACGTTTCCACTGCAGGTCTTAATGCCCAATTCAGATTTTTTTTTTTCTGAAATCAGATTTTTTTTTTTTCATTCCTATTACATTTAAAATTCTCACTCCAGTGTGAACTGTTTGCGGCTCCAACTGACCCACATGCGCAAAGAACAATACGAATGACTTTACAGCCCGCTTTGGTCCAGCAAACTTGGAAGAAATTGGTTTCATGGATTTAAAGTGTCCAACGGCAGCCATTTATTGTGTCAGAGGGTGCTGAGGGGGAAATAAAAATAAAGTGAAATTGTGGCATTTAACAATGTTTTGGCTAAACAGAGATCTGTTTGGCTGTGGAAAAGACTCGCAAAGACCGAGTTTATTCAGAACTTTAGGAAGTCGAGGTCAACTTTCGGTAATATCAGTGCCTCGGATCTTGACTCAAAAGGCAGGGCACAATAATTTTTATTGCTTTGCAGCGGGGGCAGATTACAAAGTGCTGGCCCAAAGTTGTGACACGTGTCGGTTGAAAATGACATCAAAGACACATTAAACCCACCTTGGTGGTTCCCACGGAAGTCACTTTCCTAAAGTTCAGATATGAATAGAATTCAGGACCACATATGGAAGTGGCTATAATGTGACTTGAAAAGATGAGATTTGGGCCAGATCCGAGCGTGCTCATTGGTTCTAAAAGGTCTGACCTGGTCACTTGACCTGTATAAAAATCTGATTTGGGCCACATTTGCTTGCAGTGGGAACAGGGCCGAAGTCTCTACCTGCCTAACAGCTACACTGTCCTGTTTAAACCAAAGCGTCTCATGGTGTTTTCTGGATGTCTCCAGCATTTTGCATGTTATCCAAAAAGTTTGAATTTGTCCTCATCTAACCAGAGCTCATCTGATCTCTCTTATATGATGGCAAATGGGATATATTATAGCTTCCCAGCAATCTTACCCCTGTTGCATAAAGTCCGGATTTGTGGAGTACGACTAATAGTTTTCCAATCACCTTCTTCTGTAGAGTTACAGTGGCCTTCACGGCTGAACCTTCTCTGATGAATGCTCCTGTTGCTGTCATAGGTGGACGGTCATGTCTCAGTAGTTTTCAGTAGCGCCATGCTCTTTCCGTTTGTTTCCGATTGTTTGAACAGTTCTCTGTGAGTTGTTCAAAGCTCGCAATGTGGTTTTGTTTTTTTTAAATAAAACATATAAATCTTCCTAAACTTATCCTGACTCGTCCCTTGGTATTTATGGTGTTTTTTTGTCCATGAATGCTCTCAAAGAATCATTATGTTTTGTTATTTACTTATTAAGTAGCTTCTGAAGGCAGTTTTCCCGCACTCGTAGCTATTTAGGGGCAATGAAGGAAAGAAGGTTGAATCCAGATAATCTTTTTTAAGTTTTTAGTAAAAAGAAAACTGTGACCATGTACTGTACTATTTTCATTTAACTGTTATGCACAACTTTCTGTTGATGTGCCACAAGAAATCCAACAAAAATATACTGTAGTTTGAGATTGCATAAAATGTGCAAACGTTGTTGAGAAAGTCCCCTTGTAAAGCAGAGTGTATTGAGTTTTACCAAAAGGTCTGGTTAGGCATAATCATTTAGCACACAGAGGGTAAAACTGAAATTAAAGAGCCTGTATTTTAGTCCTGCTACCTAAGAATAATCAGCCGCTATACTAAACCTTCGCTCCTGTCAGGCTGAATACCCAGATTGTTGTGTTTGTGATTAATATTGTGGGTTAGTCGCTTTAGATTGAGGTTTGTTGTTTGTGAATGTGTGTTTGTTAATCAGAAAAGCTGGTCCCCTTGTCGCCAAGGGCATCAGCAGGCTGCCGCCCCGTTGGCTGCCTACCGCCCTAACCTTGACCCCCGAGGTCACCAACCCCGTTTGTGTGTGCGCGCGGGCACACGCCTGATAGGATTTAGCACAGCATATGTGCAACTGTGACCACTGCCTGGTGGCATATGCGAAGGGCCGCAGTGTAGATTTCACCCTGTGCCACTGTGTGTCCTTTCAGGAATACGTGTATAGACACATTTCAAGCGGTCGTTTAAGTTTAGAAAGACTTTATTTTGCTTTATGAGCCATTTTCCAAAAGATGCTGTTGCAGTTTAGTGTGTTTGCATGTGTTTCTGTGTATTCCTGCCAGCGTGGATGTGGCATTCTCCTCACTAGGTGGTTTTAACACTGTCACTGCTGGATTCCCCCCGACTCGATTGCACCTCCGTCTGACTGCCCATATGTCGCCTCTCTGTTCCCCGTTTTACTCCATCTACTCTGGGGACTATGGGTTTCTGCAACTTATGCTTTCTTTGCACAACCCACTTTTTTTTTTTTCAAAACATGAATGCAACCGAAGATTAAATGCGGTGGTTGATACGTTGGTTTTGTGGCAGTTGGCGGCTTTGTCTGGCCCCTAAAATGTCCCGGAGGATGTTCAAAGCCTTTACACCTCCACACACACACACACACACACACAGACACACACACACACACACACACACACACACAGACACATTCATAGTGGAAAACACCAACTGAAGAGTGCTGCTTGGAGCATAAGATCAATGTGACAAGTTAGCTTCTTGTTTATACACACAATCCTTGCGCACAGAATGGCATGGATAGCATCTCAAGAAAGCCACCGCGACTTTTGGTTTTAAATACACTTGCGTCTGTGTGTGTGTGTTTTCATGTGTGTGTTTGCGTGCGCCCATCTATGCAGATGAGAGTAACAATAAGATAATTGCCTATCTTCCCACCATAAGTGTGTTTGTGTGTAATCAGAAGACAATGTTTCCTCTTTCTCCAGGGAGCCAATTAAAGCTCAATAAAGAGCCTGGCAGACAGACACAGAGAGTGAGCGAAAGGAACGGATAGAAAAGGAAAAGAAAGAGAGGGAGGAGCAGTAGAAGGGCAGAGAGCGAGGGTACAAGATGGATGGATGTAGCCTGTGATACGGAGAGGAGCGACGCAGGGAGGAAGAGAGTGAACAATGGGAGGGGAGATGAATAGAATGTGTCAGGAATGGTTGATGATTGGAGGGTAGAAAGAGATAAATAGGCGTGTGTGTGCGCGTGTGTGTGTCTTCATGACAGTTTTAGGAAGGTGTTGTAAAGGGGAACTCCTAAATAGGTCAGCGAAGGTGGAGCAGTGCGTTAACACCACCAGTTTGGGGTAGCAGTTCCAGACAGATGCCGCGACAAATTGAAGCAATGTCCCCGGTTCAGTGGTCTCTGGGGATCCAGGGGTATCGCTGTACAGTTCAGGTACAGTAACTTGTGAGAAACAGAGCAGCAAAAATGTCATTTGATAAAGAATACCATAAAAACAGAAATCAGCTAGATCAAGTTGATGATTGGTCTGGGCCATTTTCTGGAGGCAGGTTATACCAAGAAATGAAAATAGTTAGTTTCAAAACTGCTGAACAACAATTGTTGCACTGTTCCTGTGGTTTAAAGTCCTGAAAACAAGATGCCAAAGAGTGGAACAAAGTTTCTCACCCTGTCTGCTTGGAGCACATGGTAACATAGCATTGCCTCTCCTGTAGCTGCACATTTCCTGTCAGATGGCTGAAAGAAAGCTCTTAAATATTCTCCTTACCTACAAAATAAAACTGGCTCACAGGAAATATGAAAAAAAAAAAAACCCAGACCATTATAACATGAAAACTAAAGAAGTGCAACTCTTATTAAAGTAAATCTGTTTTTTAAAGCAGTCCATAGGCTAGAAGCAGCATATCTTTGAAGCAGCTTAAGAAACCACTGTGATCAGCTTGTTAGATGTGTTTATCTATAATGAGCAGAACAGCAAAAGGTATATTTTCTAGTAGTGCAACTTGAAAACATCAACCAAACATAGGTGCTGTACGTTAACGGTTTAAAATATAAATAATTAAAAATGTTACCACTAACCAGATATGGACCAGATATAACTGCTGCATTGTCTTAAATAAAACAAATCTTTATTTATGTAGCACAGGTCAAAAAGCACAAAGTGCTGTACAATAACAATGCACAGGAGATCACACAGGTGACATCATGCACCATATAAATAGAAGCAAAATTGAGCAGGTTATATTCTCGGTTTGAAATTTTACTCTTATCACCCCAGTCCTGTAAAAAAAAACATTTTATTTTTACGTAACTTTACCACACTGTGACCATCTCACAGGTTAAGGAGGCCCATGCCTCCTTAATCTGGATTAACATTAACTCCTGTAGATTGGTATTATAATGGCTAGGAGAAGTTGCCATAAAGGCAGTGCAAACCCTTAAAATGACAACAAAAAAATCACACTATTTTATATGTATTTTTCAGATCAATAGAGTAGGAGGATACTGTTTAATGTGATTAATGCCATGATTAATGACATTGTCTTTTTGTGCATCCACTACTATACTGTACACAGTTGGATTTCCTGCTAAGTCAGGCTGATCATGTCATAATCCTATGCTGCATGAGCATTGCAACTCTAAGACAACATATATACTGGACTAAATGCCACTCTGGCAAAATTAATGTGCGCTTCTCAAATGTAACTCCTATAAACCAGTAATGTTACATGATCTCATGCTACAGTATGCAGGTGCTCTGTTTACACACATGAACATTTACTCATCAGCATGCGGAATTCTTGAAGCTGCATCAACTGATGACTGTCCAACCAATTTTCTGATTTATTCAGTTTTTTTTTTTTTTTTTTTTTTTAACCGAGGGCACTCCTAGACTGTCTAAATAGTTCTTAACATTGTAATAGGTGATCATGATGGGTTAGGGAAAGAAAAATAGAACATGGAGGTGACATCATGTTCTGATGCAGTAGAAGGTAAAATGTTACACCTGTTATCTCTGGGACATGCAGATTATAGAAAATAGGGGGACATGGCATGAATCACAAACTTATAACAAGAGGTGACACCTGTTATACAACATTGTATCCATTTCTACATTATATCCAGAAACAGTGGGACAGATCTTAAGATTCTCACAAATATAAGATAATTAGAACGGAATACCCAAATGCTCTAAATATGACTCCAAGACAGCCTTAACTCAGGTTGTGGTCCTTTCAACAAACAAATGTGACTATATGGTGTACAATCTACAATTGACAGAAATAATGTGTTTGTGTCTGAAATATGCTTAGATGTCACTGTGCAAGTGGAAAGATTGGTGTGAAAAAAGCACAAACGCACACAGGATTGTGCGTCTAGTACAAAAAACGCTGAGAAAGGTTTGTCGAGGTGTTGAAAGATGCAGTTACAGAAACCTCTGTAACAGCAGCTGACGGCAATTTTTCCTGATCTAATAATATAGGTGGTTGGCCTAGGTCCAAATTAATTATTTAAATTGCCATTATAATTTAATAACTCAAAAAGATTAAAACTTAGTCAATTAAATCATTAGAATCTCAATTGCAGGCCGCATCCTCGCGTTTGTTAGCATTCGTGCTAAATTAGTTTAAAGCGCCCAAAAATAAAACTAATCTTTATCGCAGCAACATTTTAAACACACTGAAAATTGTAGAAAACTTCAACCTTCAATTTGAACACATTTATTTAGTAGGGGCAAATAAGTCCTGTCTTAAGTAAAGAATATTTTAACAAACTCAGTGGTGCAGCTGCCATTGGCCCTCTTACAGCTCCTATAAAATTATGCATTTTTGTAGTCCATATTTTTGAAATTAGATATGAGCGTCTTGTCAACTTTATTTGGAATCCTTGACCCCCTGTTGCCCTGTGACATGTCTAGTTTATGACACAGAAGCCCACTTTTGTTTTTAGCCACTCTTCAAAATGGAGATCGACTAGAAAACATACCACCCAAGTAAGACAGGAGTGCCAACAAACGTGGAGGAAAAACACATGCTTAAAAATTCAAAGTTCACAAATCCTAAAATCAGAAAATACATTAGACAAATATACAATGTGAGCTGAGAAGATGCATGATCAAACGGCAAGACAAAAAGTACCCTTTGAATCATTTTGACGCCTTTCGTTAACAACAGTTTGCCTTTATTTCTCTGTCTCTACTGAATTCCCAGGTGGCACTGACATTGTTTCGTGTTTCATGGGCCAAAACCCAACAGTCCCAGTGTATCGGGGGGAGATCCAGTCCAGAAATCTTGGGATGGCTATAGAAGCTTGGAGTACTGATGGTGAGACAATCTGGGGGTGTTTTGTGCGGGGAAAATGTCACAGGGGTATTAATAATTTATTCTCTCCCCTTTCTTTAGCCGAAACTTATGAGCTATTAAACCATAAAAAAAAGCTGCAATATTGATGAAAATTGAATCATAAGCACATTTATTAGCCATGCTGAGAAGCCCTTAAACTTTTAATTTGCTTTTCGAGCCCGAGAAGAAACAGAGTTTGTAAGTGGTTGCTGGTTTAATGTGAGGAAAACCTACGAGCATTATAAAGAAATGGGTTGTAAAAAAAAAAAAACAACAACAACGTGTTCATTAATAGAAGATAAAGAAAACAGTGTGAAATCTACTTTTCCTACCAAAATGCCATTACAAAGAACTGGGAAACAGTATTTCTAATGACAATGCAACAAAAAAGTGTTTTTTTTTTTTTCTGATACTATTAGTTTGTTGGGAGTTTTAAAAAAACCCTTTATATTTTCCCATTGATTTTAGCCCAGCATTCCCCAGCTCCCTTCTGCAGGCTGTTTCTGCCACCTCAAAGGAAAGTGGACTGAGGGATCATTTGAAGGCAGTTCAGCCTGGGATTATTTCAGTCAGTATTTAAGGCTTTAACACTTTCCTGGGGGAGGTTGAGGGCTGTGTAGAATCACACAGTGTTCTCTGGGAGTGTTGTACATATTCTGTGGCTGTGCGCGACTGTTAGCTGCTGCTCAGTTAAATTTACCTTTGGCATGTGCTGCAGCGCAACTTTAAAGTGTTATGAGTGCTTGGAAATTTGGATTGTAAGTCGTGTGCCTGATTATCACCAGCTAAGCCAGTTTGGGGGGAGAGCGGAGAGCTTGTCTGCCTGAAGCCGATCCCCTGCCAACCGACTCACTTCTGGAACGACGAGAACGGCAGCAAATATCACAAGGCGTACTTTTCTACGTTTCCTGGTAAACACACACTATATTTAACAAGTAACAAAGCACACACGCAAATTAGAAAACCCATGTTAGTTCATCAGTTTACATGCGACAGATTTAGAAGAGTAAAGGGGGAAAGTAAAGCTTTTGACTTGTTTTCTGCTCTAGGTGTGTGGGCCCATGGAGATTATTGTAAAATCAACCCGAAGACAGGAGGCATCGTCATGCTCGGCAGAAGGTCAGTCATTTAACCATTTTTGTCTCACAGAAGGGCAGTGCTCGTAAACTGCAAAAAGGGAACTAAAAGTAAGTAAAATTTTCTTGAAATGAGTAAATTTTTCCTTGATTTGAACAGCTAAATAAGACTATTTTCCAATGGGATGAATATTTCTACCCCTAAAATGAGATTATTAGCTATTCTGCACTTGAAATAAGATGATGAAGATGAATTGTTCCTACTTTAAGTGCACAAATCTTATTCCATTGGCAAATAGTCTTATTTACCTGCTCAAATGAAGGAAAAATACAAAGATTTCAAGAAAATTTTACTTACTTTGAGCTCCCTTTTTGCAGTGTAAATACTGAAACAAAGTCATTTTTATAACTGAAGAATTTAGCCTGTATAAATACATTTATACAGGCTAATTTGCACAGATTTGTATTTAATTATTTTCTTGCAGTTATCACAGAGAGAAAGATTATACTATTGAAGTTATTTATATACCGCCGGTTCACAGCAAATGTCATCTCAAAGCGGTCTATGAGACAAAGATTTCTTTTTTTTTAAAGAGACAAACATTTTTAATTTGTATTTAAGCACATAATATCCAGTTTGGCCCAGTATAGTTCAATCCTATTGTTAGATCCAGTTAAACACTAATCATGATTTTATCTGTTGAGAACATTAGTTGTTCTCAACAGATAAAACTTTATTCTTACCAGTTATAATGTGTTTTTCAAGTTACCAAAAAGAAGCTCTAAGGAATCTAAGGAAACCCAGCCGATTTCTGGGTCGATCCATTGACTTTGCTGCAATCCTTCATTATTAGCAACCATGTGGCGACGGTTGAAGAGAATCTTTCCTAATTTAGCAGCCAGGAGTACTTTTATTTGAAAACAAAAAAGACAAAAAGAAAGTGCAGACCATTAATGGCAGCAATAGCTCTGTCACAGTTTACATCCAGGAACCCGACAGCTAAATACAGAAGTGCTGGGCCAGACATATTTTCTGTGGTTGGGATTGAAAAATAAGCTACAATGGCTCCATCCAGGAAAGAAGACACGGCTAAATACAGAAGCGTGGAGCTTAGGGTACTTTCTGTAGGACATAAAACCAAGGAGAGTATGCAGGAATATAAACAGATATGGATAGCTTGGAGAAGGCATACCTTCTATTTAAAGAAAAAAACTTTCAGAGTGTTATGTCTTGGGCAATAACATAAAGTTACGGTAAAAATAAAGTCAGTTCTCTGACGGTTCCCTGGGTTTGATAAACCGCTGCATAATATTATAAGGTTTTGTAATGATAATCATCAGTACAATGATAATAAGATATTGCGATGATGATATGAGGTGAGATATAGATATATATGTACTATAAGGCGCACTTAAAATCCTTACATTTTCTCAAAAATGTATGTTATGCCTTATTTATGATTACTGTTGTGTTTACTGACCGATTTTATGTGGTAAATTACGCTCAAAAATCTGTTAAAATGTGTAAGTACAACTTTGGTAAGCACAGAAGCCGCTACCTGATCGGACCCCTGAGCTGTCTCCAAGACTGCCTGACTGTAATGTCTAAACTAAAAGTGCATTAATGTAAGGCAGCCCGTGCTCGGAGTACATGCTTGCAATAATAAACCTAGGAAGTTAATTCAATATAAAACTTAATATTATTTTGGCCTTATGTTAGAAACAGGCCAGTGTAGTCCGACTACTATGTCCTCCCGACAGAGACGGATAGCTCTCCCTTTCAGGAGAGAGCTGTTTATGTGGAGGGGCGGAGTGATATTGCACACTTCTGAAAAATATTTAACTGAATGTATAAAACTTTTCACCTATGGAAAGAAATACATCCACAATTTTGTTTTATTTTTACATGAAAGAAGCTGGAAGAAAACACGGCCTCTTAGGTTCACATATCTCGTTGTTTTTTGTCCTTCCTGGTAGTGCCGCATGTATTCTGAATGTAATGTGTGGCAAGAAAGCTTACTTGTTATAGTCGGCAAAGTTTCACACGTCTAACTTGTGATTGTACTGCAGTGATGGCACTCTGAACCCTAACGGAGTTCGCTTTGGGAGCTCAGAGATCTACAACATCGGTGAGTCTTACGGCTGGAACTGGGTAGGAAAGTGGACAGAATTATTGCTATGATAATAACTTAGTTAGGATTCTCCTTTTTTCTCTCAGTAACAACAGGGGGCGATTTTCTAAAAAGAAAACTCCTTTTTCAGTGCTTAATTTTAAAACTTCCCACCTCCTGTTTCCTCAAGTCTCTCGTCTGCTCTCCTCGTTTTGGTTTCCGTCATTTTCTTTGTTTTCCTCTCTTCGCAGTGGAGGCTTTCGAGGAAGTGTCGGACAGTCTTTGTGTGCCCCAGTACAACGCGGACGGGGAGGAAAGAGTCATTCTGTTCTTAAAGATGGCTCCCGGAAAGCCGTTCCGTCCAGAGCTGGTGACGAAGATTAAAGGAGCCATCAGAAAAGCTTTGTCCGCCCGACACATCCCTGCCTTGCTGCTGGAGACAAAAGACATTCCCGTAAGAGCGGCGTGAAAAATCATTCAGATCTTGTAGAAATCAGATTATTCTTTCACACACCTCAAAGGCGGCGGGAGAACAGCTGCCGCTCGAATGACCGCCTTTGTTTCATCTCTTCGCAGTACACCATCAGCGGCAAGAAGGTGGAGGTCGCTGTGAAGCAGATCATTGCCGGTCGGGAGGTCGCGCAAAGAGGGGCGTTCTCCAACCCGGATTCACTGGACCTCTACAAGAACATTCCTGAGCTGCAAAACTACTAAAGATGAAACACAGTTGAAGAGAGACTTTACAAATGTCAATTTTACTGAAGCCATGTTAGGCAAGCGGGATGGATGGATGGTGGGGGAAAAATAGGAAAGAAATGATTTTAAAATAATAGGAAATGACATCAATGTGTAATAAGCTGATGGTATAATGCAGGGAGGAGACTTTACACCATAAGGTACACTGGTCCATAGGCAAGCTTTTAATACTGTCTTTATGCTGCTGCTCCTAGTCTCTCATGCTGTTCAAATAGATGTTAAACTGAATTAAACTCTGGGTGTTATGCGATGTGCACAGCGGCGTCTGTGAATAAGCTTATGCTGGAAAGCTAGCTATGGAAACGTTAAGCGCAGCATTAAGTATTTGGGTTCACAGCTTGGTTTCCATCATCCTTTCAAGAACTACAGTAGGAATCTTTAACCCCCGATGCTGCTTCCGACAAGGTTTAAGAAGAGAAACCCGGGAAGGTGTGCGGAAAAAATATACAGAAAACTTCACCTCAGCTGTGGCTCATGTCAGCATATCATTGTTTTATGGTGTGCATTGCTTTATTGATGTACTGTCTGTGTATGCATATTAATATGAAGACTAATGTATATTTTTGGACAATAAACCTGTGTTTATAGTTATGCATTTAAATATAATCATCGAACGATAACCAAAGGTTTGGATTTTGTTTGGGTCGTGCTTGAAATGTGGAGGTTTACTTGAGATAATGAGGAATCCTTGATGCGTAAACAGAGCTGCCTGCTGTTCATCTCTGTTTACATGGTTGAATTTGAACCCTTAGATTGGTTCTATGTCTTTTCCTACTGGGTTAATATTCTGTTAATCATTGTCATTATGGAGGTTTTCCTTTAAGGGGAATTTTTATCTGTCCATTTCATCTTCATCTGTTGTATCATCATAACGTTCACAGCGCCTTGCAAAAGTATTCATAACCCTTTAGCTTTTCTTTTCCTTTTTGTCCCATTATAACCACAAACTTCATTTTGCATTCCATTGGGATTTTATTAAATACCAATGTGAAGTGTAATGAAAATAATACATGGTTTTAGAAATATATTTAAAAAAGAAAATCTGTGGCATGGATATGTGTTCAGGGCCTCTTAGACAAAACTTTTAGACAATTTAGAGTAACCAGTTGACCTAACAGTCATGTTTTTGGACTGTGGGAGCATATCTGAGTTCCCTGAAGAGGGTATGTATATGCACAGGAAGAATATGCAGAAGACCCCCATGCAGGATTCAAACCTAGGACCAGCTTAATGCAAGGTGCAGCTCATGACCAGTAGTTATCCGGTCAAATTCCCCCACCTAAGCCTTGGATCTCTTCAGCTCCTCCAGGGTTACCATGGGTCTTAATTTATGAATAATGCTTACCCTGCCTGGTCTGTTGGTTTAGGTTGGTGGCCATGTCCTGGATGTTGCCGTGGCTGTGTCATGCTGTTTCCATTTCTGATGATGGGTTTAATAATAATAATAATTGAACTTTATTGATCTCACAATGGAGAAATTCACTTCTGCATCTTAACCCATCCCCTTGCGGAGCAGTGGGCTGCCACTGTGCGGCACCTGGGGAGCAATCAGGGGTTAAGGGTCTTGCTCAGGGACCCAGAGTGCCGGCACTGGGGATCGAACAGGGTACTTGCAACCTTCTCTGAGTGCAAGCACACTGCTCTAACCACTCGGCCACGACCCCGCATATCATTTAACAGTTGTCTATGAGATGTTCAACGCTCGGGATGTTGTTTTTGAACCTAATCCTTCTGTATTATTATTCATTCGTCACATCTATACTTTGAAGTTTGTGGACGTAATTTGACAAACTGTAAATCTTTCAGGGGTATGACTGCTTTTGCAAGGCACAATAGTTTTAATCAAAACTGATCTGCTTATCCATCCATCCGTTTTCCGTCACGCTTGTCCCGTGCGGGGTCGCGAGGGGCGCTGGTGCCTATCTCCAGCATTCAGTGGGCGAGAGGCGGGGTACACCCTGGACAGGTCTGATCTGTTTATGTAAATGGTGATGTCATCACATTTCCGTCGCCAGTGATTATCTGCAACATCGTAGGTGTCATAACCTTTAAAAATGGCTTCTCTTTACTGGAGCGGTTTTATTTTTTTACACAGGAAAAAGCAATGTATTTATTAGAAGCTTTCTCTTTGTGTGTTGAAGACACGGAGGAAGAACTGAAATGGGTTTGGTTGTTTGCAGCACTGTTGGTCAGTATAAATAAATACAAAAAAAAAAAACTGAGTCACTTTTGTACCTATTCCAGAAGAAATTTTCCAAATGTCAGACAGGGAGTGGTTTATTACCTTCATCACATGTTTTCTGATTGTGGAATTACTATTTAATAGATGTCTTGAATGCAAACAACTGGTCTGTAATTCTCTGCTGTTCATCTCTTACCATCATATTCTTAAACTGAATCCATTTTTCACTGGAATCCTGTGGAATGAAACAGTATCGTTAGCGATGTTTTATTGGTAATATGTATAATATTGGCTTTGCCTTGTTTAAATAAAACATGGAGGCAAGGGTCTGAGACTGGACAACTACATTTTCCAATTTACTACATGCGTCAGTGTGTATGACAGGATTCGTAAAACGGTTGAAAAAGAATTAAAGCTTGAAGTTATTATTTTTTAGTTATAAACAATAAAACCAATAGACATCCTAGGATCATTACATTACATCACATACTTTATTTTAGCCGAATATTAAACTGAATAAATATACAAAAAAAAAAAATGAGTGTGAGTTTTTTTTATATACTTCATAATTAAGTGGTACTATGTGTGCTGTATCATATAAAATCCCCCAGAAATATGTTATTTTTGGCTGTAAAGTTCAAGGGGAAAGTCATCTAGGCACTGTACCTCAGATTTCTTAATACAAAATAAATACCAGCTGTTTTTGGGGCAGGAACCTTTAGACACATTCTTTTAATTTCACGTTAAAACATTCAATCCGGAGGGATTGTTGCTAAATCACAATGATGTCTGGGTGTTACTCTAGCATCTTATATTTCAGATTAAGGTTAAAGTGTTATGCTATCTCCATAATGTTGCCATTTCCCAGGCATCCCTGAACGACTGTGGTCAAACAACACTTATGTCCTAAGAAGGAAAAACGTTGGAAACTACAATTGACTTCAGTCTGCATGACACAAAAGAAAAACAAAAACATCTCTGATTCCAGTGGACATTATTCTGCTCAATCCATCATAAGGGCTGATTCTTGCTCTGGTAGAAAGGTACGAGGGCACACAGGATCACTGACTGTTGAGCACTAGGTTGTGTAGCAGCAGACTAGCCATACTAACCATGCTGACATGTGTTCACCCAAACAAGCTTCTGTAATGGACTCTACAGCGTAAGAACCTAAACGGCAGAGAAACATAGGGATGTTCTGTACGGTAATATTTTTTCATCATATGACTACCTGTGGTTGTGACTGCCTCACAATGTAGAAGAAGGCCACCCAATGTCTTGGGCAAAGTTCTGTAGGGGGAATCTCTGGCCATTTTTGCGAATATAAGACATGCGGGTTGTAAACTTAGCCATTAACCAACTACATCAATTTTTGCTTCTGTGCTGAAAGATTCGGTAAACAAGCTAAGGTCAGGGGATGGCTTTCAGGTTCTCTTGATCTTCATTTAGTTCAGTATCTGTGGGATTTGCTCTTCAAACAAGTCCTGCTGATAGATGCACCACCTCTCAGATAGTAAGAATTTAGCTTTAGGATCTTTGTCCTGAAGAGAGTCTGTGCAAAAGGGCGGAGGGTCTACAATGGCCTTTTCTTCCTGCAGCTAGTTGATCCAAGCCTTTCTTTGGTTCCTGTCCGACTGATTGAAACGTGGAATACCTGGAACAGTTGCTTAAGACAAAAATCTGATATGTCTAAGATCGATTATCGGCAAAGAAGCTTTTTTTTTTGCTGATTGTTAGTGATCATACTTAAGGAGATTTATGTCACCTGCATATCTCAGACTGCAATGAGCGAACGGGTGAATCAAGAATCAAAAATCTTCAATGTCACCGTACGTTACCATAATTACATTTCTGATCAGAATGCACACAGATTACACAGAACATGCAGACACAAGATGTTTTTCCCCCAGGAGCTCAGTTGATTACACTGACCAACACACTTCCCGAGAAGCTTAAAGCGTGCAAATAGTGCTTAACATCTAATAAGCCTCTGGTCGAGTTGAACGTTTTACTTTCATCCATATCTGAATGTCTGTTAATTGTTTTTTTTTTTTTTGGACTTTTTGTTTCTTGCAGTTCTTTCTTTTGGTACTCCAACAAAGGAACTAACCAGTTTTTTTTTATTTTTTATTTTTTTACATCTCGCTAGTTTCTTTATCATCTGGATTATTGTTAGCATTTGTGTCTTCCTGTTGGGTTAAAGAGACATATGTTGATTCGTTAAACTGTAAGCCTTTGTTTTGCATTCAGAGTTCCTTTTTGCGAATATGTGAATTTTTTAACAAGTTCTGAGGCATTTGCCTGAAAAATTGTGTCGGAACTCGGTTTTAAAGCCAATACATTCTCAGGGATAGAGTACACTGGTATTTAACTCTAGGTGGCAAGAACACGTTCATTCTGCCCAGGACATTTTTATACTTCTCAAGAGATCAATAGCAGAACTCCTCACTACAGCATTAGCAAATAATAGTAGCTGGACCCCACACAGGAAATAATCTTTGCCTTGATGATTTGTATGCATAGGCCTTTAATCCCTACATTGACTTTTCAAGGTCTGTACTTAATCTTCGAAAACAGCGAACCTGGTTCTCCCTCTCTCAGCGCCGCAAGAATAATAATACGTCATTCAAGTTTTGCAGCCCTGGTTCGGGTGCTAATGCAGTTTGTTCTGGGCAGAAATTGGTGTGATTGGTCAGAAAGTTGAAGTGGGCATAGTGTCTGTGCTGATAAAATGCTGCAGTGGGAGGGACTTCTAAGGACTTGGCTGGAGCTCTGAACTTGGCTTCTTGCAAAGTCTGAAATCGCCCTGGCCAAAACAACAACAAAAAAGATTAGATCTAATGTGGGGCAGAACAATGTTCTTCTTGTTTTTGCCACCTTAAGTAGAAATTACATTTCTCTGATCTTTTGCAACATATATAGGCCTTTGCCCACACGATTGTAGCTTTACTCATTGATCGGTAGTGTGACTTAAGAGATGGTTCCCTGTAAGGTTGATGAAAAATGCTAGTAATGAACCTTCTTAACTGTTTGTATTTAATATTGTCATCTAAGGCAGGCCAGTGTCTGGTTGCGGTTTATTCAGCCTTGGTAAATAGACTCTCCCTTGATCCCCTAAGCATTGGGTACAAGATATCAAATCAGATGGCCTAGGGTCTAGCCACTGTTCATAATGCCGATGAGAGCTGATTGGTGTTTGGAGTTTATGATGAAACTTTAGGATGAAGATAACGGACAGATTGAACCAGGAAGCGTTATTTATGTGAGTCTGTGAGTACTTTAGTCCGCGAGCCACTCATTTTGATAGATGGCTCTTTAAAAAGTAAACTAAGGAGTTTTGAAGATCCCTGTAACCTTTACACAGTAAGTGTGAACGCTCAGACCTGTCAGTCAGGCTGATTTGGAAAGGAACAAGATCAAAATAGAAAAGATTTGGAAGCCTTGGATCCTATCATTTTGTAGGGGAAAAAAAGGAGTGCAAGAAGAGAGAATGGCGGGGGGTCTTGATAAAGAGTTGAGCACTTAGGGAACGTGACTGGTGACAAGCTAAAGTGTTTGCCAAATTCACAAATAACCATGTGATGAACATCAGTGGTTTAAAAAAAAAAACTCTTTGAGTTTTTTTTTTCTTTCCAGTCAGATTCATCAGTAAATCCAGAGAGCATAACAAAGCAGAAAATTACAATAATGGCTTCATTTTGTGCTTGACTGAGGTTACCTATTCATTCAGTTTAGATGCTGTTAATCTCAAATATAAACTGAAGCAACCCAGATTAATGACCCGCTATTTCTTCCGTCCAACATAGTGTTGCATTTTGCTTGTGTTGGTTATGTACTGGACTGTCTGTCTTCTGCTTCCAATACCTTTACTCCCTGCTCCCCAGTTCCCAGCGTCATTACCTTTTGTCTCTTGATCGCAGCCTTCGTGTTTGCTCCTGAGGCCTTTCTTAAAACCCTGTTTTGTGCCTCCTCTTCTCTTCTCTCTTCTTCATTCTGCCCTTGACCCTGAAATCGATCGCAGACTAATATCTTGGAGGATTCCAAAAATACACTTTGCAAAGAGTAGGCATGGACAACGTGTTCAGATGTTATCTTTACAGTTTTATTTCTTTATGCTTTATTGTATAAAATGACTGGAGAAAAATTGTAAACTTTGCTAAATATATAATGATTTAGATACTTGAATTTTAGCAACCATTTAATTGGTGATGAGACCAGAGCCATGCGATGTATAAGCGATACTTAATCAATCACTTAATCTGGATGGCATTAAATTGGCTTCTGGTAATAAAGTAAAAACCCTTGGTGCTATTTTTTGACCAAAGCATGACATTTAAATCCCATATTAAACAGGTTTTCAGGGTTTCCATTTTTCACATCTAGAAAAAGGCCAAAATTTGAAATATTTTGTCCAGGATTGATGCTGAAAAACTAGTCCGTGCATTTGTTACTTCAAGGCTGGACTATTGTAATTGTTTACTATCAGGAAGTCCACAAAATGCAATTTGAAGCCCTCAGCTGATCGAAATAGTTCTGAAGAAAATCAACAAGAGAGATCATATTTCTCCAATTTAAGCTTCCCTTCATTTGGGTTCCTGTTAAATGAAGAATGTAATTTAAAATTTTCCTTCTCACATAAAAGGCCCTTAATAATCAAGCTCCATCATATATATTAAAGATCGGATTATGTTCCTGACAGAGCACTTCGCTCTCAGACTGCAGGCATACTGGTGGTTCCTAGAGTCTCTAAAAGTAGAATGGGAGGCAGACATTTTAGCTATCAGGTTCCTCTCCTGTGGAACCAACTCCCAGTTTTGGTCCGTGCTGCAAACACCCCGTCTACTTTTAAGACTAGGCTTAAAACTTTGCTTTTTGACAAAGCTTCTAGTTAGAGTGGCTTAGATTATCCCGAGGTATCTCTGCAGATGCTGCTATAGGCTTAGGCTGTTGGAGGACACCAAGGTCTATTTTTCTCACTCTGCTGAGTTCTCCTACTGTTCTCCAATTTGCATTGTTTGTTGTTTTCACCAAGCTTCAGAGTTTAGAGAACACACGTTCTTTTCTTCTTTTTTCTTTTTTTAGAAGTAGAGTTTTGGTAAAAAATGGCCACGGCTGCAATTATAATATGTTTGGAATTTTTTGGTAAATATCAATATCAATCAATATGATTTCTATTTTATCGATATGCTTTTTTTCTATATCGTTCAGCCATACTCAGTATGAGGGATTGCTGCAAAGCCATTAACAACTATCCCTGTGACCCTACGCTTTTTCAGGAGGAGTGAATGCTTCTTGTCAAGACTCACTGCAATCTGATGGATTTTCTTAGATAGGAAACTTTTTGACCAATCTGTCTGTATGATTTGATTGAATTTGACTTTGTAAAGTGCCTTGAAATGACATGTGTTATGAATTGGTGCTATATAGATAAAATAAAATTTAATTGAATAACTGATACAAGTAACTGCTCAGGGCCTCAAACGCACCTGATTTCTTGTGAGAACAGATCTCAATGCTTCACATTTGTAGTCAGTTTGTAAAAGGGTGCTACCGCAGGTCATTCATCTCTGCTGCCGTCAGACTTTACAACGCTGCACTATAACTGCAATAACTTGTGCAATAACTAATGTGCAATTACTATTTAATAACCTCTGCAATAATCATGTTAAATAAGAGACTTCAGCTGTTATAGTTATCTCACTACCTCACTGTTGTTCTTTACCTGGTACCACTTTAATGTACAACATCAAATCCATATGTATATAAGTCACCTTAAATGTACATAAGTCATCTTAAATCTCTGCTTAATTTTTTTTCTCTCGATCCACTGTATATATGTGGACGCACTGTATATACCTCATGCACCTTTTCCTCCTGTTGGCACCTTCTTTTGATTATTGAGCCGATGTGACACGAGGATTTCTCCACTGTGAGATCAATAAAGTCTATCTTATCTTATCTTAATAAATCTTTTCTTCTCAATTCATTTTTCTCAGGAAGTTAGATGTCACCAAACAGCATTCTAAAACAGAATGAATGCAGTTTTTAAAAGCTAAAAAAATAAACAAGCACATGAAAACACCTCTATGGCTCTCCTTTTATGAAACTGCCACAGAGGGAAAACACGCGGCACCAGGAAACTTCGAAGGCGGATGGAAAAAGAAAATTAGGAGCAATGCAGGAAGAAAGCAGCCCTAATAATCAGCAGGAGACAGGTAAGGCAAGAAGCTTAGAAACAAGAAGTCTAACTGAACAGAAGGCAAACAAGAGAGAGAATTGAAACAGACAGAGATAAACCTTTTTTTGTTGAAGTCACACATGTAAATCACACAGGCTGAATGCCATGAACATTTTTATATTCCTCCAACTCCACCTGTCAATCAGCATTGCTCTCATTGCTATGGTGTGTTTTCTGGGATTTCTCAAATGTAGGTGGCTTCCTTCCTTGTCCACACAACCAATACTCCCACCCACCCCAGACTGAGCTTTATTACTTGAGTAAAATATGTGGGGTTTTTTTTGCACCGATCCTCTGGTTCAGCTCCAGGAGACTTTATTGACTTTCTAATGTTTCCAATTAAATTGCTTGAGGCATCTGGTCTTTCAAAGAAAACCAGGAGACGCACCGGTTTGAAAGGTGCCGGAGAAGCTGTCGTGCAGTTTCATCACATGTTGGCATTGGTTCAGTGAAGGTAAAACACGTCTGTTTTAGAAGACGGAATGCAAAATTAGTGAGCATGTCAGCCTCAAACGTGTAATTTCCTCCTCTCTCGCTGAAGTTTCGTCAGTCACAAAGTTCACAATGGAAACTGCTGTCAAGTAAAGCTAAAAAAATAATAATACTACATGGCGCAAAAACATTTTGAAGAGATCATTGAAAGTGGGCAGCAGCACAAAGTATGACAAAGCTGTGTAAAGTCGCCAGCAGGGAGGGCTATTGGGATATTTGAAACATCACTTAGACATTTTCCTAAATGTTCTTAAACTTGTAACAACATCCAAGTTCGTGTTCAAACATCAGGTATCTTCAAGCACCTTTTAAACAACAAAGGGATCTGGATATTAGCTTGTTATGTGGATGCACACAACTTCTTGGAAGATTTGGGGAATTCCCATAATCTATTCATGGATTTATGTAAAACATTGTGATTATACAACTCCAATAATATCTACCGGGAGGACAAATTAATTTGGTTGGATCTGGGAGTCATGATTTATCATGTTTTATAGGCTTCAACTGTCTATGAATGGCAAAACCAGATGTACTTGTTCTGCACTCAGTACAGTCATGTTGTTCCCAAACCGGAAAGCAAATCTTTAGAAAGAAAATGCAAATAACCGGCTTTCACTTTTACTTTTAGACACATATACATGACCAGAGATTGTATGTTATTGCTGAATATCTTTTTTCTTCTCTCATGTAATAGAGTATACCACATCTAGCATCTAAAAGCAAAAACAAAACAAAAAATGGCTAGATGATACATTTTTCACTGTTGATACATAATTTAATTTGTCTGATTTTTCTTTTTTTTTCTTTTTTGGAAAACGTCAACCATCACAAAAAGCACCTAACAGCATAATTTAAGTTATTTTTTTTTTATCCATAGGGTTCAGGTGCTCTAACAAAGTTTTGCATCATAACAGCTGTTTTGAGTTTTTACACCTGAACTCCAGCACAAAAAAAAAAAAATATGGTGCAGTTGGAGTTTTGTTGGAGTCGGATCACCGGCTTCTGAGATTTACTGTTTGATTGCGAGACAGATACAGCTGGATGCGTTCGACGCAGACAGATGGAAACGCGGATGGATCGATGATTGAGAGGAACGTGAGATAAAAAAAAAACAACTGTCAGGGTGAGGAAGGAGAGAAGGCAGCGTTGCAGAAACGCGCCACTGAAATCCTGACTTTCTGAGCTAACAGTTACAGAAAGGTGGAAAGATTGAGTTCTGTTGACATCAAAGGCATCAAGTAAGAAATTTGTTCCTTGTACGCATGTAAACTGAATGTAGACAAAACACTAAAAACAATTTGTAAACATTCAAATAGTGTCCTTGAAATTTAAAAATTATCAAAAAAACAAAAAATGTGGGGTTGTAACGTTTTTTCAAAGATATTTTATGTAGACTACAGATATACTAAAATGTGAATCTGCCAATTATGTCACTCAACTCAAACTTAACTAAAATTTTATTTGAAACCTTGTTATGCTGCCGAACTACTCAGGTGCACAGAACTATATTCTTTTGTTTAGTATTTACCTTTCTCCTGCCTGAAGATATTGCATATATCGGGAAATTTAACAGATAGATGAGAGAAATGCATTTAAAGTTTGAAAAAAGGACAAAATGGGATGAAGAGCTAATATTATACCCTCACAGGCCACTTTACCAGGTCCCTCTATTTGAGGTTCAATAACACAAATAGCCAATCTCATAGCAGTAACTCAGTGCATTTTGACATTTTAACCATCTAGACCAGAGCCCCCGAAGACCACATGTGGCGTCCACGAGCCTGTTCTCAAAGAAAAGCACAATCCACCAGTGAGTTGCATCTAAAGCTTTATATTTGTTCCGTTACTCTTCCTGTTTATTCACTTTTCTATTTAAATAGATTTAAAAATGACAATATCTACAACAAAGCATGAAACGTGTTTATTTTACATAAATTTAAGGTGAACTCTGACTCTTCTACTTCAAAGGTCGGTACAGGTAGCCCTTCGTATGACACAACACCAATGAAGTCTTCTGTCTTCTGTAACCCCCGGTCGGTCGAGGCAGATGACCGTTCATACTGAGCACGGTTCTGCCGGAGGTTTTTCCTTCCCGCTAATGGGTGGTTTTTCTTTCCACTGTCGCTTCATGCTTGCTCAGTATGAGGGATTGCTGCAAAGCCATGGACAATGCAGACGACTCTCCCTGTAGCTCTACGCTTCTTCAGGAGTGAATGCTGCTTGTCGGGACTTTGAAGCAATCAACTGGTTCCCTTATATAGGACATTTTTGACCAATCTGTATAATCTGACTGATTTTGACTTTGTAAAGTGCCTCGAGATGACATGTTTCATGAATTGGCGCTACATAAATAACATTGAATTGAATTGAATTGAAGTAGCCCCCTGTTTTTAAAAAGTTGGTGACCCCTGATCTAAACTATGGTTAAGTTTAAACTGACCATCACAATGGGGAAGAAATGGGATTTTAGTGACTTTGGACATGGCATAGTGCCGTATCGACTAGGAACCTTTGAATGTGATGCTGTGAACGCAGACGGTAACGAGCTATTGTTTAAAACTTATTAAAGTGAAGTAAATGAAGCAAACAAGAGAATTAGAGTTTAATCTACTCTGCTGAGCTCAATATCCCCCTTACCAAAATAAACAAAAAAGATTAAACCCAAAGAGGGAGATTCTTCTAAACCAGGGTTCCAAGAAAAAAAACAACAACAACCTAATAAGTCAATCAAGATGTCTTCCATTACTTACAAATAATCCTGTAAGGCTGTAATATCTATTCATTAAATGTATCATGATGATTTTTTCCCATGATCAAGTCCTTTATCTGCATTGATCTGGGTCCTTGACCGCAAAAACATTCGCAGGGAGCTGTAGCTGGTGGAAAGACGTGTTTTATGCACGCAAACTCGCTTGAAGTTCCCTTTTTTATTTCTGTTTATCAGGGTCAGTGGATTACATGAGTATAAAGGGTGTTTTCATCCCATTTTCACACAGAGACACACACAGACACAGAAAAAAAAATGTTATCAGGAGAACTGGATTACACGGGGATAAGGATTGACTCTTGATATTGACCCACAGACTAAACACACACGCATACACTTTACATTCACTCACCTGCACAAACAGAAGCCCAGACAGTTTTCTCATTCAGTATGGCGACAGGTAGGTGTCTGGTCTTATCTGCCCTTTTTAATTTGTGGCTGCGTAGACCTTTTTTTTACAGGACGCACACCCCGTTGGTCTCTCTACCGGCTGTGTTGTCATTTCCTTGTTGCTTTGTGACGGGAGCGACTGTTGAAACTGTCAAAGAATTTCAGGAAATACGCTCTCTGGTCTTTTTCTCTTAAAAAGATTTCTCATCCCTGTTTAAATGGCAGGCACAAATCTCACGGTACAGCCGGCTGAAAGTTAAATAGCACAGTCAGAGGAAGTTCCTGAATTAATGATACCCTGGTCTGTCCTCTACCTCTGGTCCCCTATCCACATTATTTCTGGGCCGGGTGCTTTACAAGATAATCTAAAATTTTTTTTAAAACACATTTTAAGCATTAAATCCACACCTGCTGACAAAGTTCAAGCAATGTATCATGTGATCTAGGACAATGGTTGATATTTATATTTAGTGGAAAGGACTAAGGGTCTTGCTCAGGGACCCATGGTAGCAGTCTGCAGGGCTTGAACCAGGTACTTGTACTGGGACACCACTCCCCAACAGACCAACATAGTTTGTAGGTGTGATGTACAAGTGGCAGCACTGTTCCCTTGCACCTTGAAGGTCCTGGGTTCGAACCCCAGCCTGGGTTCTTTCTTCATGGAGTTTGCATGTGTGCATTCCCTCTGGGTGCTCCAGATTCCTCCCACAGTCCAAAAACCTGACTGTTTGGTTAGTTGGTCTCTCTAAATTGCCCTTAGGTTGTGTGGAGTGTCAACCTTCACCCCGGTTGCAAGTCTTTTGCAACCACCATAATATTTTCTGTCCTGTGTTTAGCTCCATCCGTCTTTTAATTAACTTTGACCAGCTTCCCCGTCCCTGATGGATTATTAACACAGCATGATGCTGTCAGCACAATGCTCTTCTGTGTTAGTTTCCCACCACACACAGCGTTTGCACGTTGGCCAAAAAGTTTAACTTTTAATGGCTTTCTTTCTTTCATAATGTTTCTGTTCAGGATATTTTTCCGTATAGGCAAGATTTAGTACTTTGCTAATCCTGTTACCAAATTCTGCCACCTGAGCTGAGGGTCTCTAAAGCTACTCCAGAGTAACCGCAGCCCTTTTGGCTGCTTCTCTAATTAACGTTCTCCATGCCTGTCTAGCATAATCATGTCTTGGTAGGTCTGCAGATGTGCCACAGTCGTTCCATTTTCAGATGACTGAACAGTGAGATATTCCAGCCTAGGGATGTTCTTCTTGAACATAACCCTGCTTTTGTCTCCTCCACAACTTTATCCACCCCCTGTTGTGTGTTTTCATCGATGCTGTTTATTCACTAATGTTGTCTAACAAGCCTGTGATGCCTTCACAGAACAGCTGGATTTATACTGAGATTAAACAGAGTGGGGCTCTTTTTAATAGATTTCTGGAGGCAGTCGGTTAAATTTGTGAGATTTCAGAGTGAAGAAGGCTCAATACAAATTTGTGCCACACTTTTAAAGTTTATCTTTTGGTTTTGAAAAGACTATGTAACCTTTTCCTTCCACTTCAACATTTTCTAATGTTAAACATAAACCTATATTCCCTTTAGGTGACAGACAAGCAAGGTGCATGCATAATTGTGAAGGGACATTTTGTAAGGCACTATGTGTTATGTATATGGGAGGAATGGCATGACAGTCATAACAGAATCAGTTGGTGGTGAACTTTTTTTTTTAAAATATATCAAGGGTAAGTGTGTCCTGTTCTCTTTGCATATGCAGATTGTTTATTTGTTTTCCTTTTTGTCACATATTTTTTTGTTTTTATCTTCTTTTTTTTTTGTAGCTCACCAACAATGATTTTTTCTGTCAAAATGTTTGCCTCATTGACACAAGTACAGATAACAGTAAAAATAATTTTGGACAAAATAAAAAAGCGAGAATTACAAAAAGACACATTTTCCATCCCCATTTATTTTGGAGTGGGGTATGGATGCTTTTTCTCAGATTGAAGACCTTCTAATCTTTAGTCTTCTTCCAGGACTTTTGTTAACCTAAATTAGCTTTGGAGTGGTAGATCTTGTCCATGCGTTTTGGTCACTGAGGGATACTAGAACAACATCTCTGGGTTATTCAATATATTTATCATTTTTGTGCATTTTCTTTTTTATTACATGCTTTTGTTTGAGGAAAGCCTTTTTCCCCTTAATGTTTTATTGATCTTACTAACACAAAAAGATTGCTAACATCACTGCAGGAACTCAAATGCTACTCTGGGCAATAGGCAGAGAAAGTATAGTGTTGTTAGAATTTTGAATATGGTGGATTCATCTATGTAAGGCTTTACTGTGGGAAGGGCCTCACCTTGAATTGTGGATCAATCTCAGCCTCCATCTAAGAGATTAAAGGGGGCTGAAAAAGATGCTGCATTTCCCATCTCAATAAGTCTAATTAAGGTGCAAAGATATAATTAAAAGTATTTATTATCTATGCTAATTATACTTCCAAAAGAGTAAGTCTTTGCAAAACAGAAACATTTCACATTTCTAAAGTCCCTGGCAACAATTGACCCCCTATCCACTCTTAGGTCATGGATTTTAATTGGGAAAATACTAAATTTCCATCTACTGCAAGCTGTTCCCAGCTTGCGGTAGGTATAAAGATTACAATATATAAATATCAAGATATAAAGATCACAAACTACTTCAAAATCAAAAATAAAACAAGAATGATTAATCAAAAACACTCGGAATAGCAGCAGGGCACATGTGAGAACAATCTGCCATTGTTCTGTGTGTGCATGTGTGTGTTGTAATAGACATTTCTAAAGCATGCATTGACTTGCGGCTTTAGTGTGTTTGCATTTAACACCTTTTAGTCTGATAACGACAAACCATTAGTAGAGTCAACCTATGTGCAATTTGATGGATTAACACAGCTGGTCTGTGAAGGCCTTAGATGTTCTTCACAGAACATTGGTGAGCAAACAGCATCACAAAGACCACAAGGGACACTGCAGGGAGGTCAGAGATGATGTTGTGGAGAAAGTCCAAGTAGGGTTAGGTTCGGAAACAATATTCCAGTCTTTGAACATCTAGCAGAGTGCTGTTCTATATCATTCGTCTGGAAATAAAGAGTCTGGAGGAGCAGGAGAAATCTACAGCTCCGTTTTTAAAATCCATAAACAGCACAGCTTAGCCCTGCACCCCACAAACCAAGCTTTGATTAAAAAAAGAGTGTTTACTGTTAAAACACTGCCACGAGTCATGTCACTGACATCCCAAACATCTGGGACAATTTACTCTGGTCAGAATTGAAAGACATGAGACTGTGGGAGATAACAAAAAAAATCCCAAACATACAGCAGGAGCTGCAATGGTTTGGCTTAGATCAAAGCATGCTCATGTTTTAGAGTGGCTCTTGAAATCTCTGGCAACACTTGAAAATTGCAAATTCTCTCCATTCAATCTGGCATTCAACATGGCTAAAAGGGTACAACAGTATTGAAAACATTGTTCGGCACGCTACAGACAAGGGAGGAATTAATAAAACACGACTGGAATGAGATGCGTTGAACAAGAGAAAGTAAAAGGTGTTGGGGAGAACTGAAAGCCGTCGCTTGAAAGCAGCTGTGCATGTAGTCAGGAATGTGTACATGACATAAAAAACTAAACATCCTTATTCTTGAGGTAAGTTTCGGAGTAAAGACCAAAGGACTGTTTTATCATTCGGAAATATTTATCAATATAACAACATACTTATACTGCGTAGAAAAGCTCATTTCAGTATGCAAAACATGGCCAGTTGTCAGTTTTTATCTCTCCAACGACAATAAAAGCATTGTACACTTTTATTTCTGGGGGATGGATGGCTGCTGTGAAACTACTCATACTGTAAATGGGTGTTTGGCAGGACTCTGGGTAATGTTGGAGTTACCAACAGCATACACATTCTTGGTAATTGCACCGATACCATGTTAACTTCAGCAGTGCTTGTCCAGCTATGATTTGTTGTTTTTTTTGTTACTTCAGCAAAGAGCTCCATCTCAGAGGCAACAAAAATCTCAGACCATTCTAATATTTAAGCAACTATTTAAGATCCTGTGAAAACTCCAAGTAGTGCCAGGCTGGATTTCGGAATTACATTTAATTACAATTAGATAGATAAACCTGACAGCCTGTTTTGTTATCGCAAAATAGCTAAAGTTTACTAGGTGAAAGGAAAAAAAAAACCAAGAAAGCCATCTACCTCACACATCATGAGTTTATATCTTCGATGAGCTGCTGTGATTTTATCCTCGCCATCCCCTGGCTGGGATTTCACCCAAAGCCATTCACTCCACACAGCTTGCCCAAAAACTGGGCACAGAAATGGGTCTAATTGGCCCAAAAATAGCCAAGAGGACTAAGTTGGATACAGATGTGCAAAAAAAAAAAAGTGAGAAGTGGCGAAGAGGTGCTAACAGGAGCCTCCAGAGAAGCTTTGGGGTTTTTACAGGATTTTAATGTTTGATTCCAGTGTTCCCATGCTTGAGGGAGAGGTCTGTCCTTATTTGCTAGGTGACATAGATTGTTTATTCCTAGCACTAGATTACATGGAAAAATAAGGTGTATAAGTAAAGACAAACATGTAGCTGTTATTGAACGATAATTTCCAATTTTTGAACAAGTACTCCCATCTCATCTACTGAACTTCAGAGCCTAGACAATGTAATTAAACTGACCTTTTTAATAGACCCCCCTCAGGTCTTAGTCTTATAGTTAACAAAGAGCTCATTTATTTGATATGAAGCGTTTAGACTAAAGAATGTGGTTGTTTCTTTTATTTTCAGGGATACAACACAAACTGCGATATACTCTTTGATAGCGCCACCTTTTAGCTACCGCTGTGTAGTTAAGCTGTGGCTTAACGTTTTCTACTCGAAACTAACTTTGCAGTTTCTTTGTTGCTTTCCTTATAGAACTGGCTCAGTAATAAAACATACAGTGCCCTGCAAACGCATTCAGCCTCACGACCTGGAAATAAAATGGAACATTTGAGAGCTTGAGTTGTTTCATTTGCAGAACATACCTACACCTTTCAAGTTCTATTATTTCTTTTAATATGAATTAAACAACAAATAGGACAAAATAACAGAGAACTTCAGCATTCACAACTGTTCACCCCCCCTCCCCCTCCATGAAGTCAGTACCTGCTACAAAAAGTTTTGGATAACTCTTGCTAAGTTCAATGGTCTTTGAGGTCTGGACTTTGACTAGGCCATTCCACATTTAAATGTTTCCCCTTAAACCGATCAAGTGTTGCTTCAGCAGAATGCTTTGGGTCATTATCCTGCTGGGAGGTGCACCTCTGTCCCAGTCTCAGATCACAGACTGAATGACAGGTTTTAGCCCTGTATTTGGCACCATCCATCTTTCCCTCGACTCGGCCCAGTTTCCCAGTCCCTGTTGCTGAAACAATCCCCACAGCATGATTATGCCACCACCGTGTTTCACTGTGGGGATCATGTTCTTGTGGCGATGGGATGTGTTACGTTTATGCCAGACAGGGTTTTCCTTGGTGGCCAAAAAGTTTAATTTTGGTCTCATCTGACTAGAGCAACTTCCTCCATTTGAGGAGCCCTGTACCAGCTCTACGAGGCGTACGGCTTATTGTGGTCCTATGGGCGGATCCTCCAGTCTGCTGTGGAGTTCTGCAGCTCCTTCAGGGTTACCTTTCTCCGTGGTGCCTCTCTACGGTTCCCCAGGAGTGAATGCTGCTTGTCGGGACTTTGATGCAATCAACTGGTTTCCTTATATAGGACATTTTTGACCAATCTGTATAATCTGACCCAATCTGTATAATATGATTTAACTTGATTTTGTAAAGTGCCTTGAGATGACATGTTTCATGATTTGGCGCTATATAAATAAAATTGAATTGAATTGAATTGATTAATGTCCTCCTTGCCCGGTCTGTGAGTTTTGCTGGGAAGCACTCCCTTGGCAGGTTTTTGCTGCTACCATGTGCTTTTCAGTTGAATATGATGGATTAGATGGTGCTCCAGGGGAACATCAAAGATTTGGATATTTTTCATAACCCCACCCCGACTTGTACTTCTCAACAGCTTTGTCCCTGACTTGTTTGTGGAGCTCCTTGGTCTTCATGGTATGATGCCTTAATTGCTTAGCGGTGCTGCAGCTTCTGGGGCTGTTCAGGGGTTGTTTATACTCACAGATCATGTGACACTTAGATTGCACACAGGACCACTTCATTTCACTAATTATCTGACTTTTGAAGGTAATTGGTTGCACCAGAACCTATTAGGTGGATGGGGTGGATATGGCAATGTTATGCCATAAGCTGGTTGAATATGCTTATTATTATTATTAATTATAATTTGGTATTATAATTTAAATAATAAATCATTCAACTCAAATTTCCGCTATAACAAATATAGTTCAAATGGTGGTGATGTTAGCTATAACTTGTAAGTATTTATACCACTAATGCATTAGTTAATTTGCTGTTATGAACTCATTTATGCTGGGATAAATGATCAGGTCGGACTGTTAACCGACCAGGTTTATCCAGCAGGCTGTGAGAACCCCAATGTAACTGCAATTAGAGTTTAAATCCTTATTCCTTATCACCATCCAATGATATTGTCTCTGTATTAATGTCAGATGTTAACTCCAAAGGAGGTTAGCTCTGATTTCTGAATACCCAGGCAACTGTGAATTGGACTGAACACAAAACAATGTCTATTCCGCAGTGGTTGGTTTTATTGAACCAAAAGCAATTCCCTGTTACAGTAATTCTCTGATTCAAACAACTTTGGAATTCTTACTCATTACTAAACTAAAACATGCAAAATATATATGTGGAAATAAAGAACAAAACAAAAATAAACAATGGATTAAAATGAGCGGTTAGCAGATCTTAACTTAACTCAAAGTTGTTTAACACCGCCCTCGAAACATCGGCATTTCACGTATCAGCATTGACAGACAGAACAGCTTCGGGAATCTCACTGGACGCTTTGATGTCTTACACAAAGCTAGTTCAGCTAAGCTACCTACAGTCCAGATACACGTGACCCTCCCAAGATGGCTGCTACGATGACGTATGAGGGGAGGTCCTAATAACGTAACCACGCTTACGCTGATGGGACAATGCCTCGTTTCGAGAGGGGGGGGCTAACTAGGAGTTTAAAGCAAAGCCCGCGACTTGAGCTCGGACAAAGAAATTAAACTGATAAGGAGCGAAAAGAGAGAGAGGGGGGAAGCAGGGAAGAAGATGAAAAGAGATAAATCGGTAACCCACGGCGGGGTTCTTGATGGATCACAAATCAACAGCAAAATCAATTGTAAAATGCATGCACATACAAAGAAAATGTTCAGCAAAATAATTCCAACTTCGTCGTGGAATAAAAGCATTAACCAACACCTACAAAGTTCTACCGCCTGCCCAGGCACTTCTAAACACCCTGTTGGTGAGACAGAAATGAAAGGGGAAAAACCCCGTTACTTTGAGTTGCCTCGGGGCTGGTCCGGAACGCTCCGAGTGTGGCTTTCTGGACGCGCTTCGACGAGCGCAGTTGTCCACAGGCTGCAGCGGGACGGGGAAGAAGCTGCTTCGTTTCTTCCTCCGGGTTCAACAGTCGCTTTGTTGGCCAGACAAAAGCGGGGTCCTCTTCGATCACTGGGAGATGCGGCGTCTCTCAGTCTCTTGATCAGAGGGAATTTAAAAGTACTTATTTAAGTCGACCTCCTGTTATAAAGCAGGGAATAACCGTTGCGTCGAAAAATCTCGGTCCAGCGAGCAATCGAACACGTGGCGTGGGAATCACCCCAAGGAATCAGCTGTGCGTGTCTTCTCGGGTTGGCTAAAAGCCAGGGAAGAAGGAAGCTCATCGTGTGTGATCGGCTTTTATAGCCATCACCATAGCAACCTTATCTTGATCGGCGGCCATTTTGCCGTGTTGCGTGATGGGAGTTGGTGGCCATTTTGACCACATGAGTTGGTGGCCATTTTGACCACATTGCATCATGGGTAACGTAGTCCGTTACCGCTTTCTGTCACGTCTGAACTGGCACAACATACCCCCCTTTAGCTTTGAAGAGTGGGATGCTGGTCACAGTCTTTAAAGCTACAACCAAGTCCATTCTGGCGTGACGAAAATCCGTTGTGCATGAGTGGAACAACCTAATAGTCTTTCTAGTAGTCCATTGGGATTCATGCAGTTCAGTTCATCATCCAAGAGGAGGAAAAACGAAGCATTCATTGTGCCTGGGTCAGTGACCTAGCCTGGGCAGGACTAAGCTATAGCTAGTCATTTCTATTGGCTAATAAGGCAACAATAAAGTAATAAAAAAAAAAAGAAATGCAAACTTCACAATCACCATTGTCAATACATTCATTGGTCATCAGGTTTGAACTTTGAACCAAAGAAAGGAGAGAGGGAAAAAGGGAAAGGAAAGAGACAGCGGTTCGTAGTCTAATCAGCTTATGGCCTTCAAGGAGCTGGTGCTACGAACCTGGGAGCGACAAAGGTGAGGGCGTCAATCCTGGTTTGCAACTGTTTGATCTGCTTGTATGCTGCATACGCCATCGCGGTAGTGATGGCCCATCCAAATACAAGGAGAACCACAATAATGGTCATAATGTGAGTGTCGGTCGACTCTGTAGCTCTGGGGAAGCGAAGCAGAGGGACCGAGCTCAACTCTGATGGAGTGAGACTGAATTTAATCAGCTGGGTGCCTGCAAGTAAAAGCTGTCTTTCAATGCCGACATCAATGCTGAAATTGTATCCCTTAAAGACATCTATTATTTCAATCTCTGAGTCATATTTGTCAACGTCAAGATGATGCAGAACCATGTTTCCAATGTGGACTACAGCGCCTTGAGGTGGGGAACAGAAAATGGTTTGGTTGGGCAGTTTTAGTCTAGTAACTGTGTCATGCTGCTCGCTAGGATAACAGGGCTTCTGCCTCTGGGGTGCTAACGAGCCAGCGGTTACCTGCCCGCTCAATTTTGGTTTCCACACCTGCATCTTTAAGGGTCATTCTAGCCTGACAGTTTTGTTCAGGAGATTCATTCCTTAGACCACACAGGTAATTGGTAACGTCTATGATAAATGGGTTGCTTGGGCATACCCAGTGGATGTCTTTGGTTTTGGTACACAAATCCAAATTAGGGACTAAATAAAGTTTGGGGTCAGCATCATGATAGGCCAATATTGAGGGAGTTTGTAGGTGTACGTGGGTTCTCACCTTGCCAAAAACCGACATTCAATACTGATTTAAAGCCTATACACATTAGCTCTTTCAATGATGGGAAGGTTTAGCATAAATCCTATCTCCAAGTTGTCAGGATTTACAAATATTGGAATTGCACTACCTAGGCTGTACGCCAGGTGCGTTTGTGGTGGTTGCAGTGTTTCACTAGAGGCAGATTTGAGAACCTTTTCGACCAAATCTACTGGTACCAGGTACGGAGGAATCCGTCCTTCAGCAAGGCTATTTATGGATGAGCTAACCTCTCAAGTGAGGTCCTGCATTAAATCTCTAACAACCTGAGTATACATCATGTCATTCTTTACCACTTCTGTGAGCGTTTCCAAAGCAATGCATGGTGTTATGGCTGAGTGTGAAATTATAGACGTGAAGTTATGTATGGACACTTGCTTTTATTAGTGCATGTTTAAAGTGTCCTGATTGAACATGCACTTGTCCTATTTAATGCTATGCATTGTTCTCTTCGGCGGGGGCGGAGTTAGGCTCCCTTCCCTGCGAGGAGAGTTTGGTGGACGGTTTAATTTGGTTCGCATGAACCCATTTGTACTCTGGACTTTGCACGCTGGCTTCTAGGTTCTTTCGAGGCCACGCGAAAGTCGTTCGGAGACGGTCTTTTAAGTCAGTGACGCACTGGTGTGCCGTGTAGACGGTTGTCACACTGACGTCTTCGGGCTGGTAGATGAGATTCAGGGGAAGTGTCCTTTGCCTTCCTGTCATCATCTGGAAAAGTCTCACCCCTGTGGAGCATGGTGAGGTAGAGCGGACTAGCATTAGGACCAGGGGAAGCTTTGTATCCCGGTCCCCTGTCATGGCTGCTGGCATGTTCCTTTGACATGCTGACCACGGTGCAGTTCATTCGCTCCACCTGTCCGGATGACTGTGGGCGGTAGGTGATGTGGAATTTAACTTCCACGCCCAACATGTTGAAAAGCACGGTCATAATGTTTGACGTTCCTCTGTCCGAGTCGATGGACAGGGGAAGGCCCCACCGGCTGAAAACGTGATTTAGCAGCAGGGCTGCTGTGGTGACAGCGGTGTCATTCGGTGCCGGCAGACATTCGACCCATTCTGTGAAACTGCCTGTTATTGTCAAAAGATATCTGTTACCTCTTGACGATTTGGGGACTGGACCGATCCAGTCAGTCTGCAAATGTGACCACGGAAATGTAACCCCCCTTTGCTGAAGCAGGGCTCGGTCTAGTGGCCGTGTGGGTTGTAACTGGCTGCAGGTTAAGCAGCCTTGTACATACTCCTGGGTGTCCTGGGCCGTTAAGGGCCGGGACGCCACCTGTTGGAGAGTTTTCAGATTAGCTTTGCAGCTTCTGTGTTCTCCTACTGGTGAGTCATGGATGTGTGTCAGTGGGATCCCAAGTTCGTTTGAATCTTTGGGCTGAATGGGCTGAAACTCATAAAACAGCTCCTTAAGTGCTGTTTCCTCTGTTTCAGTGGTCAGTGCATCAGCTTTTTCCAGCTGTTGCATGATTTCTGTTTCGAAGCCAGGGCAGGGCTCAGTGGGTGAGTCCCAATTCTCTGGTTGATTTGGTGCTGGTTCTGTTGGGTTGGTTGCTATCGCATACACCAACAGATTTCCTTCAGCTTCAAGCGTTGCACCACAAATGGATCCAGCAGGCCGAGCTTCATGTCGCCTGATTTGGATCATGCTGGAAGGAAAGGTAAACACGGTGTCTGGAGAGTCCTGTCTGCCAGTCAAGAATAAGGGCAGGTCTCCGATGACGGGAATGCTCAACTCAAAGTCGTGGAAAGAGCTTTCGATGAGCACCCCAAGAGGTTTCTTCGCCACCACTTGGATCGGCATGCGAGTTGGATTCTCCACTAAAAGGTAAGCTGAGCGGTTGTTCAGCTCAAGCAGGGGTGTGTCAGAGGATTTGGAAATCGGCTCTGTGGAAGGCAGAAATGGTGCTAAAAGTTCTTTGGGCTCCTCAGAGCATGTCACCTGGTTGATAGGGACGGACAGTCCACTTCCAGAAGTGAGGGGCTTGGGAGTCCCCACTTGGGCCCAAAGATGACCATGATAGCAGTCAATGAGTGGGGCTAACCTGTTCAACAGGTCCTGACCCACAAGAAAAGGTTCTGTGTCCAAAGTACATATGTAGATGGGGTGCACCAGGGTCATGTCACGGAAAGTGATGTCTAACCACGCCCGTTTGGTGATGCATGACTGATCCTGAGTGTAGCTGGTGATGCCCACGTCACAGGTCTCCACCTGGAACGGTTTCCCAAGAGACACCATAGCTCTGGTCACCTCATCAAACAAATCTGAGCACATTAGACTGATCTCGGAACCCGTGTCTAAAAGAGCATTTGCAGTTACACATCCTCCGATAACTGTCGAGCAGTATAAGCGGTGTGCATTTTCATGATGGTTTAGCTCACCTAGAAACCTTAGAAAAGGGGCTTTCTGATCACCTGCTGATGGGATCTTAGAAGGTTGTTGGTGATTTTTCGGTTGGTCCCCCCCCTTAATCAGATAAACTCTGTTAGAAGGGGAAGCCTGTTCCACGCCTAGTCATGCTGGCTGGGGTTTTGGGCCTGGCTTACCTGGAGGGTCGACAGGATTGGATGATGGCTGGGACGGCTGCGGCGCGATCTGACGCACTGTTTCGGCTAGCAACCTGCGAAAAGTCTCCTCTATCTCCTTTCTCATTGACTCCTCCATGCGCAGGTTCCAGCCTTTGTTGTCATGTGTGCTTTTCGACCTTTCTGGCCAGTCAGTTTGCTTACCGTCTCGGGCTGGATCCGGCCTGTGCCATTTTTGAAACCTCTCACCTTCCATGCTGCCATGCTGACCTCTCCTATCCTGGGAAGCTTTCTTCTGCTGCGGCTCAAAACCATGTTGCTTCTTAGGACCAAATCTAGTTTTAGGTTTGAAGGGAGGCATCTCATGTCCCTCCAGACCTAAACTCTTTTCTGGTTCGGCTTGAATCTGCAGAACCTTTTTATCACTATCGGCTCCTTTGTTGGGCCGGACACGTGTTTCCCATGCCACCTGCGCGTATTTCCTGATTTCCTGCATGGTAAGTTTCTTGGTTCTACAATGCATGGTAACCTCATAACGCACGCTTTCATGAAGATTATGGAGGAACAAAGATTTGAAAGTGTGGTCTTCCTCCAAGCCGGGAGCATTTCGTCCCTGAAAGTAAGCAGCCCGCAAGCGACGGTAGTACTCTTTTGGTGCTTCAGTTCTCTTTTGCTGAATTGCAAAAGCTCCAAGAGTGGCCGAAGCTGGGTCTGTAAACGCCGAATATTCTTCTCTTAAAGCCTGACAAAGAGCTGAATAACGGTCACGTGTAGCTGGAGGGAGGCTTTCTATGAAAACATGGACACTTCTGGACGTGGTTTTCCAGATAAGCTTCAACTTTTCTCGAGCTGAGGGGCTATATAAGTCTAGCAGACAGCGCTCTACCTCTCTGAGATAGTCATCAATGGTGGATTCTGTATTGCTAGGATCAAAACGCTCTATGTCTCGGGCCAGGGACTCAAGTTGACGCATCCGCAGTCCCTGTTCAGGGATCGGAGCTGGTCCATCTGAGTCCTCTCCTGACGACTCCTGCCTGCGGTAACCACGATAGGAGGGAGGCTCCAGTTCTGACCACCTACCTGGCATCGGCGGCCGTTCGTGGGACGCAGGGGGACCCCCCCTGTCATGAACTCTTGTCTGTGGACGCAGTTCAGAGGAGTGGGGTTCACCTGTGTTCCCAGGAACGGTGCTCTCGTCGCCCTGGTGGGGGGAAAAGATCACAGCGGACCGTGTCAGGGGTCAGGTGGGAAGCAGGTGTTTTCCCATGATTTACATCATGTGGATCAGTCCTGATTGCCACCCTAAGTTGTTTAGGCATTTCTTTCCGTATCACACTGCTATATCTGTCCTGACCTTCGCTTACCCTTCGCTCAGAAGGTGTCTGAGGGCCCAGTTCATCCAATGTCCTCCAGGTGTGATCTCCATGTTTTCCTTTGGAGTTCTCACACTCAGATCCTTCTGTCTGCAAGCTAATGCGATCCTCCTCTCGCTCCTCTGTGAGATGACAGCTGCCCTGAACACTTCTCTGTTCTAGCTCCCTGATTCTTTCCTCAGCTGCGATCCGCATCTCAACCTCTCTGTTACGCAGATCGGTCTCTAGCGTTAACCTTCGGTGGTATAACGCAGTTAATTCACCCAAAACATCTGCTACCAATCTATGTTTAGGTTTGCTCTGGACCTCCTCCACCAATTCCTGAATTCTCCTCTCACAGTCTTCTATGCTAAACTGATTCAGACGGGTTTGTTCGTCCGGTGTCATTTTAAGCAGTGAGCTAATGACATCCTGGGCCTCCATTCCAATGGAATGGTTTGGACCTTCAGCTCCTTCAGCTGAAGAACCGCTACTATCCATTCTTTGTCAGCTATGGATAACAACACAACAGGTAACAACCTGTAGTTTAGCTCAGCGCTAAACAACAGACAACAAATAACAACGCTGTATTCTAGCTTAGCACTAGGTAACAACGCATACACTTAAGTTTAGCTCAGCGCTAAACAACAACTGCTAACAACAACTGTTAAGTGGCTTCACTTTAACTGTTAACAGCAAACACGCACTATGACTGGCACTTAACTGCAGTAAGTGGGTTCAAATACGTGCGTTTAATTAGGCTGCACAGGGGAAAATCAACCCTGCGACTTACAACTCCTTAGTTTTAGGAACGGTTAATATGCTTGTTTAACTTTGAGAAAATTAACTTTGAGTGACATGGACCACTAACCTTTCGGCCAGTAATTAAATGATAAAGCTGTGGCTTTGTTTGTGATGTAAGTTATTTCAGAACAGGTGCTCTACACATGTGTGGAAAATAGCAAAGTGTTTTGGAGCTTCAGAGGTGGCAAAGAATGACAGTTAAAAACCGCTAAATTGCAACCTTAGTTTCAAAATCACAGCTCAATTTTGACCACTTATGATGAGCAGAAGGGGGATAAGGGAGGAAAGAGAAAAAAAAAAATGAATAAAATAAAATTAAAAAGACAAAGGGGCGTAACCGTAAGGTAAGTTTAAAGAAACTGACTTTCAAAACTGTCCCTCCGGGACACTGAGCGATCTAAGCTGTCTTTAAAACCGTGACTGCAACTACCTATCCTGGCCACCAGATGGAGGCAGGGTCTCTCTTTTCAAAGCAGAACACGACACAGACTCTGATTGACAAGTAGCAGACGCTGGCTGCTGTGTATTTCAATCTAGCTGACTTCCAGTCCAGAAATCAATATTCAAACCTCAGGTTAACAACCTCAAACCACCACAAACACGTATATATTTAGTAATGATACCTCCTTAATCAATTATGACTGAATAGTCCTTTTGGCAAGGTGAGCAGTCAAAATGCTGGAATATGGATTGTGTTCATTCAATTCATAAGTTGCTGGTTATTCGATTTAGTCTAAAGGAACGCCAATAAGTAGACTCCAGCCCACACCGGGAAAAGCCAATTTATGCTATGCCATAAGCTGGTTGAATATGCTTATTATTATTATTAATTATAATTTGGTATTATAATTTAAATAATAAATCATTCAACTCAAATTTCCGCTATAACAAATATAGTTCAAATGGTGGTGATGTTAGCTATAACTTGTAAGTATTTATACCACTAATGCATTAGTTAATTTGCTGTTATGAACTCATTTATGCTGGGATAAATGATCAGGTCGGACTGTTAACCGACCAGGTTTATCCAGCAGGCTGTGAGAACCCCAATGTAACTGCAATTAGAGTTTAAATCCTTATTCCTTATCACCATCCAATGATATTGTCTCTGTATTAATGTCAGATGTTAACTCCAAAGGAGGTTAGCTCTGATTTCTGAATACCCAGGCAACTGTGAATTGGACTGAACACAAAACAATGTCTATTCCGCAGTGGTTGGTTTTATTGAACCAAAAGCAATTCCCTGTTACAGTAATTCTCTGATTCAAACAACTTTGGAATTCTTACTCATTACTAAACTAAAACATGCAAAATATATATGTGGAAATAAAGAACAAAACAAAAATAAACAATGGATTAAAATGAGCGGTTAGCAGATCTTAACTTAACTCAAAGTTGTTTAACACCGCCCTCGAAACATCGGCATTTCACGTATCAGCATTGACAGACAGAACAGCTTCGGGAATCTCACTGGACGCTTTGATGTCTTACACAAAGCTAGTTCAGCTAAGCTACCTACAGTCCAGATACACGTGACCCTCCCAAGATGGCTGCTACGATGACGTATGAGGGGAGGTCCTAATACGTAACCACGCTTACGCTGATAGGACAATGCCTCGCTTTCGAGAGGGGGGGAGCTAACTAGGGAGTTTAAAGCAAAGCCCGCGACTTGAGCTCGGACAAAGAAATTAAACTGATAAGGAGCGAAAAGAGAGAGAGGGGGGAAGCAGGGAAGAAGATGAAAAGAGAATAAATCGGTAACCCACGGCGGGGTTCTTGATGGATCACAAATCAACACAGCAAAATCAATTGTAAAATGCATGCACATACAAAGAAAATGTTCAGCAAAATAATTCCAACTTCGTCGTGGAATAAAAGCATTAACCAACACCTACAAAGTTCTACCGCCTGCCCAGGCACTTCTAAACACCCTGTTGGTGAGACAGAAATGAAAGGGGAAAAACCCCGTTACTTTGAGTTGCCTCGGGGCTGGTCCGGAACGCTCCGAGTGTGGCTTTCTGGACGCGCTTCGACGAGCGCAGTTGTCCACAGGCTGCAGCGGGACGGGGAAGAAGCTGCTTCGTTTCTTCCTCCGGGTTCAACAGTCGCTTTGTTGGCCAGACAAAAGCGGGGTCCTCTTCGATCACTGGGAGATGCGGCGTCTCTCAGTCTCTTGATCAGAGGGAATTTAAAAGTACTTATTTAAGTCGACCTCCTGTTATAAAGCAGGGAATAACCGTTGCGTCGAAAAATCTCGGTCCAGCGAGCAATCGAACACGTGGCGTGGGAATCACCCCAACGGAATCAGCTGTGCGTGTCTTCTCGGGTTGGCTAACAGCCAGGGAAGAAGGAAGCTCATCGTGTGTGATCGGCTTTTATAGCCATCACCATAGCAACCTTATCTTGATCGGCGGCCATTTTGCCGTGTTGCGTGATGGGAGTTGGTGGCCATTTTGACCACATGAGTTGGTGGCCATTTTGACCACATTGCATCATGGGTAACGTAGTCCGTTACCGCTTTCTGTCACGTCTGAACTGGCACAACAGCAATTATTATTTTTATTTTTTTTGTTATTCTTTCTTCATTTAATTCTTCAGTATTTTGTGCAGATACATCCCTTAAAATAAGAAAAAATAAATATTTAAATTACAGGCTGGAATGTAACAGCATAGGTGAAAATTCAGGGGTGACATGACGACTTTTCAAGGCACTGTAATTGGCTGCAGACAACAAAAACAAGAGAGTCTCTCAATGTTTTATTTTATTTTCACCAAACCCTAGCAGCGATTTTACGCTCAGTTGTATTTTGTGTATTTGCACAGTATATATATATTTTTAATTACCAACACATTGTATGTTGTTGTGGATTGTTCTAAATCCCTGGTGCCTCTGAGCACAACTGTTCCCATGGCTGTTCAGCAGCAGCGGTAGCAGTATGATGGACAACAAACTGATTTACAGTTTACCTCCTGCCCCTTGCCAGCTTTTGAGAAGCCAGGCGGATGATGGTATTGTAACTGCTGCCGTGGGATGAAACTGTCAGCATGCCGTGTCTTCTTTTGTTGTGACAATAACCTCTGCCACTTCAGTTTACAATTAATAACACAATACAGGAGTATTGTGAAGCAGTATTGCAGAATTATTTGTCGTTTATGGGAGGCAGTTCCAGAGAAAGCGTCTGCAGATATTTCCATCACAACATGAAGGCAACAACTGAATCTTAAGGCAGTTAAATACCTACATCTACAGACTGCTGTGTCTCACTGTTGACTACTAATGGCATAATTCAGTCTCATTTAGTCCTAAATCCCCCAAACCCTGGTTAAATGGGATATTAATGTCAGCATTTTTTGTATAGCTCTTTTCATTTATTTGTTTGTCTAACCGTCCATCCACCACTCTGTTACTGATATTAGTTTGTCTCTCACCTGTTCATCTATTACGAGCTCCACCCCTTATGTTTTCTGGCAGTTTGTTGTCCCTGTCTGTCCCGCATGGATTTATTAGTCTACTGGATTTTCAGTTATGATTTTGCACATAATATCACTTCAGCATTTGTGCTGATAAGTAAGCTTTAATTATATAAAAAAGGAAAATCTTTTGCTCTGTGTTTAATCAAACCTTTTCTTTCTTCCTGAGGCTTGAAAGGGCAGTAATCCAATAAATTACTAGCTGTTAACTTCTTATATAAAACATGACACACAATTCACTAGTATAATGATTCATGAACAGATCATAATGTCTGTTCTTCACAGCAAGAAGGTCTAAGAGAATGGAGAAGATGCCGAGTGACTCTTCAATGGTAGGTAGAAGGTTTCATCAGTGTTTAGGCAATTTAAATACATTACTTCAAATGGAGCCTCAATACCTTCTTGCTTCTCAAGAATATAGTTGTATATTATTAGGCTTTTTGTCCCTGCTGTTTTGCTGTACTGTTTTTAATGAATTTCCCCTCAGCAATCTCAGTTGGCCCCTTCTATTTAAATTTTAACAAGTCATGATTCTAAAATGTTTTCGCCAGCATTTGGAGCCCCAGAAAATGTTTCATCATAACTTGTGGTAAAACTTTCCAGGATAAATTGCTGCGTCGTATGATTCAATCTATATTGTTCAACTGTTTGATAAAATTCTGCCAACTGTCGGCTTATTGATTAATTTCCTGAATCCTCGCCCTAACTGAGTAACAGACTGAACTAAGAGACTTGGAGAAGTAGCTGATAAAATGATCCTGCTGTCAATTTATCCAATCACTTCTCATCAGCTCATTAATCAACTAAATTGTTTTCTGCAACAAACAAGCTCTGAAACTACATGCATCTAATTAGAGAGGCAAATGCTTCCTGAAGTCTCCTAACAAAGATTGATGTTCGCGCATCCAGCCCCATGCATACATGAAGCCTATTTGTACATCTGAATTTATTTCTCTGTTGTTGGTAGAAGCGTGTTAGAAAATTTGAGATAAATGATTGGAGATTTCTTTTGTTTTGTAGGCTTTTGCTGAGGGTGAAAAAAACACCTGAAAAACAGAAAATGATGGAAATGCAATCTTTTACTTGATGTCAGGTTATGTTTTATATTTGAAATGGCAAAAACATATTTTGAAATCGATTTTTCTACTCATCAGAAGTCAGCTTTCACAAAGAATCATACTATTCATTAACAATTTTGTCAAATCACAACCACAAACTACAGAGTATTTTATTGGGATTTCTGTAATAGACCGAAACCAAATAGAGCATCATTGTGAATTGCAAGGAGATAGTTACCCAACTTTTCAGTTGTAGGGATGGTCTACTGACTCTCGTGGAACCTTTGTAATGATTCTTATCAGATCCTGCCTGAAAAGCTCCTGTTCTGCAGTCCCGTGACATCATTCCGTGCTCTCTGTGCTGCATCTGTAATCAGGTCTGAGCGGTTACACCTGCCGCAGCTCTAATTATTGGGATTTGCTGCACCTGGAAGGAGGACTATATATTCCTGGTTCTCCCAGTGGGTAAATGGCAGATTCTTGAAAGCCATTGTGTGAGTAGACCATCCAGTGTTCCTTGTTCTGACCTCCTGATCGCTACCTGCCTCTTGTTTTCCTCCTGCCTGTCTTGTCTTCCACCTGCCTGTCTTGTCTCTGTCAGATACTCCTGTTTGACTTCTGACCTCTGAACATAGACCTCTTGCTTACCAACCAAGCCTGCTTGCCTTTGCCCCTGCCTGGATTCTCCTGCCTATCAGTAATGACCCAAGTTTGGACCAGTCTTCTGTCCCTGCCCCGCTTGGAAATTGTTGAGGAAAATATCTTAGTTAGGCAGTTGTATGTAGAAATAACAGAACAAATCCCTCAGGTATGTCTCCCCTCTGTTGCTGGGTAAGATAACATGCAGCTTTAGTTTTATTGCAGGAGGGGGTTGGTCAGAAAAGGACAGTTCCTTTGTTAGAACAGATTCCCCCACCTCCTAAAAAAAAAAAAAAGAAAAAAAAAAACATGGGAGGGTCTCACCCTTAAAAAGATGTGTTCAGAGTTGTGAAAGTTAGACAGAATCCTGTATCGCCATGAGAGCAGCTTATATTGAATACTACAAATGGTAATGTAATACTCTGTCTCCATATTTAATTCCTAATAAATTAAATATGCACATTGCAATGTTTTACCTCTGATCAACGCATTCCTCATTTACTGCCAAATCTGGAACCGGGGTAAGATGGGTCTTCAAAGACATGCAGCAGCAGGCCGGTCCTTCTATCTAGCAAAACCTCTGCCCTGTGTGTGCCTCTTGTTATAGATTATCTCGCCTGGAACCCGGATTGACGTGTTGTCTAGGCCTTCTGGAAACCTGTGGACTGTCTTCCTGTGCATGACCCCCTGAACTGATGACAACTACCCAGCTAGCTTCTGCCCTGCCTAGCTACATGGAGATTCAGGTCAGTCAGTGAAAACCCAACCTGTCTAAAAGACAAGCACAAAACTAGGTACACAGTCACATTCACACCTTCCCACCCTAGTGCCCCCACATACAAATGCTCTTTACCACACATGTGATAAAAGATGGGGAAAAAAAAGGAACGCAGACGAGCAAAATATGAACTACTGAATTTTCAGTTGGACACAATGACTTTTATTGAGAAAAATAGAAAATTTTGTAAATCAGAAGCCAACTGAGACCCACCCCCCCCCCCCACCCCCCAAACAGTGGAAAGGTGAAGCAGGGGACTCTAAAAGATGAAAACTTTGTAAAAAACCAAACAAAAAAAAAAAACAGGCCAGGCGGGAAAAGAATGTTGGACATCCACTCATGACAAGGCTTTCAATAATCTGGCACCATATGTCTGTGGAGCCTCTTTAAATTTAAAGAGGCCTCTTGAAATTGCCACAGGCAGAGGCTCACAGGTGCATGGAATAATCTTGATTGCCAAAGTGCTAAAGGAGAGTAAGGGAGAACTCAGAAGTCGGGGCAGAATTGTAACAATCTGTCTTTTTCATGGCAGTGTGAACAGCCCAATTTCACCCTTGCTTTGCCTAGATTGTCGCACACTTTAAGGCAGAGCGCAAACGTAAAGTGTGCATTTCCTTTATTTTGATTGGATTAACTGAGCTTGGGACCACAGGATTTGTGCCCCATGGCTGTCCACTATGCGTGTTGGGCATGCACAGTGTGATTTCAGATGTTTGTTATTTAAACAAATGTTGGTTGGCCGGCCCCAATACCAAGGCGCCTCAAGAGGGTTCAGCCTGCTGAGCTTGTCAGTTTTCTGGGAGACTTGGATATTTAGACACAAATGTTTATAGTAGAATTTTATTAATAAGGGAATCTGTCTTTTTTACAATATTGCTCCATAAAGAAACAATCTTGTCCCATTGATTATTGTGAAGATAGAGCTCCACAGTGCCATCTGGTGGGCCCTGGCCCCAAATGCAGAGACGCCACAGCTCTCACTATACATCTACGCGGACTTCCCTACAGCAGTAGCAAAAAGGCCACTGTTCTTACCATTGTCTTGCTATGATGTGGTCCTAATATTGTTGGCTTCCATTGCTCAAAAGCTTCATAATAGCACAAGATACTGGTATACAGATTTTTTTTTTTTTTTTTTTTTTTTTGAACGGAGCTTTATTAAACACTTACAATTGCATTCACCATTATTCCTTCTGTTATCTGCACATGAGGTAACTTTGGAGTCTTGAACCATTCAGACAGAAGTCTGATGGCAGTCACATTTAATTAGTATTAAATCGCGTTCCAGCAAAAGCATCAGGATCTGCAGTATAAACATAGCCTAAGTAGGGACTGAATACAACAGAATGAATTAAACCTGAAAGCCAATAGTTTGTGTGTGTGTTTTCTGTTAAGCTTAACCTTTTTGCTGTGCTGATTTCCTGCTATACTCTGAAACACAAGTACCCTTTGTGTCCCCAAGGCACTTCACAAGTAGCACACATCCGCATACCCACTCCAGACAAAATGTCCTGTCCCAGGAGTGCGTGTTTCCTGTGGAGTGGGTTTACACAAGGCAGCAACCACACTTCTATACAAATGTTTCCCCCTTACACACATTAATGTTCACTGAATATTCATTGCAAGCTGTTGCACTCCTGGTCTGAGTCCAAATTTTAGCAAGCATGTGTGTACAGGAGTGAGCGCATGTGTTTGGAATATGTGTATAAATAAACTGGTAAACTTATAAATTCTAAAGTCTCATACTTGTACCTCATTCCTTTATGCTATTCCTGGTGAGATGAACCCATTCCTACTAGTGTATGATGCATAGAAATGTCAGCTTTTGTCTTAAGTACGTTTTACCTAAAATGGCAAAAAGCAATCAAAAGCACACATTCTGTCATGATCTTCGATACCTGCGTTTTGTCATTTTGACTCTCTCTTTTCCACCTACGTCTACCAACGAGTCCATCATGCAACTGACCGTATGCGCGCACGGATGCATCCCTGAAGAGATTAAATGCGAGACAAACTGCAGTTTGCGTTTGACATTTTATACGGTGCATGTCACTGAACGTGAGTGTGAGAGAGAAAGAGCTCATTCATGTGTGTCATGATAAGACCATCCAGTTGGCTTCAGTTGGCAGCTTGCCTGCCTCAGCTGTAGTGGTTTACCAACTCTTACTGGAGGATTAGTGGCTCAATCTGAGCCAGGCTAGAAGCCTTGTCAGTGGAAACTTATTGGAGCTGCACACCACAAGTTTACTCCAACAAATGCTCACTGAAAAATCAATAAACAATAATTGCTTGAACTTGTCTCTTTAGATCGCCCTTACTTAAAACAAATAAAAAAAAAAATGATGTGACAGCATTAAAAGCAAAATTTCATTAATAATAATATAATACGTACCACAGAATACATAAAATACAATGAGAAAAATGATAATACTCACAAAAACTATTCAGTGTCATATACCTATTCAAAAGGCAAAACAAAGATAACAGATGGTTTTATTTTATAGTCTAAACATATCATGCATTCAGAGGATATCCACAATTTTAGGTCTGCAGCAGCAATTGAGGAGCAACAATTTACATGATGCTTGGAAAAACAATAATTTACCAGTCAAATGTATCGCCATCTTATTCCACCCTTTGAGGAGTTTTGTTGGGATTCTATTTATTGATTTATCTGCTTCCTTTGACACAATCCTCCCAAAGCAGCCTTTTTTCCCCCCCAAATCTCTATCTTGTTGGACTGAAAAGTTTTCATCTCTAAGGGTGCCTGAATTTCCTGTCAGAATGAGAACAGATGGTATGTGTCTGCAGAAGTACTGTGTCTTGCATAGTTACAGCCACACATAACCTAACGGACATCTACTCATCCAATTATAAAAAAACATTGCAAAATGTATTAAAGCATCTGTAGTCACTGTTGAATAATTCGGTCCAGGTTTGTCCAGTCAAACTGTCAAACTGTTGTTTTTACACACCTATCAATCTAAGGCCGTCCTTAGATGCCAGAGAAGGGTTAAAATCACTCTTTGTTGCCACGGAAAAATAATAATAATAAAAAAATCTTCAATTTTCAGTCTGGTCAGTGTAAAATAATGGAACTGCGGACTGACCAGAATTAATGATATTGAGGTAGAAATGCTGCTGGATGTAGGCGGAACTTCAGATCGGATTCAAACTTCAGCACTATCAGTCAAATCACAGGTCAATGGTTTTATAACTACCAGGGCTGGTGCCAAGGCTTTGTTTTATGACACACTGAAACTATTTCTGTCATGTAAACAAATGCTTTGTTTTACTTGAAGTCAGGGTATCAAACATGCAAAATATTTCTTGTTCTATCTTTTTCATCTTCATAAAAGAATCATGACTTCATTTTCAAAAGTGTCTTTTAAAATATGTAAAAAATAATTTGCTTGAACCTAAACTGCAGGATAAGATTGTCCCCATGCTGAAAGTACAGGGTGTAGCATTTTAATAGATGGTTAGAACTTCTTCAACATTGAAAAGACACCAAAACAGAAAGGGACACTTTCTGCCTTAACTAGATGGGAGATTAAATCAAAGCTAAATGACACAAATAAAGCCAATACTGTCATGGTTTGACCAACAGTACAGTGAAAGCGGCGTGTAAGCATCGGAAGGCAGGTGAGTGACTTTAATCCACAGAAACTTCAGGTAAGGTTACAAACAGATTGACTAGGTTGACTAAGGGTGAGCAAAGGTTAACTATCAACTAACTAAGACTGTTAACTGACTAGGATCCAGTGAGGACTAAACAGAAACCTGGAACTTAAATACACTGTGGATAACTGAATTAAACAGGACACAGGTGTGGGATAATAAACAGGTAACAGAAACGGCTGGAAGGCAACTTAGGAAGAGGAACTAGAAGGGTGTGACAAACGATAACTGAAAACATACACAATGACAGAAAACATGCACGATCCCCTGAACAAAATTAATAAATAACTAAAAGCACCTAGGGATCATGACAAATACATTTAAACATAAATAAATTAGTAAAGCATAGTTAATGACATTTAGCTTTTTTGTCTTAAGATTTACAGAATCCACACTATGTTTCTCCAACAAAAATGAAAGACCAATACAATAAAATAAAAAATATAAAACAACTTTTAAATCCCAATCAAAATTTTCCTCTATGGAAAGACAGATCTCTGTGATGAAATGTACACAAGCGAAACACAAACTAAAAGTACCGAAACATCTGGTAGATGGGACCCTGTTTTCTGTAGCTGCCTGATGAGTTGCGGCCAGATGTCACGGTAACGGCAGACACCGGCACCTCGTTAGGCCCTCGTTAAACTCGTCAAGTCCCTGCTCATTATGTTTCCCAGTAATGAGGCTGCTCGGAGGTGACTGAGGTATTAAGAGATGAGGCTCACAAGTGTATATCACATACCTACACATAGTCCTTACATATAAGGGAGAAGGGCCGAGGTGGACCTCCACGGCAAAACCCACCCCTGTTTTTCTCTGTCAGGAGAGAAGTTAAAGAAGTTTGCTGATGAGGAGAAAGTTTAATGTTTTTTTTTTGCTGTGGAAAGTACCATCTGTATCCTTTTCTAAGGTAAAAGAGCAGAGTGGGGAAAACTATGCTCTATGCTCTGCCTGATGTCAGACCAGCTACAAGAAGAATCTCTCTGGAGTTAAGTCAAATGGGGTAACCCTAGCCATTGCGAGGTAGGGTTTCCTAGCTGCACTAAAATAAAGAAAATACATTTTTATCTTTTGTGTACTCTTTAAAAATATATTTACTTTTGATTGTAGGTGTAATTAAACAACATCCTTTCTGGGATGTGTTCTATCCCAATCTGGGATTGTTCAACAGTGGAGAAATTTAGGTGTTACAATGGTAAAAGCAAACAAACAAGAACCTCCCTCCTCCCCCAAAAAAACAAAACATAGACAGGGTTATATAGTACATAATGAAAAAGCAAGCTAACCTAATCTAAAGTTAGTCCTAAAGCGACAGAGAATGAACTTCTCAGAAAGGCACATTCAAAGTGTAAGTAAAACCAGATAAAGTGTTGCACAACTACTGATGATATGGCATAGCAAGGTAAAAAATAAAAGGACATTTCCTTTTCTTTTTGTGTCCTGTCTGGCAATGTAAGAATAAGAATTGTTGTCTCAGTGGCAAAAGGAGCCCAACAGATTTTGCTTTCACACGCGGAGCCTTACTGCTTTCGCCACAGCGTTCCGCTTGATTTATATACGCAAAAAGTTTTATTATAATTTATGCTGGAGTATTTCATGTTAAATGGACACTGAAACAAGAAGGTAAAGGAGAAGAAAAAAGGAGATAGGTGAAAGAGAAAGAGCAGAGAAAAGGGAGAGAGCGATACAACAACCTCAGTTGGCTTCTACACCTGCAATGAGAGGTATAAAAAGAACAGCACAACCAGCCGATAAAGTATTACAGGTACAAACAACCAACACATTGATAGCATCACTGAAGAATATACAGTATTATTTAATACGAAATGTATATAGTGACAGCTGAAGATAATAATAAGGGTTTTCTATACAGAAGTGAGCCTGTAAGTACCTGAATCCAAGCGCCTGTAGGTGATTGCGAGAGTGTGCTTATGTATGTAAGGTTTATCCATGAGAAAAATGCTCAATGGTGGTTGTGAGGAGCCAAAGACCTGCTCCCCAGAGCACCGAGGCAGATACCAGGGGAACCAAAACCCCAGATGTCTAAAGGGACCCTCAGAGCAAAGGTACCAACACAGGGAATCTGCCTCCCCCACCCAAGGGAAGAGAAGAGATGGCCCCCAGGAAACCCCCCAACAGCCGCAATGCTGAAGCCCCTGGGAGCTGCGGGGATGAGCCCATGGGCACCGCCGGCAGCCAGCCACCCCTGCCCCTTGGTGGGGGCCCTGACCAAGCCACAGGGGATGAGGCCCCGCGAAGCAGCCACCAGGAGCAAGCTGGCGCCCGCCTGAGCACCCAGTCCCAGACACAGAGGACCACCAATGCGCCAGCGGGCCAAGGCGCCAGCCAGCGGAGGGGAGCTGGACGGAGGGGATGGGCTCCACACCTGAGATGTCAAGGGAGAGGGGGCAGTGCAAACCCAACCAGACAAATAAACACATTTTAAAAACATTAAACATAAAAAAAATAAAAAAATAAAGTGAAACAGGAAAAACATCAAATGATTTACACCACAATGTGCCCACCACTGTGGAGAACAGTGGGGAGCAGTTTTATGGGCTGTGTTGTAAATGGGGAATGCATCTCTTCATTTTGCACTTGGGTGTCTGCAGCTTTGAACACAATTTTTTAATCATTGAAAATTAAAAATATAATCCAAAGTAAGGTAATAAATGCTTTAGTCTGTTAGAGTCATCTTGAAGGCAGGTTATATAAATCAGTGACTGTCTTATTAATGCTTTTCCTTGTAGCGATGTGGTTTCCAGAGACATGAAAGACCCCTTCTGTAGGAATTTCCTCTTGAAGTTAAAACTATATCAAAGTAAACTTAATTTAATGCCCATTGAATCAGACCTCTTTTGCAACCTCCTCAGGAAAAACAAAGAAGTACTTACTGATGAAAGCAGAAAGGTAAACATTAAAAATTGTTTGAAGCTTAAAACCCTGAATGGCTTTGGGTTGATAAAACAATGGGCTAAAGATCCCTTTCATGTAAGCCCTATTAATGAGTGTGCTGCTCGCTCAAGCCGGCTGTTGGCATCTCGACTGAACAACAAAACTTTGAAGGAGGACTTGAGAATTATTATTATTATTATTATTTTTTTGTGGCTTTTGGGCATCTAAATGTTTAAGCATTACCCCGCTCCATCAGTGGAGGTGGAACCAGTTTTAGGCGAGCAGATAAAAACCCTTTACGCAGCTGTGTACAAATCATTGAAGAAGTAACTGAATATAATTTCAAACGTATTACTCAGATAAACATATTAGGCTCACCATGTTCACTCATATCCAAAGCAATGTGACATGACAAAAGAAAGTTCTTTAAAACAACAACAAAATAATATTTCTTTAAATGTAAATTCCCTGGAGAATCTGACAAGGCTGCAACATCATCTTTGACAAGAAAGAAAACAAACAACATGGAGTGACCTCTCAAATTATGAAAAAAAGCCCTTGAAAACCTGATGTACAAAATCGCAAAAAATATGACAATTTAACTCTTCATTATTGCTCAACGGTTGCACCATGTTGGGAATGTCGATCCAGTAGGGCCCCTATATGAAGCAATAAATGTATCATCACCTTTGGAGGATGGTGGGATTATTTTTTTTTCATCAAGCAGTCATAGCTTTTATCGTAACTGCACACGGTAAGAACTCTGCAGATACATTCACATGGTGGAAATGAGAGCAGGCCTGTTTTCCTGTGCATACGTCTAAAAATATTCATACCCATTTCATTTTTTCTTTACACATTTTGTCATGTTACAACCTCAAACTTCTGTGTTTTAACATGAAGTAATGTGTTACTGTAAATTGGCAAGAGAATTATACCTTTTGGTTTTATTATTTTTACAATAGGAAAATTTGTGTGAAATTCATATTCAGCCCCTGTTACTGATGCCACTTAATATAATCCAAAGCAAGAAATTGTATTAAGAAATCACCAAATTAGAAAACTGGAGACACCTGTGTAATTTAATTACTGTGCAAACTCAGCTGTAGTGTGAAGGCCTCAGTGGTTGGCCAGAGAACATTAATAAACAAACAGCATCAAGAAGAAATAGGTAACACAGCTGAAAAGTCATTAATAAAGTTTTGCCGATGTTTTATGGTGTGTTTGGTTGAAAAAAAAAACAACAACAATATAAATATCCTTACTGAAGGCTATTCCATCCATCATGTGAAAAGTATGACAACTGCAGACCTACAAAGATCTGGTCATGTAAACTGACTGGTTTGACATTATTATGAGCTCACCATTTTCACTGTAGAACATGGTGGTGGCAGCATCATCCTGTGGGGATGCTTTGCTTCTGCAGAGAAAATTGAGATGCCAATTCTAAAAAAAACTAAAAAAAATTACTCTTCTGCCTTCTTCACCACTACGTGCTACTTTGTGTTAGCTTATTACATGAAATCCCCAGAAAGTGCATCAAGGTTGGCAGGGTACCAAAATGTGAACAAGCTCAAGGTTTATTCATTTTTTAAGGCACTGTACAAGACAGGAATTTACCTTATAGAATTGTTCTCACTCTTAAAGTCTGGAAAACATCTGGAGCGTCAATGCTACTGTTGGACAAAGGTGTTCAAAAACCTGACCAGAAGTGACACCACCAGTCACAATGGATATAGAGTACAGTACCCCTATGAAGTAATGTAAAGCTGCTGGTTCTCAGACCACACACACATAATGTAAAAGCTCTCCAAACTGTGCCAAGTAAAGAAGGATGGTTACATTACCCAAAGATGAGGTCATGCTTTAGGGATCTTCTTAAAATGGCTGAAATCTGAGATTAACTGAGTAGTTTAGGACCGGGTGGGGCTGTTTACATGGCCTGTTCCTGCTGGATTTTCAGCGCTTCGGAAACCGCTCCGTGCGGGTCTCTGTGTCTCACTCTGTGTGTTTGTGTCTCTCGGTGTCTGCAGGGTCGTCCACCTCTGTTGCATCGGCAAGCGGTTTTTGTTGGTGTTTAATGTGTATCTAAATGTCTTTCTCTGTGTGCATGCCTACATGCGGGTGAAGCTGAACAAATAAAGCTAGTTTCCACTTTGATTGTGTTCACAGTGTCAAGCACTCAGTCTGTAATTAGCACACAGGCGACCATCTGTCCAAACAGCCAGCTCTGAACCATCCCTGTCCTGCTTGCTTTTGCTGCTATCACTGCAGCCATCCATCGCTAACTCTTATTTGCTCACTTCTCTCTCCATCTGTCTGTCTGCCTATATACTGTCATTTCACTGTCTCCTTGCTCCTGTATTTTATGTCTGTTTGCTGACTTTCTAACTCCATCTGTGTTTTTCCTTAAGTTCCAGTTTTCATTTTCATTTTCCATTTTTTTCTATCTTAACACAAAGAGCTACGATTCACCAACCTGATCCAGGTTCCATGTGTTTTTGGTTGTTTTTTTTTTATTTATTTTTTCATTATTAGTTTAGGAGCAGTGTGTGGGGAGGTTCATGAAATGTAATTCTGTGGCCATACAGCTGCATCCAAGCCTCACATCACCAGGTGCGGGGCAAAGCATCAGATGCAGTTGTGTAAAGCACAAGACCAGTGTTAAAATAAAAATTAATTTTATTTATAGAGCAGCAATACACAACACGTCATCTCAAGGCACTTTACAAAGTCAAATTCAATCATTTCATCCCGACAGATTGGTCAGAAAGTTTCCCATCCTCACTTCCTGTGAGTGCGTTGGGTGAGGAAGGAAGTTGACTGGCTTGAACGGGGTCATGACCTCAACTTGACCACTTTGGGATCATTTGGAGGGGAGACAGCAAGCAACTCTTTGTACAACATCAGTGTCTTATCTCACAAATGTGCATCTGGGAGAATGGTAAAAAAAAAAAAAATCCCATAGATGCAGTCCTACTCTTGTGGAAAACTTAAGCATTGAAGATGTGATCACTGCCTGGGTGCGCTGACCTCATAATAATTCCCTTTGAATTAAGGATGGATGATCACTAAAGTCCATGTTTGTAAAGGCGTATAGTAGTAGTAATATGTAATAGTAATATTATCTTTATTGTCATTGAAACATACATTGAAACATACATTACAACAAAATGTGTTTTCTGCTTTTTAACCCATCACCCTTGGGGAGCAGTGGGCTGCCGTGTGCGGCGCCCAGGGAGCGTTCTGGGGTTAAGGGTCTTGCTCAGGGACCCAGAATGCAGGCGCTGGGGATCGAACCGTGTACTTGCATCCTTCTCCGGGTGCAAGCGCGCTGCTCTAACCACCAGGCCAACACTATAGGTCAATGGTTTTGGCAGTATTGTGCACATCATCTATTTTGCTCATTCACAAAACTAACAAAGATCCAACATAGATCCTTGTTAAAAAAGAGACAAACTAGAATAAAAAGAAAAATTAAGGTGCTTCGGAAAATGTTGTCAGCAGTTCTGCTTTCCACTGTGAAAGGTAACCACCAGTCTCACTTTGCCACTTACTGTGTTCGAGCACTTTTTCCCCTTACTTGGAGCCTCTTGCACCTCAATCTAGTGAAACCTACCATCTTCTTAGCCCACTGGGCTACTCGCTTGTGCCATTAACTCCTCAGTGTTTGCATGATGCAGTGCTGTTTTGGTCAAGACCTAGCCAAGTGTCCAAGGAATAGTGTTCACGAAGCTACTCCTGTCCAATTATGCTTAGATAATGGATGTAGAGGGGTGGGGTAGAAAGTAAGTTTATGCACGGTTCAATGCTAACGCCTTGCAAGACCCTTACCCATAAAATGAAATAGCTGTCATGATTTTCAAGTTTTCACGGAGGTTTACTAGACAAAGAACAGTACTCTTTTGCTTTACGCATTGATTTACGCAAGTTAGACGCATTTCTATTTTAATTAGCACTTAAAAAAAATATGGCTTCAACACTTTCAGTAACTTATTCAAACACGTTGTATTGACCACACCTCTGTCTATAACAGAGTAACTTGGATTGAATGTATATTAATGTATATATATGGTCATACTGACCACTGAAAACAAGCTACACTAGAGCCACATTCAACAAGTTGCACTCCCAAACCTGCACGCATTCATACTTAATGTAAAATACCTTGCCCAGGGGTACATTGACATGTGGTGGGAGGAAGATGGAATAAAACCGACAACTTAATGAATCGTAAGACAAAAACTCTTCCCACTGAACCTTCATGAAACTGAAGTGAGAGTGAGTTGTTTTGAAAACCCAAAGTTAGAGAAGGAAGGACTCAAAGTAAGTGCTACTTTAGAGCAAGGCTGAAACAAATCTCAGGTTTTGCAAATTTTAAAGCCATTCAACCAAAATCCCTGCTGGGAAATTGGTTTCACATACTTGCGATGAGCTCAATAATTTTTAACACTACTGATAAAAATGTGAGCAAAACCCTTAAAATAAATGCCATTTAACAAGATGTTTTTTACCCTCAACCAGCCTTGTTTGTTATGGTTACTGTTTGTATGAAATAGTTTTTCTATCTATCTATCTATCTATCTATCTATCTATCTATCTATCTATCTATCTATCTATCTATCTATCTATCTATCTATCTATCTATCTATCTATCTATCTATCTATCTATCTATCTATCTATCTATCTATCTATCTATTTATATATATATGGGGCACGGCATGTTTTCTTGTCTTTCCCATGTAATAACTTCCTTAGTTACAACTACATCTAATTAATTAAATTCTAATTTAATCAATTTTTACTATTATTTTTACTACTAGTGATTTTGTTAAAATTATATTTCTTATTATTTTATTTCACCTGAATAAACACGAAGAAATTAAAGGCTGATATTTATAACAGTTTTAGTGTGTGGTTATGCTAAAAATAAATTTATTTTTAGGCCTTTTTACATCTTTACTAGGGGTGACAGATATAACAAGGGCTGCTATACATGGGCCGGTAGCAACGGATTGAGGGGCTGGGTCAAAACATAAAAGTTAGATGTGTATTAGGATTTGATGCAAACATGAAGTAGTGCTCATTGTGTGTGGTGTCAATAGAAAAAGTGTTACATCATGTTTAAATCCTTAGAGAAACTGAAAGTCCCAAATTACTAAATGAAGGTTACTAGAAACTCTGATCCATCAAAAAGTGCAGCACACGCAAAAATAAAAATGCTACAATACGATTAATTTTAAGATTGCAGGCTGTCAATAAATGTCCTGCTCTTGATGTCTGTCAAACAGCTTTTTCCCTGCTGAAAAGATTATTTTCAGTGTAAGGTCAGACTAGTGCAGTAAACTCGCTTATTTTTAAACCATCACAGCAAATTAAAAAGGCAGTAACAACAGTGTTACTTTGCAGTTCACCTCCATCTTTAAGAAGATGTATAATTATAATCTAGTCTTCAAATATCAAAGCTACAGCCCTGCACGATATCCACTGTAAATGTACCTTTTACCACCAAAAGACAGAACCAGAAAGTCAGTAACCAGCTGGCAAACACTGAAGAGATGCATGTTTTCCCCACTGATTAGTCGTGACAAACAAATGAATAAAAATGCTGCTATATCATTGCCCGATGTCTAAATAGACAGCTGTTTGCTATCAAGAGTGCCATTTTTACATGGTCTCTGTGTCTTTATAGTGGCTTTTAAAAAAATTTAGGCTTTAACTTGGAGTTTCACAGCAAACAAGGGACATGAAAAACCGGTGATCTAAACAATACAAGCTGATGAAACCTATTTCCTTGCAAATATCCTCACAGCTTACTTTATTACCACTTATTTACGGGAAAAAGGTTGTTTGCTCAGGAGGTAATATCATATTTCCAGGGCCTTTCAGCTGTGTACAACATAATCATTCTGTAATTGTTGTAGTAACTCATCTGGTTCCAGACTATTGTGGGCAGTGAGACATTGTGGAAGCAAGTCTAGATTTAAACACTTAAAATGTGAAATTAACCACTGCCAAAGGAAAAGGAAAAAAAAATATATATATATATCTTGGTATAATGGTGTGCTGCTGCAGAGATTAACTGCATCCTTTGTTGTTCATCACAAACGAGAAAATGGATACAAACACGCACAATCACATTCAAACACACAGTCTCCTTCACTGGGGAAATGATCCAATATGACAATATCCTTAATTCAAAGTGTTGGGGCCAAATTGTCTTAGCTGATTGTGTGTGTGTGTGTGTGAGTGTGTGTGTGTGTGTGTGTGTGTGTGCGTGTGTGTGTGTTTGCACTCCTGCGGGAGACGATCAGAGTGAAATTAGTGTAATTAAGTTGCCAGTTGCGGTGCGCTTCTGTCGAGAATTAATATTTACCGGCTGAGTGTGTGTGTGTGTGTGTGTGTGTGTGTGTGTGTGTGTGTGTGTGTGTGTGTAAAAACTGATTAGCATCTTCCCGACGAGTCACCTCACACCCTACCCCCATCAGGTGGCAAACATCGAAGCCCCCCTGGGTAATCTGCCCAGCAAATTGGATGTTTGTTTGAATCGCTATCCAGCTCAGGACACTGAGCGTGTGTTTATCTGTTCAGATGACTCAAAGTTATCCTGGTGAAATGTGTTCACCTCTGATTCATTGAAACATGCGACGTAGCTTACAAAGCCACGGTCGCTGTTCCCTCTTTGCAAACTTTTGGTGATTTTCTTCAATTATGTGACATTGTAGGGTGACTTATTCAAATTATTTTTCCCCATAGATGACTGTGTATTATAAAAAGAAGATTCAACAAACCATGTTATCCATTTCTTATGTGTTAGACACAATATGTGTTTTCGTGGCTTGTTTTGGAGCAACTGAATGAATTAGACTGTTGTCTTCAATATATTTTTTTATTTAAATAGCGCTTTTGCACACGGTTGCGTCAAAGTGTTGCAACGCAATGAATAAAAACAATCAAGAGCATAACAACAACAACAAAAAAATCCTAAAACACACACATCTCTGTAGTACAGATAAAATGGTGAAATTAATAAAAACGAACAACTTGGTGGCAAAGCAGAAAAACAATTCAATAAAACACAACAAAATAGCTTTAAAATCAAGATAGCAACCCCTTCAGTCAAATATAACTGAGTAATAGTTTATCTTTGAAAGCACCTTAAAAGTTTTTAAACTCCGAGTTTACATTGGCTTTTTCCACAATGTTGCAACATTAAATGTAAAAGCTCAATCACCTTTACTTTCAAGTTCAACTCTTGAACCATCAAGAACTAACAGGTTGTTAACCTAAATCGTCTCGGTCAGAAATAAGGTTAAAGAAACAAGATTGGACTACACACAAACAATAAAATCATTCCAGTAACCTACAGGACTCAGTCGAATGATTACTAATAATCTTTGTCCTATTTAATCGTAACTTTTTCTTGTGGCGTTTCCAAGATAATATGAGTACAATATTGATAAAACATCTAAAGTTGGGAGCTACTTGGTTGCCATGGGTACATATCCATTCATGCAAACACACATGTCGACGAATGCAAATGCCCAGCATGGCAGACACACAGTATGTAAACAGAGCCCCACACAGATTAAAGTCCAATAAACCCCAGTGGTGACCATCAGCATTTACAGACAGCGGCGTCTGAAGATTTCCAAACACTTGCAGCACAAAAAAATATCTAAAATGCTTCTCATTACGCATCTTAAAGGATTTCTCACTCAAGTGGTGAAACGCTGTGCCTCTGTCTCACATGGCTTTGCTCCTCTGTGGCGTTGTCAAAGTCCAGTGTGAGAATATAACATGAAATGTGGAAAGAAGGCATGGTGCATGTAAAATGTGCTGCTGTGGCATTTAACTCAGAGGGGGTGGCCTGGTAGCTAGAGACGTCCGTTTTAAAAGGTTGGTGTTGTGGCTTGCTGTGACAGATCAATTCAACAGGCTTCTGTGAGAAAGTTTATTAGCATTTTTCTTTAGTTTCCCCTAATATTAGACCTTTATAATGGTGCAACATAAGTGTATGCGCCCTTAAGTTGTTGGATGATTTAGGACCTTGCTAACAAAAAACCCAATGGCCGCAATAAAACACTGAATCTTATGTTATTGCTTAAAACAAATGTAAAATGAAAGAAGTAAGGATGCATGGTTTCCAATTTTACCATAGGCTTATGGTAACTTTGAGGAGCTGCACAGATCCACAGCTTATGTCGATCTGTTGGCATCACAACCATTTGCACTCCACAAACCTGGCCTTTATGGGAGAGTAGCAAGAAGAACGCCTTTGTCAAAAGAAAACCATATGAAGCTCTGTTGGTAGTGTGTCACAAGTCTTGCCCCTACATAACAAACCTATGTGAGACAATGCTTTGGTCAGATGAGGCTGAAACATAATATTTTCTCTACTAAACTCCATGTACTGGAAAACTAACACTGCACACGGCCCTGAGCACACCTTTGTAAAACACAACGGTGTTGGCATGATGCATGATGAACAGAGAAATTGGTAAAAACTGATGGGGAGGGTGTGCGCTGGTGGTACAGCGGGTAGGGCGACCTATGTGCGGAGGCCTTAGTCCTCGACGCGGTCGACGCGGTCGACGCGGTCGACGCGGGTTTGACTGCGACCCGTGGTCCTTTGCCGCATGTCTCTCCCCTTCTTCCACCCCCTTCCTGTCAGCCTTCTTTGTTGAAAAGAAAACTGTGTTTAAAAAAACTGATGGAAAGTAGCACGAAGCTAAATTTGGGAAAATCCTGGAGGAGAGCTGAACAACCCCAAACAGACAGCCGGATCAATAATCAAATGGTTTAGATCAACACATATTTATGTGTTAGAATGGCCTTGTCAGTCAAATCCAATATCGACTCTGTGGTGAGACTCTCTGTATCCAAGCTGACTGAGTTTGACCACAGACAAATGGGCAAATCCAAAAAGACTTGCAGCGGTAAAAAGAATCAAAAAAGGTGGTCCTATGAAGTTTTGACTAAATAAAAAGGGTCATGTTTATTTGTAAAAAGATATTTGAAACACAGACATCAATTTCCCTCCACTTCACAATTGGTAATTCCTTTGTTTCAGCCAATCACATGGGATCTCATTTAAAATAAACTGAGTATGAATAAGCTAAGTTGATGATTATAACATGAAAAAATGTGAAAGGGTTCAAAGGTAATGAAACCAAAGATCTTTAGAATTCTCTCGACAAAATGCATTTTTTGTATCCTGAGTGGTGTTGCATATTACTTCTATAAAAACGCTTGTAGCATAATGCAACACTGGCAGCAAGCAGATTAGGAGCTTGATCTGCATTTAACAATTTAATAACAAAAAACTTTTCTTAGCAATGAGAGTATTTAAAAGATGTTTTTCCTTTTTTTGCCCACTCTAAATAACTTTTTTACATTCCTCGGTCAAGTCATAACTAACCGGGACTCAGTTTTTGCCTACTTACAAGTGACAGATTCAACAGGCTATATTAATTTCACCCTTTTTCCGGTCACCCATGTCTTTCTTCCTTCAAACTTTCCACTTATTTTGTCCGACTTCCCAGTCTCCCTTTTCTCTCCAGTGTTTCTTGAACATTTACCTTCTCTTTCTTCTCCTTGCCCTTTTTTGCTCCCTATCCTCCTCTCTACCTTCCTTTACCTGCGCTCCACTCTGCTCTCCTAGTAATTGATAGTCCCCTGTGCAGTTATTTCATCTGAAGGGCCCTGTAAACAAAATCGTCCCTGACAGAAGCAATATGGAAATCTCAACCGGTGGAGCCACGAGTTATGGCCTACGTCATGGTGTGTGCGTGCGTTTAAGTGTGCACAAAGAGGCAAGCAGTGTGTTTCTGTCCACGGATGTCTGTTTGTGCGTAGGTGTGTGTGTCCGTACACGTCCTGCCCGTGAAAATAAAGGGTGTCCCTCAGTTCTGCGTAATAAACTCTGGTACAGCTAGTCATTAAGTGGGATGTGAGTGTGTGACTTTGTGAGTGGAATGGGGAGGGGTCAAGGCCAAATTGACATAAAATGGTCTAAATTAGCCCCACTTGTCTCCATCGATTTATGGTGGGTAAGTAAATTGCATCTGTAGCAGCGTGGAGAGGAAGCAGGAAGGGGCGCGAGGTTTCTCTGTAATGGATCTTTGTTCACGTAAATGGTGACAGAAACTGTGCGGGAGGCACCCGGAGTACAAGCTGTCATCATGGCAGCAACATCCACATCAAGCCATTGGCAGGTTTTGTACACACATTATATAGAAAGGTTAGGAGCACTGTTAAATATTAAATCCTTGTTTTCATAAGAGTTTCTGTGGCAAGTTGGGCTGTGGAGGAGCTTTTTGACAAGTTTGCCTTCAAATTGTTCAGAAAAGGCAGAAAACTTTTAAGCTGTTTTTTTTCTGGGCATGGTGGCGTAAAAGTTATGCATGAAACTGATGGAAAATATATTTGGGCAATTTAATCTCAAAAGTGTGTACATCTAAAATGAATAGCAAGGAATGCATTTCCTGTGAAAATGCTATTTAAATATTATGAGCTGAAGGGGTGAGGTCTAATTAGCTGAAAAGGTTGAATAGAAACAGACATGGTAAATGGCTTGTACTTGTATATCGCTTTAACTAGTTCGACGACCCCAAAGCGTCTGACTGAAGACAGTCAGACGCTGGTAAGAATGGATGACTATGGTGGTCTCTAATGTTCTTCAGTTTATGAAGAATCCTTCTTTGTACATTCATCTCCAGAGGTTTCAGAATTTTCTCCAGCACTGAGCTGGTGTATTTTTTTTATCAGCTAATTTAGATGTTTTTAAGTCACTGCTCTGATGCTGCAACCTCAACAGATGATGGCAAGGAGATTGCTCTCTCCCTAACTGCCTAATAGAAGAAATGTATCTTGCTGCAACACTGAGCAACCAAAGCTTCTTCAAGAAGTACAGTCTGCTCTCCCCTCCACTTTTGGAGACTTTGCATTTCCAGAATAAGTCCAGGTGAACACTGAGGTTTTTATAATTGCTCCATCAGCTCCAACTCTTTGTCCATGATGGAAATACTGTTTTGCCTGTTGCTGTTTCTCTTGAAATCTACAGTAATCTCCTTTTTTTTGATTCACATTCAAATTAAAGATGATTGTCCCACACCGTCCACTAAGGTGACCAACAAGCTATCTATACTCAACCTCTTGTCCATCTCTGATATACCTGATGAGTGTGGAATCATCAAAATATTTCTGCAAATGACAGAAGTCTGTCTTGTACTGGAAGTCTGGGCTGGACGGAGTGAAAGGTAATGCTGAGAGTGCAGTCCCCTGAGGTGCTTCTGTGCCGCTGAACACCTGGTTAGACACAGAACCCTTCAGTGTCACAAACTCGGATCTGTTTCCCAGGTAGTCATGGATCCAGGCTGGAGCCTCCAACTATGCCTTCAGACGTTTCTGCAAATCAGGCTAATTTGTGTTGACTGCACTGGAGAAATAAAAATCCTCCCAGTGCTCCCTACTTCATCCAGATAACAGTGGCTTTGTTGAAGGAGGTATTTTATGTCGTCTTCAACTCCAACTCCCTGGGGATAAGCAAACTAAAAGGGGTCCTGAGATGTGCTTGTTTGCTTACTCAGGTGGGGCAACAGCAGTCTAGTGCCTTCATGACATCAGGGCTACAGGTCTACAGTCACTGAGGACGGATGGGTACGTTTTTCTTTGGTGCCAGAACCAGCCAGGATGTTCTCCACAGTACTGGGACATTCTCCTGGATCAGACTGAGGTAGATGATGTGCTTCAGAATCCCACAGAACCTTTCCTCACAGGGCTTCATGAGGAATCTGTACAATCCTTCTACTCTGTCCAGACTTCCATCAAATTGATCCTAATACTTGAAGCCTTGTATATTCTTCATCCATGAACACGCATATCTTAGATTGTTCTGCTGAAGGGTGCCCTCCAGCTTTTCCAATACAACTCTTTGTGGTCTCTAATCTTGACTTTAAACTTCTTGTGTATACTGAATCATTATCTGCTTTCCTCCCTGAAGACTTTTTCTGTTCCTTCAGGCCACTGGTGATCCAGGGTTTGCTATTTGGGAAGCATCTTGCTGTTCCGATGCGGATGGTGTAATCCAAACAGAAATTCATACAGTCAGTCACACTTATCCATAGCTTGGCTTCTTCATGTGGCTGGCACAATGTATTCCAGTCCCTAACCCCAAAACAATCCTGAAGAGCTTTTTTAAGTGTCCTGTGACCATATCCTTACATTCCTTGCTTACATTTCTAACAGAGAAGAAAAAAGATTATGATCAAGATGTTTTTCCTCTTTAGATAAAAGGTTCTTGCTTCTGAGGCATGAAGTTCAAACACCATAAGAAACCTTTTTTAAGTTTGTTTACTTTTCAAAAAATTTGGCAATATATGGAAAATGGCTTGTATTTGAATAGCGCTTTAACAAGTCTGATGACCCCAAAGCGCTTTACACTACAGTCATTCACACCCTGATGGTGGTGAGCTATGTTAGTAGCCACAGCTGCCCTGAGGGAGACTGACAGAGATGAGGCTGCCATACATCGGCGCCACCGGGTTTTCTGATCACCGCCAGCAGGTAATTCAGATGAAGTATCTTGCCCAAGGACACAACGGACACAAGTATCTTGCCAATTGCCAGACGAAATAAATAAAGGAGTAAATAAAGGAACTCATTAAGCAATAGAGTGGTTCATTTAAAGAAAAAAATGGTAAATATGTTAAAAAAGGTGGAACACATGGTAATAGCCAAATGTCTTGTAAGCAGTTTCAATTTTAACTGGTGTTTCTACCTCAAAGTTTCAAGTTATTGTGTTTCAAAAAGTGGACGGATGTCTGAATGGTTGATTTCAGAAATAAATGTCATGCAAAGAACTGAAAAATTCTACGCAACTTAAGAACACAACAGTGGTTGCTTTAGGATTAAATTTGAGCAGGCATTGATTTCCCGGTTGTATGCAATATTTATGGGACAAGCAAAGAATATGTACCTGTTTATTAGGGGAGAAAAGGACATAGGTAATAGGACTGCCCCTACCAAAAAAGAACCCAAAGGATTCTGCAGGTGTCTCTCTATTAACAACACCCTGTAGAACTGTACTGCACTTCAATATAATGCCCCTGTTGCAACACAAGGTTGTCAGACAGACAGGGATTCCACAGACACAGTCTTCAGCTTCACCCTCTGTGTCTGGATGGATGCCTCCCTTCAATCGACTGCATGAGCATTCATCGCCGCATGTAGTGAATTTACATAGCCCAAGCCATTGAAACTAATGGGTGTCTGACCTCAGCAGTGTTATGAGTGTAATGGAGGGGAAAAACGTCCTTACTCGCCAGGCGCAGGCTGAAGTTAACAAGCCTTTCCTCTCTGTAACATCTTTAATAACACTGACTCCAGAGAAACACGAATATGAGGTTGTCACATTTTTTTTAAATTTTTGTTTTTAAATGTGTAGATTGCATTCTGAGTTTTAAATCATTAAATTTGTCTAGCAGATAGTGATCTACATTGAGCTAACATGTCACAAAAAACACAAAAACTTTGGAACAACGCTTAACAAGGAATAAGCAAAGGATTTATTAGACATGGACCAGTTAAGGAAGTCCTCAAAGAAGCCATAATAGGTCCTTCCTAACGTGTTAGCTTGTTGCAAATCCCATTGTGAATTCAAGTGTGTCACCTTGAGAAAATCTGAGAATCTGAGAAAATGTACTATGTTTTTATATTTTTGCAAAAAATGTTAAATGATTGATTTTTTTTATGAATAACTATTTCATTTCTCGTTCCCTGAAATTTGCAAGGAGGTGCTGCCTGCTGAACATTTACGGAAGAGTTACTACTGCAAATCACGCACCACAATCTGCACTGGCTTTTGACTCATCTGCATTACTGACACATAAATGAATCTTAATCTGCATCGGCGTCCCATCTGTCTGCACCCCAGCAGTTCAAAAGACCCCCTAGGGCTAATGGAGCAAAATGAAATAAAGCATTACCTGAAGCCTCTGTTCATTTATGTCAACCACCTTAAATATGTCTGTAAGCTTTAAAGGGATCCCATCAGACCAGCCGTGCCTTCTTCATGCTGGATAAAAGGGTTCTGTTGATTCAACTAACAGCCACAATCATGCTCTGTGTTCAAATTTTGGGATGAATTTAAATACTTATATTAAATTCTTTATACTTTAGATTTAAAAAGTGTGAGGTTATGTAGGTAATTTTGAAATAGCCGTGCTTAGAAATATATGAAAAGCATCCCTACAAAAACTGCACAAATATGCTAACGTATGTTTAAGGTTATTTAAAAAAAAGATTATTCTGTTGTCGTACAATGTCTAATAAATGTACACTTATGTGAAGGGTGTGGAAACTGTATTGGGGATTATGCCAGGGTGAGGGCTGCACAGTGGAGCAGAGGTGGATGGACAGACAGGGGATGATTCTGTCTGGCGTTAATGTGGATGCTGCTCCGGTTTATCATGGTGAGGAAAATAGCAAAAACAGCAAGTAGGGCTCTTGAATTAGAGGTCCCTCTACAACTCTTTCTCACTTGAGACACATCAAGTCAACTGAAATGTGGTTCCTCAATAAGGTGGCGGCGTTCTCCCCTGGAGCTAGGTGCACAGCCACTGCCTCTTTGCATTAAGAGGAATCAGATGAGTTGTTCAAGCCTTTTATCGGGATTCTTCCTTTGGGAGGTTTTCCATTTGGAGGAGGCTGACCCGGAGCTTGCTAGAGGGATTATATATTCCTTCTGGTTTGGGAATGCTTTGGGACTGCCCTGGGTGAGCTGGAGAGTATTGCAAGGGAGGGGGTTGTCAGGGTTTCTCTGCGGCACCTGTTAGCCCCCCAGCCGGATCTCAGATGTGTTGACTAGCTCTTGCTCTTGCAGGTCAAGCAGGTTGAACTGGCTTTCAAATCCTATAAATAGATCGTTCCCCCATCTTTCAAGAGCATTTTTGCCTGTTTTTTTTTGGTTTTGTTTTTTTTATTTTAATGGTCTTACTTACAAATGTTTTTTAATGTATAGACAAACTAAACAAAATAGAGAATAAACAAGCAGGTATATTTATTATATGAAACTCTAATGAGCCATCAACAAATTGTTGAAATTTAATACATACATAGCGGCACTAAATACAACACAACACATGATCAAAAGTTACCTCTGTAAAGAATTATAAAAGGAAAGGTGGTTTGTTATCGTGTACATAAATATGGACCATTTTTTCAAGTCTATACACATATGGATTTTTATTTTCTAACACACTTATCCCTATTTGGGGTAATAGTCTGACTGCAACAAGCAATACCTGCAATGCAAAAATTGTGAGGGGTGGTGATAAAGTTGGTAAATTCAACACCACAAACTTAAATAAGCACCTCCTAAAGCCCCATGCTAAAGCGCACGTGGACATTTTTTGCAACAACGTTTATGTCAGGCCTGAAGCTTTCGGTCACATGACAAGTTATACGGTTGGTTCATTCAACAGTAGTATCGGATCGTATCGGTCGATAAGCTCGGCCCAGGTATCGGTATTGTATCAGATTGGAAAAAACTGGATCAGTGCCTCTCTATTGAAGATGGATTAGCCAGACCTAATAATATGGACTATGTAATGCTCAGACCCATACAATATTAAGGAATTATGAAAGTGTTTGTCAGCCTACATGAGGAGTAAAAACTGTAAGAAAAAGTAATTGTCTCAGTTGAACCTCTTGTGTTCAGAGGGGTTGTGTTCAGAACTGCAGGCATGCCACTCCATCCTCTCCAGTCCAAAATTATGGAGGCAGTCTCTGACTAACCCCACTTTGTCAAAAGTGTTGATATCTTGGTGGTTAGAGTTTGGTCCCTAAGGGTGGAAATATGGGAAGTTAAAAAAAAGCGATGTAATTTATGTGGTGAGTATTTGGAAAATGGTTGCTATTATTCTCCTCTTCGGTGTCTTTAAATTAAATATGGATGTTGGTGTTGAAACCTAATTTCAGGATGAATATGAGCCATATGTCATGCCTCACACAGTTATTGATTCCTGTACACACACACACACACACACACACACACACACACACACACACACACACACACACACACACACACACACACACACACGCACACACAGTGTGACTTACTCTGCTTGTCAGACGTCTTCCCATGCGAGTCAATAAACTGACAACACTTACTGTGGTTGTTATATGTTCTGTAGGATTTAGTTGTATAAAGTCACCAAAACAAAAGGAACAAGGAAAAACCTCAGAGTCACCCTTACACATTTGCCGAGAAGAACCTTTCCCCACATCAACAGAGGACAAACATCCACAAGCATGCAAACAGACATGTGGAAGCTCACATGGGTGCACACTTTAGGCCTGAACAGTTCTATCCACCAGTTTTAATTGGATTCTAATGTATTCCGTTTGCTCCAGTGGGCAAATAGATGTCAACGGTGCTCTGACTGAAGAGAGAGCAAAAGAGAAGAATGCTGGGGAGAGAGAGAGAGAGAGAGAGAGAGAGAGAGAGAGAGAGAGAGAGAGAGAGAGAGAGAGAGAGAGAGAGAGAGAGAATCGGAAGTAAATGGGAAGGTTCTTCAGTTGCACTCATCTTTTCCCACCCGGTGAGTGGAATCTATCGTCCGAACAAGCTGTCGACAGAATTTCTACAAGAGCCATTGACCTGAGAGAGAGGAGCACTATCAGAGTCTCTGCCACTTCTCAGTGTGTCTTTCTCAGCTCTTGAATAACAGGATGGAGGTTGCATGTGCTCCAGCAAGCGTCCTACTTTAATGTACTACAAACAAAATGATTTTCACACCACATTAGCATCTGGCAGATACAAAATGAGTGCTGCCTTCCCCCTGCCCTTCTAACATCTTTAAATGAATACATCATGTCTAAAATGGAGCAGCTTGATAAAGTTCTCTGTAAGTGAAACTGTTACGGCTATTGTCGGAAAAAAAAAGAGGAGCACCTAAAATATCTTGTTGATTAGGGATTTTGGATGGAGACTGAAATGGAGGGTCGGGTTAGCAGCTTTTCTAACGCAGACACTGCTCTGTTACACTGAAGAAACAGTTGAACCAAAAAAAAAAACAACCTCTCAGTTCATTGGTTCCACTAAGTTCTGACCCTGATCTGTGGTCATGAGATATGCATCATGATTAAAAAAAACAAGATCCTGGACACAAGTGGCTCAATTTACCTTCCTTGGTGAACACTGTTGGATTTAGACAAGGGTTGAAGTGCTCAGCGATGTGGGGAAAGTCTCCACACTGAAAAAGAGTCAGTTGTGATGTTTAAATTTTCTTGCAAGAACACCATCTGGACATCTTTTCTTTGGAGGTTTTCTGGGCATGTGTAAGGAGACCCGGAGGCACACCTGGAACCCACTAGAGAGATTAAGTTTCCCTTCCTGCTGTTGGATCCCCTGAAGTGATGTCTGGATTTCCCTCCTGGATCTTTTTTTTTCAGTTAACCGAAGGATTAATGCAATATTTCTGTGAAGGAATTACTTTAAGTGTGGGCATCATTTGGGCTCGTAGATAAAGAAGCACTGATCAGAACTATGCGGCCAATTTCCATTCTCCAGTTTTTGTGAAGCTTTGATCTGATGATGCAAGTTTTAGCCTAATCTAATTCCTCGTTAAAAACTGCATTTTTAGAAACTATAGGAACAACATTCAGCATATTTTTTTTTCTAGACTTTGCCAAAAGTTAATTTCATTATGAGCAGAGGTGACGTCTAAGGGTGAGAGAGCAGTCGCTGTAACATAATTTTACTAGTTGACATTTTAAGAGTTTCACCATGCTGTGTTAGAAACATTCAACACAATAACGCTGTAGAGTAACACAGTTATTGTGTTGAATAATTTTAACAGCAGTTGTATTAATTGTTAGCACAGCGATTGTGTTGAAAAGAACCAAAATGAGTTTTCCTTTTATGGGCACATTATGGTGTTATGGTTTTTACTCAGTTTGTGTTAATATAAACACATCAATGTTACGAGTGTAGTCAGGGACGATTTTGAAATCTGTCTGATTCCTCTGTGCATCTTCACTTAAAAAATGATAAACCCCCAACAAGATGGTGGTGCTGGACTTTGTGGTTTAAGCTCCTCAGTGACAACATTTATTTGCTTTGCTTTTGTGTTGAAATGCGTTAGGCTTCTTGCTGCCTAAGGGATTACATGAATAAACAAATAAAAATAAATAAATAAATAAACAGCGGCCTTGTATATGAATATTCATTGAACATCCTCTAATTTGTGAAGGTTTGGCGTAACTACATTGTAACCGAGATACAAAACAGAAGAATAACAATGTACCGCTAGGAAAGACACTTCCAGCTCTGTGTATGTGCTCTGTAGCGGCATCAAAACACATTTTCACACGTTTCTGCACCGCAGTTCTGCCTTATGTTGACTGGCATGCAGAATATGCCAGCAATGATATACACCATCTGTTGGCCGAAAACCGATTTATATTTTGGGTTTACAAACATGCATATTGATAAGGGTAGTTTTTGTTTCCAATATATTATTTTCAGTATGGAGGAAACTGTTTTTTTTAGGACCACAAAAAAAATTTTTGGTTTCATGCTTGCCAAATAATTTCCAACGAGTCCAAACATCTCAGATGTGCCGCACATTGGCGACCAAAGGAAACGGTGGTCCAGCACTGCTTCTGTCAATTTTATTTCCATCAAACTGATCAAGGTGACATGTTTCTACTATTAACCACCTACTAAACAGGGTCCGAAATGAATCGCTCTTGTGAATGCGGACAATGCTCCAACTCTTCGAGTAAAAAGTCAAACTTATGGAAAAAAAGCGTTGTTCCGTTATGACAAGTCCAAAGCTAAAAATGAATTGAATCAATCCTTACATCATGCATGTGGTGGCAGTATTATTGCATTGTTTAACGTACTATTGCATACCTTTTGAGAACTGGAAGTCACTGCACAGACAGGTTTGACAGACCTCGTTGTGTGGACCCTGTGAAGCTCAGAACCAAGCAATTTTAAGGAATTAGAAAGTGTTTGTTTGCCTACGTATGGAGTGAAAATTGCAAGGAAAAGTAACTGTCTTCATTGAACATTAGTGTGTCTGAATTTGAAAAAAATAAATATCTTAGGTAGCTCTCTGGATTCTCCCTCAGTGAACACAACAAGAAATTGGTACTATGACAGAGAAACAATGTTTTTTTTTTCAGTTTCAAAATCAGAAAGGGAAAGGGGGTGTTAACTAAAATTCAATGTGTTCACAGTCATTCTTAATTGTTCCTCATTATGGTGATCATAAATCTAATTTCACAGCTTTTGTTTCGGGAAAATGCACAATCTGGCACGCTTCCAATAAAAAGTAGGACTTTTATACTGTAGTTTGGGTTTTGCTGCATGGGATTTATCCCGACCGAAGTTCAAAACTAGAACAGGCCATTATCCGCGGTCAGCCTGGCAGCGAATAAGAACAACAGCAAAAAGTATGACACTGAAGACCAATTTTTTTAGAGCACATTTTTCTTCATTCACAGAATAACATCTATTAAGAGTTATCTGAAGAGTTACACTCTAAACTGACAATCCAATCTTCATGATTAATGTCTTCCTGCCTTTGATATAATGAATATTTGCTGCTTCTCGGCTTCCTCTAATAGTGACAAGTAATATTGTTTAAACAAGGAAAAGAAAGCTGCCATCAACCTACTCAGTTAATTTAGGGCTATATTAAAGAGTGGTGGGAATGTTCAGTTTTCCCTTATTTGTTTGGAAGATGACTGCGGTCATACACAGATATCTATAAGGTCTAAATAAGGAAACTTTACCTATCTGTGTACAGTTAATGCCTTTTAAAAGTGTTGAAACTCCCTCAACTTTTTCATCGATTTTTCACTCAAACTCCAATGTATTTTATCAAGATTGTGTAAATTATCAACCCACAGTAGTGCAGATTTCTGAAGTGAAAGGAAAAAAAGAATCTTGGTTTATATTTCTTCTGTTTTACATTTCTATTTAGTCTTCCTGAGGCATTGTTGTGCAGAACCAAACTTACCTACAGATAAACCTGAAAGTCCACTGAGATGCCTTGACAGCGTGGTTTTCAACACTTTTTTTTTTAAATCACATATCTTACTGAAATGTGTGGCGTGCATTTGTTTTCAGCCACCTGAATCGATACTTTGTGGAACCGCCTTTCCCCGGAGTTAGTTACAAGTCTTTTGAGGCATTTCTGTGCCCGCTTTGCACATGTAGAGACTGAAATATCTTCATATCATTTTTTTGCAGAATAGCTCAAACTGAGATTTGTGCCCGCAATTTTAACTCCTGCCACAGATTTGCGATTGGATTTAGATGTGGAATTTCACAGGCCCATTCTGTTCCATAACCATGCTCCGACTTCAAACGGTTCAGTTGTTGCTCCAGCCGTCTGTTTAGGCTTGTTGTTGTCCTGCTGGCAGGAGCAGCCTTATTCCAACCTCTTAACAGGTTTATCGTAATTGTCTTACATTTAGCTCCACTCACCGTCCTATGAACCCTGACCTGCCTTCCTGTCTCGGCTCCCCACAGCATTATGCTGCCACCGCCATCTTTTACTGTAAGGGAGCTGTGTTCAGGGCGATGTCCAGAGTCGCATCTCTGCCATACACAACGTTCTGTAAGCAGGCCAAAAAGTTACATTTTTGTCTCACCTGAACAAAACTAGCTAGCTTTTTTCCCCCCACATGACTTGTATGTGGACACAGAACTATTTTGTAGTTTTCTTACAATGAACTTATTCTTGCCACTCTTTCATGTAATTTACATTTGTGGAGTACACACTCAATAGCTGAGGTGTCAGCAAATTCTTCCACCTAAGCTGTGGTTCTAAACAGCTCCTCCAAAGGTACCGCTGGCCTCTTGGCTTCCTCTTTGATTAATCTTATCATTGTCCAGCCCATCAGTTTAGACAGATGGGCACGGTCTACTTTACTGTTGTGCAATGCTTTATTTTGAGATGTTGGGTATAATAGTCTTTTCTCATGTTCAAAGATTAGGATATTGTGTAAAAACCTAACCCCGGTTTAAGCAAATGGACATTATTTAATTAAAAAAAGGGATTTCTGAAAGTATTTGGGCCTGAGTAAAAAACATAACTTGCTTTTTAAACTAGTTGTTGACATACAGTAATATTAAAACTCATGAATCCTTTTTCTTCCACTCCACAATCATGCTCTACTTTGATGGCCTGTTGCACAAAATCCCAATACAGTACGGTGATGCTTGTGGTTGCAAACTGACAAAATAAAAATAAAAAGTTCCAGGTTTTTTGCAAAGCACTGTATAGTGAGGATGTTCTCCCAAGAAATATATTTAATCATGTGCAGCTCTTTTCATACTGTCTCAAATATTCCCCACACAGCCTGGGTATCTTAGTATACAGACACGTTATTTGTACAAACATTACTCTTTTACTGCATGCTTGCTGAACTAATGCTTTCCATCCGCTGCGGCCCAAGATGAATAGATCAGTTAAAAATAGATCTTTCACGCTTAAGTCATGGTAAATGTCTAGCCTGTTGAAAGGGAAGTCACAGAGTGGAAATAAAATAATATATTGGAGTAAAATGCACTTATGTACTTGGATGGATGCTGGTTCCCTACTTGGAGAGAAGTAGTTGGCTTGTGAGTGGGAGGGGAGAAAAATGTGTTTGGGGACAAGCGAGGGAGCAATGAAACGAAGCGTGATGCCCGCCTGATGGAATCAGAGTGAAAAGTGCAGAAAGAAGAGAGAGAAGAAGAATTTGGGGGGGAACATCAAAGGTTGATTAGAAGCAATGAGCCGGAATCCTCCATAATGACAATCACATATATTTGATAATTGATGAAAAGCTAGAGTCCACAAGCACTGGGGACCACCAGTGGTGTGTTCTGTCTCTTGTACTCTTTTTACACAAATTATTTGGCCCTTTTCCATCAGTCCAGGATTTGAAGCAACACAATAATATTGGGTCTGATTTATTTATTTATAACAATGAAGCCGAGCAGAAGTATCCACTATTGAAAGAGTGCTATATTATTAACAACTTAAGTCTTAACACCTCCCAAACCAAGGAGACGCTTGTTGACTCGTTGTGCGGCAGACATTCATTGACGGCCTCCACAAAAATGCTAACACTATGGCTCCTTCCAAAACCAGCTGGCTATTTAGAGTGTTCTCTCAGTTTCCCAGCAAATTATTGGAAAGTTGAGTGGAAGGACAAGGGCTATAACTATTGTTTTCTCTATGTAAAGATGCCCCTATACTAGAGATACCAGGAGTGTCTAATCTGGGCTAATTTGAGGGGGAAAAAAATCCTCACAAAACTATGTCAATATCACAGATTCTGGTGGAAGAGTGGAGAGACACAGAATTAGTGTGAAGTTTAGTCCAAAACATAGAGAAATATGAGACTAAAACACAGGAAAAAAAACTCAAGAGGAACAGGAACCATAGGTGTGCATTAGAAAAAATTCAGATTGGAGTGAATGAAAGCTAAAAGACTAAATACTGAGTGGTTATTGCAATGCCTAATGGGCGACTTAATTAGGAGAATGAATGACAGCTGTAAGGGTCTAACAGGTTGAGGAAAATCAACTAATGACAAAGATGTATAAAAAATGCAAGACACAAATGATTCACAGGACAAACAGAATTACAGCTGACCACAAATGATCAGTATGAAAACAGAGCCAAATATCAAAACTAAAGAGCAACCAAAGGCACCAAACTCAGACATAACCAACCCCAAAGTCCATGGAATCATGATAGATTTCATTTCTCGGTGGGAATAGGCACCTAACCACACTGCTGAAAGTATCGATACAGGTTTAATGACCATGGTATCACTCCGTTTGACTGACACACTGGCCTGACCAAGCCCCAAAGCAAATCTATCAGGTGTTAAGGAGCAAGATAAGAGACACCAGAGCCAACAATGTAGACTAGCTGAAGGCCACAATTAACAGTCCGGGTTTCCTCGACACCCCAGCAGTCCACAGGTTGATCATCTCCAGCCAGCACCAATGTAGTAATTAATCCAAAACAAGCCCAGGTTGATGAGCAATTTCATATTCCTTCCATAAACTGCCCTGTATTTCAGTATTTAGGCTGACTTTGTTTTGTTTTCATGGGTTTTATGTAATATTTATTTTTTTCTAAGAAACTCTTCCCTAGAATTAACTTCATCTTTGGGACTTAATCTATCAGATAAAAAAAAACCTGTTTAAATTATGTTCTGATTTATTGCGATGCACCTGTACACAAAGGGATTACGGTATTTCTTTCTCTTGTAAATTGTCCCCCCAACTTGTTCAATCTGCTTTAAAAGTGTCACTAGGAGGTGCTGTCGCTCCTCCTTAGTGCCTCTGATAGAGCGGACTCAGACACACACAGTGGCATCGAGCCTCAAAACGTATCTCCGTCTCCGGAAATCCTCCCTTCCCTCCGCCGGCTGATTTGCAATTCAATAAGTCACAATGTCATCTCTTTAGCTTTTACACATTTAGCTGACAAAGGGAAGCAGGCACGTCGCTTTATGAAACGCCGTCTCGGACTCAAAGAGGACCTTAATGTTCTCTCTCCTCTGACTTGTTCAACTCCCCCTACCCTCCCCCCCCCCCCCCCTTCCACCACCACCCTCGATCCTCTTGCTTCGCTCGCTCCTTAGCGCGCGCGCGCGCGCGCACGTGGCTACAGTTTGCGTCAATAATAAAGTGAACGAGTTCCGTGCGCGAGCTGCCCCAGGGGGCACGCGCGAGCTTCGGGGGGCGAAAAGTTGGTGTCTATCGATTACAGAGAGAACAGGTGTAGCGTGTGTCTCTGGATGAATAATGCAGAACGAGGCTTTGAGAGGTTAAGCAAGACGTGGAGGGCGCGCGCACTCTCATCTTGAAAGTAGCGCGCGCACACGCACGACCATTTTCTGGTAATAAACTTAAAACGTTAACTTTTTAATTTCTCCGTTAAAATAAATCAACAGTTTGCTCCATTGTCTCAGAGACTGTCGGTGACTTATTGTTTTGTTTTAATTGAACTTTTATTTAAATTGTAGTAGATTCTTCGTCCATTTCATCCGGGGTGTGGTAATTGCCTGCAGATGACAAAAACACAGTAACGCGTAAAATCCTCTTAAGCAGGCAAAGGGATAAAATAATGATCCTTTGCACTCTATTGGTTCCGTGACTGCCACTCACATCCCCAAATCCCACCCTCCCCATCCCCACAGCCTTCGCTAGAACCCCACCAACCCCTCAGCCTCCTCCTCTTGAAGCGGCTGCTGAAAGCGACAGACCTTCTCTCTTCCCCCCCCCCCTGGTCCCTCGCCTCCCACCATCTCGCGGATAGTGTGCGCACAAATATCTCAAGTTCAGCCCAGAGACGCGTAACTCGCGCAGCAAGCGGAGGACTGTCAACGGGTAGACACAGAGAGGAAGAGGGGGAAACAAGGAGAGAGGACGGAGCACAGTTTAGACTCTCTTGAACGCATTCGATTGCAGGTGGCAGAGTTTTGCCGTCTCTTGTAGTTGGAAAAAAAATCGTCTCGGACGTGGACTTTTTTTTATTTTTATTTTGCTCGTTTGAAACTGTCGGAGGTCTCTTTAAAGTTTTGCAAGACAAAAAGTGCGTTGAAGTCTGTGACAGATTACCTCGGTTTAAACGTCCCGTTTGGATACATGGAGCGTTAGAGCGCACCGGTTGAAAAGCCCGAAACGTTTGGGGAAACTGATTTGAGACGCCAGAGAGTTGTTTTTTTTTGTTGTTGCTGTTGCTGTTTCTTGCAAGAGAGGATTAAAAGAAAGCACAGTCTTAACTGGAAGTATCCTTCGGGGATTTCTTTTATTGCCAACTCCAAAAGGATTTATAGCTTTCTTCCCAACCCTCATCTGAACGCTGTCTCTTAGGTCAATCCGAGGTGGAGAGCGCAGTTTGGCTCACGATGAAACTGTCGATGGCACCGACGCGATAGTGATCGGGAAAGTTGGAACGGGACAGAAACAGGAGAAAAGAAAGAAGATAAAAAGAATTGACAACAGATTGCCTGTTTGTCCATTTTGTGAACATTCCCAATTGGCTTTCACCCGACAGGAAGGTATGGAGACTGTCGGGAGAGGGACAGGCGCAGTGGGATGTTGCCTCTGGAAGACCGTTTTAATTATCGTCCTGTGGAAAGGTAAGTTACTGGAAATGCTTTCCGACTCGAATTGTTTTCCTTTAACGACTTTATTTCTGAAACCGAATTGCCTTCATTTCGAATAATCAGAGAGAAGAGAAAACATCTAAATTTTCTTGTTTCCCCCCCCCTTTGGTATATTGAGGAATATTTTATGACAAAAAAGTTCTATAGTACATAACTTAATATAGCTCTTCTGTTTAAGAAAACCTGATTACGGACTAAATATATTTAGGTGCACTTCCTTGTCAGTCGTCTTTTTGGAAGCACTGGAATGCAAGTCTTCTCTGAGTTTTTTTTTTTTTTGTTTGTTTATTGAGTTGAGTTTATGTGGAGTCTGTTAGATAAATATTTTTTTATTCTAATACCGCCCCAAAAAGACAAGACGTTAGGGTGTTTATCTAATGAACAAATTATAGAAACGAGGGGAGAAAACGACATATATTCACGTAATACGCTCGTGTGAGACAATAATGACTGCGAAGCATCAAATGACAGATGCCTTCTAACTGGTGCCATCTGAGACGCGCCAACTCGGGGCTGACACGCTCCTGTGCCAGCTGAAGGAGGAGAGGCTGTTGCTCAGATCCACCGATTTTCTTCAGCTCGTTAGAATAAATAGTCATTTTTGCTCAATTTATTGCGTTTGGCATTTTTAAATGGTAGTGGCCGCTTAGCAGAAATCAGCAGTCCGTTCACCGTTATTCTTCCTGATCTGTGTAAAATGAGAATAGTCTGACATAACGTGAACCAATAACGTGACAATTTAAATATAATAAGCAATTTTCTTTCATCTGAAGCGGAACGCCAGTCTGTTAATATTCCTTCCTTCTTAGAACTTATGAACGCAATAAATAATGAAATAAAAAAACTCATCAAAGCAGCAGATCCCAAACGAAGTATCCTGGGATGGTTTAAATACCAGTCGGCTAGCACCACCACCCACTGCAAAAAGTAGAAAGAAAAGAGACGACAAAGTGTTAAGCGCGCTGGCTGATGTAAAGCACTCCGAGTGGGTTCGAACGCCTCCGTTTTCAGTCCAAGCGACAGTCCTTGGGCATCAGTATCATAATCCCGCGAGTGTTTTTTTCTTTCCCTTTGGTGCGTGCGTTAGTGTGCGTGGCTTTAATCAGCTCGGATCAGTCACGGCCCACTGAGCAGTTAACAGAGGCGGCGTTGTGCGCTCCGGAGCGCGGTTGTCTCCGTGTACTCTCACAGCCACTGAACGTCGCGCCGGAAAACAGCTGTGGCCGGCAGAAACACATCTGAGTAACCAAAGGCTGAAATCATCCAAACATTCCCTCTGTTTCGTTCCCCCCCCCCCTCCCACCCCCCGTGACCTTCTGCTCTCTTCTGTTCTCTGCGTGTGATAAAATACTGAAGTGTTTTCCCTCCGCGCAGGGACTGCCTGTACCTTTTTGTATCACAGTGAATACAGCTTTCTGACTGCTGTTTAGGCGCTCCCTTGGTGGCAAGTAGGCCAGTTGCATTGCTCTTTTCTTGCTCTGTCTTAGTGTCTTTTTTTTTCTCCCACCCACACGCTCATGAAGAGGTCCATTACATCTTGGCTCTGGTTAAACAGCTTTTATTGGACACTGGTGAACCGCAGCTCTACCGGTATAATGGACACCAAAATGGTGTTTAAAGCTCTCAACCAGACTTCTCCGTGAAAGCACTTAAATGAACTTTAAATGTAGGTTGTAAAATGAATAATACAACGTTACAATGTCTTTGAAAATTGCTTTTTTTGTTTTAAGTGATCCAGATGAACTCCACCCCTCCACCATCAGAAAAAAGCTTCAATACAACCTGACACCACAAAAGGTGTAAGGCAGCTGTTCCGAGTTCTTGTTAGTACATCATTGCCTTACGTCTAATATTAATGAATGTGTGGTTAAAAAGTTAAAGACGAAAAGAGATCCAGACAGGGATGTCTAATGATGCCTAAATGTGCTTGAAAATTGTACGGGGTTAATGAAACGGGCTAGCAAAGCCTGGAATCTAAATATGCTGTTACCGGTCTTAGGGTATGAAATAGTTTGATAAGGTTATGATTTCAAACGGTCCAAATTTTGCATGCACAATTTAAAGTCCTTTTTATGATATGTGAAAAAAATAATTTCATATATGTACAGTGTATCCCAGGGGTCAAAAACGCTTTTTTGAAACTGAGATCTACTTTATTGGTGTTGTGTCTTACGAAGGGCCACCGGTACTGACCTTAGAGCTATATATAAATCAGAGTTCTTCTTAACTTTATGTAAAATAAGCATGTTTTTCATACTTTGTTATAAATATTGTCATCTATATAAATGCAAGTGTGAATAAACAGAAAGCGTAACGGGATCAAATAATGTGTGAGATGCAGCTCACTGGTGGATTGTGCTTTTTTTAGAACAGGCTCGAGGGCACCACATGTGGTCCTTGGGGGGCAACATGGTGCCCACAGGCACCATGTTGGTGATCCCTGGTGTATGCTGTAAGGGGCATAGAGTGACGGCATGTTCTACATCCATCAACTGTTGCTCTGAACTAGCGGCCAGGTCGCCTGAAAGAAGGGTAGACTTTTTCCCTCGTAACCAAGAAAGATTTAGCTGCTTGGAAAATGTTTCCGGTTGTAAAAAAAACATGAACAGTCATAATTCAGAAGCTGAAAACCCATCAAAATTGCACTGTTTAGTCTGCGTTTGTCCCATTTCTTTTTGATTGTGTCTGCGTTGAAATCAAAATAATAAAGACATGTTAGATTATGATAGCTAAATTAATATAACACAGTGTTTCCCTTTGTAGTCCCGTGGAGGAGAAATTTCTCTCTGCATCTACCCCATCCCTTTGGGCGCAGGGTGCTGCCACACAGGGAGCAAGCTGTGGTCAAGGGTCTTGCTCAGGGATCTAGAGTGGCAGACTGAGTTTTGAACCAATGACCTTTGCATCTTCTCCAAGACGCAAACGGCCAGCTCCCTAACCACTAGGCCACCGTTCCCTTAAGTGTAAAGTGTGTTAGCTTTACTAATTAATAGCAACATTTGTAAAGATTATTAAGGGATTTGATGCACCAAACCCTGATATTCTAAACAAATTCCCAATGTTAAATTTGATGTTACAACACTACTGTGGTCTCAGTCATATATTGTAAATCGCGAGCAGTGTGTTTTCATTGGGGGTTAGAAATCATCCCTTCTTAAAGTCAAAATTGGTGCACCACAGGGCTCAGTTCTTGGTTCTCTACTGTCCAGACTGTAGACATACAACTTGTTTGAAGCCTGTCTTGGTGCCGGTTTTTAAATTTGTTTTTGTTTTACAGTTTTAAATAAAGGCATTTAAATTATCTGTTTCACTTTTGTCCATTAACAAGATCATATTGTAAGAATCTAATGCTGGCACATGCCTAACTTCAGCATATTTGTTTAGGCAAAATTTGGATGGGAACTATCAGCCCAAAATGTTACATTTTCAATGTACATATGTAATTTAAGGATAAGCTTAACAATACGAAGAGGACATTTTTGCTGTTACTTAAAGTAAATAAAGTTTGTCTGAAACTGCAAAACACGCTTGACCCTGGGGATAATACTTTTTCGGTTTTAGAAATACATATATATTTGTTTTAATACACTATTTAATTAAAATGTTTCTACTATTCAGGTTGTTGAACTAACAATCCACTCTTTGTTTCATCTAACTGAAATGGTTGGATAAGGCAAATAGTTCAATATTATGAGAATTTGAAGAAAAAAGGGGAGCTCATTTCAATATGTATACATATATATTTTGTAACCTTGTGAAATAAAAAAAAAAGCATATCCTTTACCCCATTATCAGGCCTATGCAAAATTATGAATTATAGGCAAACATATATCTTAAAACACATAATAGAACTGCTGAAAGCCATTTCTATTGCCTTCATATGTTAAACATTTTTTTTAATGTAGTCAAAGGGAAGCCCTATTGTAACAAATGCGGTTCTCGAGCAACATGTTCCACACCACTGTTCTAGGTTATACATATAAAAGGACTAATCAATGTAAATGGCTATAAAAAGCTTGTGATGGATCTCCGGTGTTTGGATGGATTTTTCCTTCAGAGTTGTTAACTTGTGTTGTGTACAGCTAAAGCAGAACGTAACCATCAAAGAGAAGCCTGAATGGATGAAGTGCGTAAAATAAAATCCATCACTCTGTAGAAAAAAAAGAAAAGGTGTTCGTCGGGTAAGCTGAAGTTAGGAATGTATGCGGTTCACCTGTTGTGACAATGTGATAAGTTCAGGTGATACAAACCCGACATGGCACTCACACAAATTAGACGAGGTACACAGATAAAATCAGATGGATGGAAAACTTTAAGCCGATTGGTACCAGTTAAAGTTCTGATCATGGTCCGTGCCGTTGTTTGGATCAGCCTTGCCATCCACAACAGTAACCACCAATGGCTGGAGGTCATTAGAGTCAAACTCTGGCTCAGACACACACAGTTTAAATGCAGCTCAGATATTTCAGACTCTATGTAGAAATACTGTAATTTGGGGCTTTACTAATAACAGCTGAAAAGATAGAGTCTTGTGCCTCTTGTGATGTGAAAGTCCAATTGCGTAAACATTTCTTTTTTTTCTTTTTTAGTTCAATGCATGCGCTTTTTAAAATCATTCAAAGGAAATGCATACATCACCTCTCAGTATTCTTTATTTTGAATGCACATTTTTAGTAAAGTACACCACCAGAAGGTTTTTTTTTCGAAAAAAAGAACAAGACCCTTTTTTTAACTTTCTCTCTCCTTTTTAATTTCCCAGCGTATCTTTTTGTGGAGATGGGTTCACATTTAGGTGATTTGTAGAGCTGTCTTGGTAATTAGTTACATTTTGTAATAAGCAACACATCATTGCACCGAAATTATTGAGTGAGCTTTACAGTGTCTCCCAAGCTGACACTGTTTGTCACTCTCACAAACCTAAGTGGCATCCCCATTTCAAAATCACAGTTTCATTCTAATTACATCATTCCGTTTCATCATCTAGGTCTTCTCCAGGATGTCATTGTGAGTTTTGTTCAAAAGCCAAGCACCTAAGATGTGCCTGTTGTGAAGCAAACTGTTTAGTCTTAAGACCCGGGAGGGCGAATAGTCAAAGCTCGGTCACGATCAGTTTGGTGATGTCAGTAGGGAAACTTTGCAGAAAATAACGTCCATCCATCCATCCATCCATCCATCCATCCATCCATCCATCCATCCATCCATCCATCCATCCATCCTTATTTGAATCAGCAGGGTTGAGGAGTCCTAATAGGAACACTTTATTTTGTTGTGAATTTTTCCGACCCCCATCCCTCATGATTTCAAACTAACTCACTCAAGGGCTAAGCGGATACTTGATGACGTGGAGTAGGGCAGCAGTAGGTTATGTGGTTTAGCATAAATGGGACTTTAGGAACAAGTGTTGCAGCTGTGTTAGCAGAATTCCTGCCTGTATAATGTGTTCAACCAGCTGTTATAATTACTGTTCCAAATGGGGTGTAGTATTAAAATTTGCATCAATTTTTTATAACCTATGAGACAGAAGGAGCGGCGCCGGCCACCTTTATTGGCACTGATTGTGGTAAAGATGTGTAAAAAGCCTTAAAATAAATTGCAGAAGGATACTGTGTCACTAAGGGATGTCGAGGAATTCAAGTATTTACTTAAACTCTTTCTACATTGATCTGGTTTTTTGTTTTAGGTGATTAACCAAATACATAAAAGACCCTATGGTGACCCATTTTTTTTATTTACTAGTGGAAGCTGCCAGGTTTTTATGCAGAATAACCTGATATTTCAAACAACTCATGATGGAGTCTAACAAGCTTGCCGCGGCCTTTGGAAGAAAAACAGCGCCACAACATCACAAATCCCCCATGATACTTAACAGTGGGAATGAAGTGCTTTTACACATATTCAACCTTTGCTTCACACCAGAGCCACCGGGATGTTTATTGCAAACAAGCTCAATCTTAATTTTATCTGACCAGAGCACACAGTTCCAGCTGAAGTCCCAGTAAAGTTTTGCATAATTCCTCCTGTTGGCATGTAAGAGACGGGTTTTATGGCCTTTTCCCCAAAACAAATAGTTGGCATGAATATCAAGTGCAATGGTTGTTAGAGAAACTTGGTGACGTATTGATGCCACTCTTTGATGCGGGTCTGCATCAGTGAGCTTTAGGGATTTTTTTTTTAAACAACCTTCCATCCTTCTTGTTGTTTGGCCAGATAAATACGAGCCACGTCCAGCCTAGCTGCCCGAAGCTAAAACAAGCAAAACTATGTCTTGGCATTCTTTTTACCGTAAGGAAAATCATTGATTGTTAATTTCAAATGTCTAAAAACTCCATTTAGACATTTAAATTCCAACGTTTAAATTTAAAGAAATACTTTATTTTAAACTGATTACTAGGTACCAGTTTTTCTGTTGTGAAAGATTTCGTAATTTTTTATATGTCCTTAACATTTCCAGCAACAAACAAATGTATTGAAATGAAATGTTGAATTTTTCATAATTTTCAGTCTAAAGTGTTACTACTGCAATCAATTTTGATTCTCAAAAGACTTTTTACATTATTTTCCGAGGGCTGCCAACACGTATTAAACTGTACTTGTGGCTCTGTATTTATCTAGCCTGGCCAGCCAGACTGACTTACGGCGTATACACCGCGTGTCAGTCTGGTAAGGAGCTGGTACAGCCCGATTTCAAAGTTAGAACCATTCGTGTAACTGGGGATGTGACGCAAAGAAACTCGCTCTGTGGATGTGACGCGCTCTGTTTTTGCTGCTTTTGTCTAAAAAATAAATACATTAGAGGATGCATAGTGTACTCGCATACACTTTCTTAATATTCCAAGGCACCATCTCTATGTATCATGACTGTTATGGTTACAGAAAACCGCTGCTGCATGATGGGCAATTCTGCCGCTGAGAGTGATCCATCGGAAAGTCCCGCCTCCTGCGCTGTGATTGGTTCGATCTGTTTTAGGCCTGAGCGGATGGAGCCTTACCAAACTGACTTATGCTCCATGTAAGTCAGTCTGGCTGGCCAGACTAGTATTTATCCATGTCGAGTCTCCGGTGGTGGTAAAATGGTGTGGGGGTCAGATGCCAAATCTGACCAAAACGTTTAAAACTTTTGTGTTCCACAGCAAGCCTTTCATTGAATTTATTTAGGAAGCCTTCTTTTGATAAACATTTTTCTTGTGCATGTTTCAAGTTAGTGATAGAAAGCCCTTTCATATGTATTCCCTTCTGCCTAATTATTAGTGTTTAATCTGTAATTCAGTAATCTTTACATACTTGTAATCTGCCAACATTTAATTCCTATATCAGTTATGCCTCTTTCATTATGCTGCTAAATATTGACTATTCATTTGCTAAGAATAAATTATATCGCCTGCAGTTTTATTTACATATTGTCCACAAGAGAGCTCTGAACTGATTTAGTTTTAAACAGTAAAATATTCCCATCTGTGGTTCACAAACTCTGAAATACTGCAGCAATATCTTTACGGGCCCAGGGCATTTCTTTTAAGGAACGTCAAAGGAAATGCTTGTTTTTAATTGGCTGACTGGGGCCATTTAAAATACCTTTACCAGGAAATCTCATCAGTCTCGGTCTCCGGTTTCACTAGCATGTGCATTAATGCTTAGGTAATTTTAGAGAGATTACCCTTGTGTTTGGCAGTTCATTGCAATGCCATGCCCTTGTTTAAGTTACTTCTCTATGCCTTTTGTGCAAAGTGTGCTTCTGTTTGAACGTATTCACACTTTAAAAGAAACGCTTCCTTTCCGCAGGAGTACCTGGAAATGCCATACAACAGAGATTCTATTGTATGTGTCAATTGCAGAGAAAAAAAACCCCACCATTTATGTTGTGTATGAGTCCGCCTGAGTGCGTTTCGCTCTACACTATTAACCTGTAGCAGAATGTCAGCTCGCTGCAACATTACTCATGCGTTGCGGAGCATTAATAATTACTGATGTTAAATCAGTGATACCCTCACAAGCTCACACATCCACACACACAATGGTAGTCCTTTACCCTGTCCTTTCTATAAGTTGCTCTTTTTCACCATTTTCATTGTGTGCCGTTGTTGGTTTTATTCACTGACTGAGTCATTCAGCCACACTTGTATAACTCAGGCACACAATCACAAACAGTGCTTACTGAAATGCATCCAAAGACAGGAGGGGGTTCTGTTATTCTCTGAAAAACATGGCAGTGAGGATTTTCAGTCACACTATGGACATTTTGTAGATGTTTAATATAAACTTATACTTATAAATAAACTTGATGTTTTCTAATTACTTTGTGAAACACTCTGTTAACTGTTAGTTTTGAACTGATAGGTATGATTGGAGAATCCCTCACCGCCGTAATTTTGTCCCCCTGCACATTGCTGGTTTTGATAATTGTATGCTCATTAAAAAATTTTCTCTCATGGGACATTTTCTACTGACCACATGTGAATTCGTACCCGTAATGGGGATGTCTTTAACCCGTTTCGACCATCAGATATGTAAACAAATTATCTTTAATCCACTTATGGTCTACTGTGAGGAACTCTGGTTATATGACTCTAATAAATAATATTTTCTACCAGCAGGGCCTCCTTGAGCGTTCTTTGATCAGCCGTCTAGGAATCAGAATCACAGTGCATAAAACCATCAGCAAATAGGATGAAATTAAATTATAATGAAGATTAATAAAAAAAAAAAATCTTCATTATCCCTAGAAATACGTACTGAAGAGAAATTACCTGCGACCCAACTAGTTGCATCAGTAGGAAACGGTCTGTTGACGGACTAAATGGATGTAGGCAGGGATGAAATGGCAGTTTGGGAATACGAAATGGGACATTACCCTGAGCAGTCTTTTCCTTTCTGCCGATAGGAATAAAAGGTGAGTGAACTGAGGATAGGTAGAAAGAAGGTGAAAGAACCAGGAACATAAACAAAAGTATGTATACTGGAAGAAGGAGATATGAGGCATGCTACAAACATCTTTTAGCAGTCATAACATTTTTGCCTTTTCCAATTTGAGCATAGGTAATTTTCTTCTGTGAAACATTATTTAAAAAAACAAAAAAAACAACAACACATAATCAGCCAATACAAGTTTATTTGATGCACTTTCATAGCTGGTAGAAACACCTTACAGTAAAATAATGAAAGACCAAAGACAAAAAAAAGTTTGTGTGGGTGTGAATATGTCTAAATGATGGGGATGGACAAAATTAAGATAGTGTGTACTAATACCTGTCCTCTGATCATTAATATACTACTTGATGTTTTTGAAGCAATTGGAAACATGATTATTTTTATGTCCAAACTGAAATTGCCTATACTTTTTTCTGCAAGTTTTCCATGTTTATCATCACATAATTAACAAATATCTTTAACCCAACTCCAGTTTAGTAAAGATCTCCATATCTTTGTGAATTAACTTGACAGACAGTTGTATTTCATTGTCAGCTAGAAAAAAAAAATGGATTGGATGTCTGTAACAGGTATTTTTTAATGTGCGGTTAAATCTGTAGCAGGTAAATTATTTTCATCATCTACTATATTATGTGGGAAAGAACGTCCAAGGAAAGGTTTTCTGAAAGGGATGAGGGTGTGTTTATGAAATATGACGAAGTACACTTAATTACTTTGTTTAAACTGTTTACTTGCACAAAATGTTTCATGTATTTCATTTAATTTTCTTCACATTTAGTAAATTTACCTTAACTTCTTAAATCTGACCAGTAAGAACACAAATGTAAAAACAGGAAGAAAATCATACATATTTTTACCAGTACATAACAGCAGAAAAAATATATCTAATTAATCCACAAGCTATTTCTCTGTTGGACCCCTTTTAATTCTGATCGGCATTCTCACACTTTGATACGCATCTGTAGTAATAATAACCTGAAAAATGACACAAAGTCGGCTTTCCTATTGGAAAATAGTATAACAGCAAGGGTACAGAATGTACTTGTTTTGTTCCTACAGATATATTTTCAAAAAGTTTATAAAGCTACTAAACATTGCCAGTTCCAAGTAGAATCCATTTCCCATTTTCACAGTTTTCTGTGAGTGCATTCAGCCGTTTCACCTTTTTTCCTTACTGTTTCAAAAAGGAGGCAACATCTGATCCAATGTAAATATTTATCCATCCATCCAATTTCTTCATACGCTCAATCCTCGCACAGTGACAGGGGGCTTTAGGGCCGGTGCCCACGTCCAGCAGTCAATGGGGGAGAGGTGTGGTACAGAGCAGACAGGTCTCCAGTATATCACAGGCCCTATGTAAATATTTTTTTTGCAAATTGTCCCTTTCCAGTTTGAGAAGCCAATTCTCAAGGTGAAGGAGAATTTTAAGAAGGGGGAAACATATTTATGAAGATCGTAAACAGCAGATAAGTCCTTTCTTTCATCACTCAGAGGAGCAGGTAGTGACAGAAATGAAGAGATTGAAGACTGTGACAGAGAGGACGATTTTATCTTTCCTCAAGAGAGTACTTATTCTCTGTCTCATGTCTTTCTATCAGTACATCTTATCGACGCAAATCCTGTTTGTCGTAGACCCCGGCATGCTGTATTTAAAAAAATACAGACAAACTTGCCCACAGGAACATGCTTAGACATGTGTATACCCCACCCCCCCCCCACCCCCCCTATAAATGACAGATCTTCTGAAGTGTGAGCCTTTGGAGAGGTTTAGTCTAAAAATACTAAAAGAAAGTAAACACGAATTCCTTAAAAGTAATCTAAGATTGAGATTTCAGTTTGTGTCGCTGCTACTTGTTTTATACTTTGACTTTGAAAATAATAATGCTATCTGAGCAGTTTTCTTATCATTACCATCACAAACCTTTACATTGTTCTTACACAAAACTGTTGTTTCTTTTTAACTGTATTTAAGTGTGCTTTATAAAAAAAATAGGCTATAAACACACAGCTTTTACATTCAACTCTTCTTTTTTAACCTTTATAGATTAGACATGTTGAAGGGACAATAAGCAAATTTTCATTATTTTAGATAGAAATAACTAAAACCTAGTTTAGTGAAGATCTAAAGGTATCTTTTTAGATGGACTATGGTTAAACGTCACACACTATATCTCTGTGTTGTTCTCCAGTCTTGTTTACACAGCCGGGCCACTGCGCGTGTTCGTATGCGCATGTGAACAGCTGCCACTCAGGGCTTACCCACTCCCTGTCCATAAAAAGGCAACGTTCTCTTACTAACAGCATTATAAAGTTAAGAGTTACTTCTTCACTGGACACCAAAGGTGATGCTGTTCTGCTGTGTTTTTATCCTTTGCAAATAGGCCCATACGAGCCGATGGTTAAGAAGGGAAAATGGATGCCGATTGCTGGAGCGGGTAGAGAAAGCCGTGGTTTGATACATGAAACAGCTTGTTTCATGTATCAAGCCACGGCTTGCTCAGTGTCTTGCTCAGGGACCCTAAGTGGCAGTCTGCAGGGTTTAAACCGGGTACCTGCAGCCTTCTTAGACCACCGCTCTCTAAACTCCTTCATTCTACATATACCTGGGATATGAATAATTATGGAAGCAACTTTAACATGGCATAGTCATGTTTTTGTAAACAAAGTTTTATTAGTTTTGAAAGGCTTTGAAACTCTCTGAGGATTCATCATGACTGGACTTAAAGTTCAAAATAAATCTTGGTAGACTGTCTTTTTCTAAAAACCTTAAACCTTAAAAGAATCCTTCTTTTAAGGGTTCATACCAACATCTAAATAGGATTATTTTATAATCAAGAAGCCTTTTAGACCTCCTGATTATTTTTAAGCTTGTGGTGTGTTCCTCCATTTAAATTTAATAAAGTTTTTCCAATCCCCAGTGTGTAATTATTTTGGTTTATTGTACAATAATTAAAACCTATGCTATCGATATGACAAAAAAATAAACAACAACTACTAAAAGTAAAATGAATGCCTGCACTAGTAAAATTATATGAGAACATTCTTTTCCTTCAAGAATTGTATCATCTACCACTGGCAATGGCAGCAACGCTGAGAGGTCAGAAGCTAAAAAAGGCAATTTGTATCTGCTGCTTTGGCCGCTTTCTCCATTATGTTGTGTAAAGCCGCGTAGAGAGGCTTTGGATTCAGCCATATCTTCCTGCAGCCATGTCTTTGTGAAAGACATAATGCTGCATTTGCAATATTCCCACTGAGTCCTTGTTAGCCCTACATTCTCATCCTCTTTGCATATGCCAGGGATCTTAAATTTTCCATAACAATCAAGGGAAGAAATGGTTTTTAACTTCCATTTTAAAACTCTCCATTTTGGTCCTGCCCTACATCGGTGTTGCCTGTTGTCCAACTCAGCAGGGATTTTGAACCTTATCCCAGGCAGTAGTTTGGCTTTGGAAGACGCATTCAGCTGCAGTAGAGCAGTTGCAACAAATATCGACATCAATAAACAGTTCCCCCACTGTAATTGTTACATACTGTATCAAACATTAAAAAGTCCAACTGGGATGATTAAAAATCTACAAGACAGACTACCTTGCCTCACTTTAATTAGTTAATTGGCCAGCTTCACCGTAAGAAAGAAGCAGAGATTTAAACATCTCTTATGTTTCATTTCTTTCGCTATAAAACTATTGTGCACTTCTCTTGAAAGGAAGCCCTCTAAAATAATAAAACATGTTCAGCGCTTTCCCCATAATTAAATGATACCAGGCTTCCCCCCTGCTCTGGAGTCCAAACACTTCATCCAGACTTGTCCTCTTCAGGCTTAATCTGGCCCTTATGGTTCCAGTGTGATGAGTCATGAAATGGCAGGCTCTCGCATGGTGCTTTTCAAAGTTTAATTGATAGAAGTATGTAGCTGTGAGAGTAAAGGGGGGAAAAGAGAGACTTTAAAAGAGGTTGTGGGTCTTTGTTGTAGTCCTGAAATATGATCAGCTTCACTCTGACATCCGTCAAGTGTTAATGGTTTAATTTTAATGTTAAACTGGCTGACCAAAAAAAGCCTTTCAGTGGAGTTAAGGCTACTAGTCTGTTTGTTGTGCGTCTGTCCCACCTTTAAACATATATAGACTGACATGTGTGCCATTGTTTCTTTATGAAGTAGCTGAAGATAAGACATATTGATAGAGGGCATATGCTATGGATTCCCAGTTTTATTGAGATCTGGGTTTTAACTGAGTTTAACTAACACAAGTAATTTTTGATCTAATTTAATTCTATTGCAGGCTGCATTTTTGGGGTTGCTGTCCGGGTGGAGGGTTAACCCCTAGTTGGTATTACTGGATTAAATTTAGGGGTATCACTGTAAAGGGGACTTACTACAAATTGACAACACACTGTTTAGATCTTCATTTATTGAAATTTTTTTTTAAAGTGTACCTTTTCTTCATTCCACTTCTCCATTAAGAGCTAGTCTATGTTGGTCTATCACGTAAAGTCCCAATGAAATAAACTGTCTGTGGTAGTTATGTGGTAAAATGCAGAAGAGTTCAAGAGGCATGAATTATTCTGCCGATTTTAGGTCACTTGTAGTTATTTTTGAACTGCAAAGCTGCACAATTATAAAAAAAAAACCCATTGGCAATTATACCCATATTTAAACAGCTCACTACTACGTCCTGCAACAAGTTTGAATTGAATTAATGAATGAAAGTTTATTTTGAACAATAACTGTGAAACAAAACAAAACAAAAATATCAAAAAACAAAACAACAACATAAAATCATAAGAGAGATAAATGTACAGAAATCAGTTTGAAATTTCCAAGGTGGGGAGTCTGGTGACGTCGGCAAATATGTTTTGTCCCTGGCATTCATGACAGACACCGGGTGACTTCTAAAGAGACGGCAGTTATTTTCCCGCATATTTGAAAATGACACCAAATTGGTAATTTGCACTGTTAAAACTGACAAAATGTCTGTATAAAAAACATTAGTAATGAGTTGGGAACAGGAACAGATCATACATTACCTAAACTTTAAGAATAAATATCAGATCAGTGATGTTTTTAGTGCTTTTTCTCTGCTTTAGATCCTTTGTCCACTCATTCAGCTCGGCACTTTTTGTCCTTATTAGCATAGTCCGGTCTGCTTTTTCGGTTGTGCTATTTATAGAATTTGCAGTTTCTGAAAGTCATTTTATGAGACTAAGTAGTTGTGAATAGTTCAAAGATTCCTCTGCTCAAGTCTGTGTGTGTGTATGTGTGTGTGTGTGCGTGCGTGCCTCTATGAGCTACGTTTCTGGGTATACTCTTTGACCATGAGACGACGTGGCTTTTAAAGAGCTGTCGAGAGGTTTAAGGGTCTTGCTAATGAGCAAGTCATTTTCCCTCAGATTAGCATGAATAGCCAGACTAATTTTCTGTGCACATGCCTGTGCGTGAGTGCACTAGTGTGTGTGTGTGTGAGTGCTAGTGTGGATCTGGAAGCCATGTCTTGGGAGTTTAAGGTTGAGCTAATCAGCAACACATTTCCCCCTGCATTAGTTTCACTTAGTTGATTAGCTGCACACTCGCAGTGTGAACGTGTGTGCATGCGTGTGTTTGCGAGAGAAAGAGGGAGACAGGCTGATCATTATCATTATGACTCAGTGCCTCAGAGGAAAGCAACAATAGATTACCATTGGGGTTTAATTTTTCTTATTGAATTTTACAGGATAGGATTTACTCATAATTATATGGTTAGTAAATTAATCTCCCCTGTTTCATATTTGTTTAGGAGATGCATTTATAACATTTGACTTTTTCATTGGCTTTTAAAAGAAATAAAAAATATAGCTGCGTAAGAGAGTGTCCGGTAATAGAAGGCATACCGATAACTTTAGGAATATTAAAAACAACGTGTATCAGTAGCGAGTCATCAGTGATGAAGCTCTACAGGGGCTGCAAACAATAATCAAACAGCTAGGCTTTGTGATTATTATTATTATTATTAACATTATTGTGTTTTAGTCATCTTCCCATTTACCCTGCACTGTAGTTGAGAGAGAGACAGAGAAATAAACTCATCAAACACATTTTAACCTGTAAAGTCAGAATATTTTTCATCTAAGTGTTTTAGAATGAAATTAATAGTCGCCACTACCCTAGTGTTGATCATTCACCAATTTTAAATTTGAATGAAGCAGAGATGCTGCGGTGCTTGTGTGTGAGGTTTCTCTTCTTTTGCTATACATTTTGTAGGCCTTAATTATGAAAGATTTGTGAATTGTTCAAACGTCTTAGTTAAAACCGGTTTAATCTGGTGTCAGAGCTTAACTGCCGTGAAACTGTCGTAAATTGTATCTTTATAGACCAGATTGCAAGAGGAAGGAAAAAGCACGACTCCGATAAAAATTACAGTCAGGAGCTGGGATCGGCACAGCTCTCTTAAAATCCATTCTACCTAAATGTTTCCACACAGTTTGGAGTGGCAGTATGCGGGTTCCTCTCAATGGATAGTGTATTTCTTGACATTGTGCAGCCCTAATCCATTGAATAATATTTTGGCTGCATTTAATACAGTTAGTTGTTATTTTATTTTAAACACACCTTCAACTGTTCAGAATTGCCAAAGTTTTGGTCAAGAGGTGAGGTATAGTTTTTGTAGGCTGAAAATTCCTCATAATACAATATAAAAACAACTTATAACAGACAATCATCAATGCAAAATCTCCTAAAGGATCCATTTACCTGATCAACCTAACGTGCATGTCGTGTCACTTTGGAAGGTAACTGGAGCAGCAGGAGAAAAGCCGCACACATATGGAGATTCTATTGTGTTGTTCGTTCTTTGTTTTAGGTTTTTCATGTTTGTATTTTAAACGTGCAGCACTTTTTGCAGCTGTGGTTGTTCTAAAATGCTTGGTAAATAAATTAAGTAAGTAACGTAAGTCTGAGAATATGCACATAAAAGATCTGGGTTGCTGAAACATGAACCTTGAAGGCAACAGTAGCTATGTTTCCATCTAATTGTCTTGTGAATCTTGAGCAAACTTTTAAAATGTGAATTATGTGTTTCCATCTACAATTTCGTCAGAAGTTGACGTTACACATGGCTGTAAAAAAGAGGAAGCAGACGTTGCAAACTGGCTTGGACCACACATCAGAAAAAAAAAGGAGATTTTCAGGAGTGAGTTACTATCAGGCAAGTTGTAATTGTTCTGTCATGTCAGCTAGTGTAGGCGATGTTACATGTTGTCCAGAGACGTAGGGAAATCACATGAACATGAATGTGATTCATGTAACCAAGATATCACAAAGCCACTCTTTTTTTTCACTTTCTCTTATAACACTAATACAAATGTTCTTGACTTGATCATTTCATCTTTTTTCTGCTGTGTTCTCGACATCTTCCTATTTCAAAGCCCCATTCATTTCCTGCACCTTTGCCACATTTGTCCTCCCTCATTCTCACATGCCCCTAACAGATGTTTTTTTTTCATGTATTCTTTCCTTTTTGTATCTGTTTCTTCCTTCCCTTTCTATCTCTCCTACTCTAAGCACCTCTTAAACAGCCCTTTGAGAGTGTGCGAGCTGCTCGGCCTAAATGATTTTCTATTACCGCCGCCTGTTAACAGGGCTCGATTTGATCAAGCTAATGAAATTGAAAACTTTCATCTGAGCCAAATTGATTTCAAACCTGAAACCACATGCGGACAGAAGGGGGGGGAAGAAAAAAAAACAAGAAGCCAAAGAGCACTGAGTTGGTAGAGCGTGACATGCACTTTACATGCACAGAGAAATCTATTAGCAAGTGTCTTTTTACTTTTGTCCTTGGGTAACAGAAAGATCTTAAAATGTATTATTTGTCTGAGTGAAAGAGCACCTGAAATCATTTACAGTATGCATAGAGCAGTAGTGATTGTGCACAGCATGACTGGCAGAGAGGGAGAAGGTGTTTTTTTTTTTTTTTTTTTTTTTTTGCATGAGGGAGCAACTATTTTCAAAAGCCAGAAAAATACATTGCACCTGCAGATTCATTGAAATAGAATTGTGAATAAGTTTTTTGTCATTAATTTCAGAAAGTGAAATTCATAGATTACAGAAATTCATTACAAATAGGGTGAAGTATTTCAGTCCTTTTTTTGGTAATTTTGATGATTATGGCCCACAGATTATGAAAACCCAAAATTGTAATATTACATAAGATAAATAAAAAAGAGATATTCTAAACAGAAATGTCAAACTTCTGAAAGTATGTTCATTTCTATGCACTCAATGCATGGTTGGGCCTCCTTTTGCAATTAATGCATCAATGCGGCGTGGCATGCAGACTCCTTCACTGCTGAGGTGTAATGGAAGCCAGGATTGCTTTGATAGCAATCATAAGGTCATCTGCATTATTGGATCTGGTGTGTCCCATCTTCCTCTTGATAAAACTACCTGGACTCTCTGTAGGAGTCAGGTCAGAACAGTTTGCCAGCCAATCAAACACAGTAACACATGGTCATTAAAGCAGCTTTTGGTACCTTTGGCAGTGTGGGCAGGTGCCAAGTCATGCTGGAAAATGAAACCAGCATCTCCATGAAGCTTGTCAAAAAATTTGAATGAATACAAACATATATGTATATTTATTTATTTTAGTTTGAATATACATGAGTATTACTTAAGTTTTTTTTAAATAGTGGGACTTTTGACCCTCCACATGTACCTGTAGGTCTAAAATACTGGTACTGTCCAAGCAGAATATGCTAAAGTCAACATTTCACAATCCCCCTTTGATTATTTTTAGGCTCCTGGGGGTTCGTCCATTTGTTTAGTCTTTCATTCTTTAGTATTGTTTAGATTTTGTTCCTTCCTTCTTGTTGTTTTCATTAGTTAGTTTTCTGCTCATTGTGGATATTATTAATGTATTCTTGTTTCTGTTAGACCTTTGTTTTCCTGCCTGTCTTTAGTTCAGTTATTGAGCTTATTTTGTCATTGTTTGTTAGGTTTTATCTTCCTCCCCGTCTCCTGCCATCTCATTGCTCTCCCCATGGCAAGAAAATACACATATATGTAATCCTATAAAGAAACCATTTTTACCTTGCCGGAATCTGATAGGTATCTCAAACAAGTTTTGAAGAAACTTAAAGACAAGTTATTGTTGAGCTTCCTTGCATAATGCAAAAAGATCTAACAATGTGAGGACAGAACACTTTTGTAAAAAACGAGTAGTATTTTTACCTTTGTGCACAACTGTGTGGACATGGAAACTTTCTGATATCCATCCATCCATCCATTTTCTAACACGTCTATCCCTTGTGGGGTCGCGAGGGGTGCTGGTGCCTATCTCCAGCTGTCAATGGGCAAGATGCGTTTCAGCATTTCAAGCCTAAATCTTCACTATCTATCTATCTATCTATCTATCTATCTATCTATCTATCTATCTATCTATCTATCTATCTATCTATCTATCTATCTATCTATCTATATATATATATATATATATATACACATACAACAAGGGCCCCATCAAGCTGCTCTTTCCATTATTGCTTGTTTGAAATTAGTCTGACTTGGATATTGAAACCATTGGCCAACCGTGTAATTTTTAACAGTTGTTCCAACAATTACGATTCAGCAGATGTTTTAGGTGTAATTATTTATGCATATCCAGGTGCTTTTAATTAGCTTGTTTTTTTGTGTCTGGGCACATTAGGTTCAGGGACTGTGCGCCTCAGAAGTGCTGCAACCACTAAATGAACTCCAGAGTAAGGGAGCGCAAAGTAGAAGAATGAAAAGACAAGCATGAGGAAATGTTAAAAGGCCAGGCCTGGGCCATGGCCTGTGCACTGTGGAATAAAAGGGGACAAAGGAATATAGAATAGGAGTTATGGAGACGGGGAGGGGTGTGTGTGGGGGGGGGGGGGGTGTAGAGGGAGAAAAAACTAGCTGTGGAAAATGAGACCATGTAGCAGAGGCATAGTAGGAGGGAAAATTGGACGGCGATGAGAGGAAGAGCGAAACAGAAAGGAAAAAAACAAATTACAAGTTTCAGAAGGAAAAAGCACAAAGGAGCAAAGAGAAAGAACAAGGTAAACAGATCCGTCGAACAAAGGCATGGGAGGAGACTGGTATTTGGAGAGGAAAAAAAGCTGGGGCACCAACAAGAGATTTAGCATTTCATTCTGGGTTGCATTCAGCCTGTAGCCTGGCATTACAGCTGAAATTCCCACTGTTTACAAACCTCCAAGTGGCATCAGGATCTCATCTACATAATGTTTAACATGCTCAGCTCGCCTGCACTCTGCCCGTCAAAGAGAGACAGTGTAAGGATTTTGGGCATTGGTCCCTGAGGCCTGCTAAGAGGTCAGCTACAGAGAGGAAGAGGGGTTGTATGGGCAAGATTTAACAGAGTCACTGATTAAAAAAGCTGTAATTTTGACATTATGACATATTTTATTCCACTGGGTGTAATTGTTTAACCTTATAATCTTCTGTTTTTTTTTTATTTACACCAAAGAGGGCAAAGATCAAATAATATCTTTCATTGTCTCTGACTTGGAAGACAGCCTGTATCATGGAAAATGGCTGAAGAGAAGGGTGATGTCAATAAGACTGCTCTAGCAATAAAAATGTCAAGAAACATTGTTTGCAGATGTAAGTGACAGCCTACCAACTACAGAGAGATCACGGAAGGTGATCCCGGCTGTGTTAAAGGTGCTCACAGGAACTCAAGCTTTTAGTTTGAACATTGTCTTCCCTCCTTTAATTTTTGATATTGAAAACACTTCCTGTCTGTTTTATTTCTTCTTTTTTTTTTGCCACTCCCACACCCAAATATCACCATTGTGGAAAATAATGATATTTTTATGTCTATTTTATTATTTTATTCTGTTCTACATGAACATCAGCTTCCTTATAATTTTCTTTTAGAAAAAGTTAAGTAAATGTTTTGTAGTTTTTCTCTGAGTCTTTGTGCATCTTCTGCACTTTGTTTCTTCCAGTTCTCTCTTGAAAATGTGATCTTGGATCTCAATGAGAATACCTGTAGAAATAAATTTGAACTGTATATCATGTGTTGTTGCAAGATATGTTGCTACTTTTGATATTGTTACATTTAAATTGATGACATAAATGGCAAATTCACATTTTTTACATTTAAAATATTTCTTCCAGCATTTTCATGTATAAACAAAGTTAGAAATGTGCATTACTATAACAGACAGATCTCCCCCCCATTTCTCTTTACGTAACCATTCCAAAACTGACTTTGAAGTCCCTTATATCTTCCTAGAAGGAGTGCACAGTTGTCTTGGACTATTGGGTACAACTGTCACTTGTCACCTGTTAGTGCAGTGGATGGATCTTCCACCTGAGGGAAGATTTGGAATTTAGGAATCAATAAAATTAGTTTTGAATAATGCGTTTGGCTTTGCTAGTTTCAATTGAACTGTTTCTGTGGTGTGGCAGCGTTCTCTGGGTGTAAAACCGTGCATTAATTGAATAAACTAGTATGACTAAACACCAGGGCTTGACTATATCACCTGCCTTGTAGTCCTTAAACTGTGAATTGTTGTTCCCAGACAAAAATTGTGTGCTTGCTATGATGATCCACAGAGTTAAATTATACAACTTCACAAGGACAGACCCTTGAAAATTAACACATAGAAACTATTGATGCTGAACACTGGTTGTATAATACCAAAAACTGCCAAATGTATGTACAATCCTAATTACTAGCTGTGCATCATGCCTACATTTAAATGAAACAAATATATGAGACAGTACAAATCAATGTTCAATGAAGAGGTAAAGATATAAAATTGGAGACACTTCACTCAGTTTAGATTTAGGTTATCAAGAGTGATGTATAACACACAAGCTCAAATATTAATAGATATAGTTACAGAATCAGATTACATGCAATTCACTTTGACAACGGCCAGGGTAAAATGTTGCTTTCAGGCTGTTTCTGCACATTGATTTTATTTTTATTTTTCTAGACCTGCTGCACATTTTCTTACGTAGATGGACTGGATCTTAATGATGATGAATATCGGTAACAGCAGCTCCTCCTGGATATTATTTGATAAAACTGAAGGTTTACAGGAAAACTGGCTGCATATTTGCACTTTGTAGGACCATTGCTATTGGTAAATAATGCAGAATATGCTAGAAGCTTTTAATTTGGATGGATGGATGGAACTAAAGAGTGGTGCAGAAAGTAAAATCTTAGTATGCACAGATGTTTAAGACAATAAGGGTAACATTGTTCGCTCAAATGATCCTGTATTACAAAAGCTCTGAGATGGATTATTGTTCCTGGATTGCTGCTAAATATAAACGAATATATAACGGTGTATTTGTGCAAAACATAGCTTGCTTCATGAATTTGAAATCCATTATTCAGGATTTCTTCCAATAGTTTTGCGGTACCCAACAATGAACGGATGCTGTGAGGGCAACTTCAGCCCTGCAGGATTCAATGGCCCAGGCCTTGTTGACCTTCTGAAAGCTTATGTTTTTTTGACTATATGTGATTTATGTGTGTGGTAGGAAACTATGTGTCCTGTGTGTGTCTGTGTGCACTTGTACTTGCAGCTGAATGAGAACACTTTTTCGTATTTTTCCACAAAAGTGAGGACTTTGATGTGAAGCGAGGACCTTTTTCTGGTCCTCGTCTTTTGGGGGGGCTGGGAGTTACGCAGGTTTAGGACCAATGTGTCAGTTAGGTTTAGGTTAGGTATATACAAGTAAAGGTTAGGTGTAGGGTTAGGGTAATGCCCAGGAAAGGGTTGAAAATAAACGGAAGTCGCTCAAAGTTAACGCAAGGACCTCAGTAAGCATCTAAAACAAGTGTGTGTGTGTGTGTGAGTGAGTAAGAGAGAGAGAGAGAGAGAGAGAGAGAGAGATGTATTTTCTCATTAAATTTGTGCATGTCTCTTTTTGCATGTATGTGTGTCTTCCTTAAACCAACATTGCTGCAGTGGGAGCCTTTTCAGGACTTTCAGGCTCCACTGTTTGTTGAAGAGGGAGGAAGCGATTAGCTGCCCGTTAACAAACCTCTTAACGAACCCCACTAATGAAACCTGAGGGCAGCTCTGGGATGGCCTCGGTATACTGCCGTAATTAGACTGGCAAATAAGAGCTCGTTATGCAAAGAAGTTAAAGTTAATCTGCATATTTTCACCTAAGACACCCGCGTTACACTGACAAATGTTTACCCAAAGCCACTGAAGAGGAAAAGAGGAATTAGAGAGGTGTTGAAAAAAAAGAGTGGATGAGGGAGGACAAAGGTAATGAACGCATGCTGTTCAACAGCAAAAGGTTAAGCAAGGTCATTTTGCAATGCAAATGATTTAGGAGCAACGATTAAGATTAAACAGAAAATGTTATTTGGATAATTCATTCAGATGAAACCCCCAAAAATGAGAGGATTAAATGAATGAGAAAAGAGAATTGTTCATTCTTTTTAGGTCTGCCAAGAAGGACAATAAGTTTGATTAACCCATAGACCCATAGATTTTTTAATTAATCTAAATGACTAAATCTCATTTATTTTATTCTACAATACTATTTACCCCAACAGCCTAACATGTAAATGAAGATTGACATTTTAAACTGAAATATAAGTATAAAATGCCACGTAAAATGTTACCCATATGAATAAAATGAAGCCCTGATGATTTATGCATATACAAAAACGACCTGAATATGAAGAAAGTCGCCCCGCGATGGACTGGCAACATGTCCAGGGTATACTCCGCCTCTCGCCCATTGACAGCTGGAGATAGGCACCAGCAACCCTTGCAACCCCACAAGGGATAGACGTGTTAGAAAATGAATGGATGGATGGATGGATTAAGAATGTCAAATACGAAAATTTAATTAAAACAAGACACATTTCAGTCAAAAGGATAATTTGAAAGGGTAAAAAAAAAATCTGTGTATTAAATCCTTCAATGAATTGTAATAATACACGTAATTATGAGTAGTAAATAAATTATTTGTATTTATTAACTTGATGTGTTATTAGTTTGTCTGATTTAAAATTCCTTATTTTGTTTATTAAAATAATGTGGGAACAGCCTTAATCAAAGCTGCATCTCAATGTCTCCTTAGATGCTTCTAAACCCAAAAAGTGTCTCTGAAAGACCGCATGTGTAGCCTTTTTAAGGTTTACTCTGATTTTGTCTTTACACTTTTTTTTTTTTTTTTTTTTTGAACAAGACAGGTTGTTTTGCAGATGGCTGCTTTGTGTCGTTCAAGGTAAAATAATTGAAGTTGTTTATTCAAACAGCAATTGGTCCACACAAAATGTGCGTCAGTCATTTGCAATGTTGGACTGAAACTTACAGTCTACTGTAGTTGGCATCCTGTGCTGTACACGCATAACCTACATAGCATCTTGACTTGTGCAAGATTTCTTAACGCTAAAGTGTGTATTGGATTGGCAAACCCAGCTCTGGGGCTGATGGGTTTGACCTCTGCGTCACGGCGGGGTTTCTGATGGATCACCTGCTGCTGCCAGCACACACCCTGACTGCTGTAGATATCGATACAGTATGTAATGTTCTGTGAGAGCTGCTCGCGTGGGGGGGGAAAGTTTCCAGAGTTTGAACAGCCCGAGTGTGTTTGTCTCCTCTATTAACAATTGGAGTTTTGGCTGGTGTTCTGTAAAACCCCTCAGCTCATTCAGGTAGAACCTCTTTTTAAGGACCACGGTTGCATGATAGCCGTGTGTACAACTCCACGATTGCAAGTTGGGGAGTGTGTGTTTGTGTGTGTGTGTGTGTGTGTGTGTGTGTGTGTGTGTTTGCTTCATTAGTGCAGGGGTTCAGAGGCGATTAGTTATCGTCATGTTGCTCAGCCTGCTGAGTTGTGGCACAGTCAGCAGCCATCTTTAGTCCACACTCCCGCACAAATAAATGTACACACACACACACACTGCGAGCTACAGGAGCTGTGAAAGTTATTACATATCCCCCCCGTGCCTTATGCACACACAATTGTAGACACGTATACTTTCATGCCTTTGCCTAAACGTCTCTTCTTCTCCAACACAAAAAAAATATGGAATAAACACACCTCCTGCTGCAAATGCAAGCATTGTATTTCTCCAGACAAACATTCACACACATACACACACACACACTCACACACTTGCACAAACTGGCTGTCTCTGTTTCTCCTCTACCCCTGACTTTGTCCCTGTGACCTTGGGCGAGCGTTGCCAGTGGCTGCTGCTGAGATTTCTGCGTAGGGGGTTGGAGGGCGGACGAAAAAAACGCTTGGCTGGGCATCACACAACTTTCATCCCTCCATCCATCCATTCGTCCGGTTGATGAATGGGAGAAAAGTTTCCCCCTCTGTTGACAGATGGCTGCGGAGTTTTCATGAGTTCATTTATAATGAAGCTCTTCCTTGGAATTCCAGCCTCATCAACAATATGAATTACTTTCAAATTGGGTGTAAATGCGGTTTTCGGTGATGACCGAGCGCACACAAAGCGCTTGTCAGTCGTCCAATTTTCCGCACATGCCAGCGGAGTTGCTCTCGTGCTTAAGCTGCGTCTAGAAGAAGAAGAAAAAAAAAGAAAACGCTCTCTCTCTTTCTCTCTTGTGTTTTGCTTTTTGATCACGAAAACAGTCTGACTTTGTCATCACTGCACACAAGTCTGAAGAGTGGGGAATAATAATGAAGCGTTGAAAAGCTTTCAGTCTGAATGTAAAATATCCCTGGTCACAAAGACTATGCATCCATAGCCACTCAAACAAATACACAGTACAAAGCATTCCATATTGAACATTTCTTTGAACATTTTGTCACATTACAACCACAAAACTGATTTAAAGTCATAGACCAACAGAAAGTATTGCTTAATTGTGAGGTGGAGGGAAGGGCAGATGGTTATGATTTACACATAAAAATCATCAGATGTGGAATTCCGCTTTTACTATGACACCCATGAATGCATTCCAGTGCAGTGCTATAATAGAATAGTCTGATTTCACTACAAAACAAAACTCAGAGGTTTGTTGTAGAAAATCAGTGAACAAATGGCATCATGAAGACCAAGCAATACACCTGACAGGTGAGGGAGGAAGTTGTGGATAATGTTAAAGCTGGCCTCTTTAATAGAAACAATATCCCAAGCTTTGAACTGCTCGCAGTTCACCGTTCAATCCATCATATGAAAAAGGAAAGGCTTTCCTGCACACCTAGTGAGATGTGGCCACTCATCTAAACAGGTTAAGGAAAGTACTATTCAGAGAAGTAAACTGGAAAAACATGACAACTTTTGAGGAGCTGCTGAGGTCCACTGCTCAGGTGGGGAATATTCTGTTGACAGGATCAACCTTAGTTTCATGAAAGAGTGCCAAAAAGAAAGGTGCTGTTGAAGAGAAAGCCATAAAACGTTAAATTCAATTCAATTCAATTCAATTTTATTTATATAGCGCCAAATCATGAAACATGTCATCTTAAGGCACTTTACAAAATCAAGTTCAATCATATTATACAGATTGGTTAAAAATGTCCTATATAAGGATACAGCTTGACCCACGTCATGTTGGGTATGTATGATCTGTTGGTGCACATTACTCTGAACACAGCATTCCTATGGTAGTAAATGGTCATGGCTGCATCATGCTGTTGGAATGCTTTCATTGAGCAGAGACAGATACGTTGGTCAGAGTTACCGTGAAGATGGATGGAGCGAATTAAAGAGCAGTCGCGGAAGAAAACCACAAAACATTCGAGACTGGGGTGAAAGTTCACCTCCCAGCAGGGCAAAGACTCTAGAACTACGATGAAATGCTGCAATTAAACCGTTGGGGGATTGAAGCATGCTCCTGTGTTAGAACGGCAATCAAGGTTCAAACAGAAATCCAGTTGAGAATGCGTGAGTAGGCTTGAAAATGTGTGTTCAAAGGTGCTCAACATCCAGTTTGACTGAGCTGGAGTTATTCTGCAAAAACAAACGGGCAAAACAGCTAGTAGAGACAAACCCCACAAACACTTGTTATGCTGTAATTCTAACAAATCGAGGGTTTACAAAGTGTTGACTGAGAGGCACCCAACATAAAACTTTGGTGAACTTTTCAGATTATTTTTTATTTAAAAAAGCCATTAGTATGATTCTTTCTACTTTGTTTCTGTCTAGCACATAAAATCCCCATAAATTACACTACATTTTGTGGCTCTAACATGACACGATGTGTAAAGGTTTAAGACTTCTAAAAGCCCCTACCAGGCACTAAATCGTTTAATAATCCTGGACACAGTAAGCTAGAAATACTGTCAAAAGATTATACCTTCAGAAACCTATGATATCCAAAATAAACCCTAAAAACTCTTTTTTGGCATTATGCAAGTTATTTGCAGTTTTAAACCAAGTGAAAGAAGTGGTATCTAATAGCTTTCTCAGAAATACACATATGCTTTTAGTTTTGTTGACTTCGTTGCTTGAAAAACAGACAGAATTGTCCCACACAATCGAAAAACCAAATGAAAAACGCAACACTGTGGAAAATTTGAACAAGGACACCACTGAGGAGCGTAAATCACAAATCTGTTGGCAGAGGAGGAGTGTGGTTTCTGAAAAAAGAAACCTGGAGGGAAACCTGGAGGACCATCCGCCTATCTCCTACAAAGTTACCACAGCAACCAATCTAGATAGGTTGTTGATGCATGAACACACAAATATGATTTGATCATTTGAAAATAACTGTGTGGACGGTCTGTCTTAAAGATTGGATTTGTGGAACAAATCCGATTTACTTGCCGTCTGAATGTCGCTTAGGATGAATCTTTTCTATCACTCCCACCGAGAACATATAATTTACGTCAGGGGAATGTATTACTGCCATCAAACTTTGGATCGTCTGTGTGGTCTAACTTAGAAGAGCCTCATCCAAATCTCTTCTTTTACTAATATCATCATTCTATTGTATTTTTCACACCATTAATAACAACGTATGTGCGGAAAGTGAATCTTTTGTTACAAAACCTTTGGTTCCGCTCAGATGAAACTATTAGTGCTCACCGAATCGTAGTGGCATTTTATCATGGGTGCAATTTATTGATGTTACCGTTTAATGCTACACATGCGTCAGGCCGGCTCAAACTGATTTGCTGTCGGCGCGTCGGCCCGTATCAGTCTTAGAGTCATTGTCTCGTTGGCCACACATCTGCTGGCTGCCATTTTGAAGAACAGCTGACATTTGCCTTCTCTCTCCATCAGATACATTACTGGGCATGGGCCTCTGACATTTCTGACAATGTGTGTCTCCCTCCGTGTGTATGCATGTGTACGTGCGTGATGAGTTACTTGGGCATGCCCCACTGACATTTTATTGGATGCTAATGGCATTCATCTATGTGGCAGCTGGAGGGGAGGCGGGCGCGGCTGTCTGGGCAGAAATGGCGCCTGTCTCTCACCTGTAGGAGTGTGCGTGCTTGTTGTTCAGGGAAGGGGAGGTTAGGGTGACACATAAGCGCAGTGGAAGGAGTCGTAATTACATTTGTTGATGATATGTGTTTGGGCAGGCAAGTGTCTGCTCCTACCTTTGCAGATGTTCATTGGGTGTGTTGGGTGTCTGAGTGGAGTGGGCCATCAGTGGTCTGCCATCCTTGCATGTGTGTGTGTGTGTTTTTTTTGTGTGTGGGTGGGTAGGTGTGTGCATCTGGAGGGCATAGAGATAAAGGTGCCTGCTTTTTTTCGATAAGGACTCCCACCTCCACCTCTCTATCACTCCACTGTTCTACCGCTCCCCTCACCATCCTTTTACGATTTCTGCCCTGTCTGTTGCAGCGACACTGTCTCGCTTTCTCTTTGTGTACCCTTTTCAAACAATTCCTCCCGCCTGTCTTCTTTTATTCTACACTTTTGGTGTTGCTGTTCTGGATAAAATAGAGATGCATTTCACATTTTTAAACACTAAAGTGCATTAAAAAGACATTTTGGTGGAACATTGAAGTAAATAAATAGGTTTAATTATGTAAAAAGAAAAATCAGAAAAAAAAAAAATACTTGATATATGGTAAAATGTTACTGCCTACATTTATTCAGTTTGACGTTACTTTGGTCTTTAAAAGTCAACAAATGCAGAACAAACAAAACACAGTGTCTGTTTTACCCTTTATAAAATGCAGTTTTGCTTCTGTAGAATCTCCACGTTTCCATGCACCTTAAAAATAACAAACGTCACTAAACTATAATTATATGCAAGGAACAGATGATCAGTTTGTTGAGAGATGCTTTTGTTATTGAGAGAAGAAAAAGAAATCTAACAAAAGAAATAAAAAAAAACTATCACCCAAAGGCTCTGGAGACATACAATAGACATGAAAATCTAAAACTTATAAGGGGTATATTTTGCTTTTGTAAGGCTATAAATATTAGTGAAAAATGATGAAGTTATTTCTTTTTGTAAATTCTTGGTGGACAGGATGTAAATATATGGGACTTTACCTGATCAAGGGAATCTGATTGATTTAAAATAAATTGGACATATTTTTATTTTATGAAAGATTTTATGTTTAATTGTTTGGTAATCCTGCTTTACATGTAGGGGTTGCTTGTACGGTTGTTCACAACCAACCTGAAAAGTCTAATTTATGAACAGACCGGTACCAAATCCCAGTTTGATATTTGAATAAAATCAATGGTCTGTATATGCAGCCTATACTCTACATGCAAAATAGCATATAAGCTACATTAATATAGTGATTGGGGAATACTCACCTCACTAGTAGTTATACTCTGGATGCTACAGTGTCTCCCATCTGTTTTCTTTTGTTTCATAATTTTTTTGACAAAAGGCAATGTGTTTTAAAAAGGGAGTCTATTAGGAAAGCAGGTTAGCTATACAATGGGTTGTCAAAATGATTTATACTTCATCATAAGTTATGACATTGTTGTTTAAGATATCTGCATCAAAATCCAGATAACTACTTTCATCTTCTACGGTCAGTTCAACATCACTCAGCAGATCTACAGACACAAACACTTAGCTACTTGCCTCTCTTGCAGCAGCTTGCTTTATGACAGCAAGCTGCTGCTGGTAGTTTAAAACACCTGTACCTTGGCAAATGAAAAATTAGCTGAGGTGCCAATTCTACTGTAATGTTTGCATGCAGTCGTGGAAATATGTGGCTTTGCACCTATAATAATCTAAAAAAAACAAACTAACAAATCACTATTGAACAATGGGTAACAATGGAAAGGCAAATGTCCTATGATCACAAAAATTACTTGCTAGGACTGAACCTTTGGTGGCCGAAAGCAGTATAATACTATCATGGTGGCAACACCTAATCTAGTTTTGATCTAAAGGACATTTTATTAAAACTTGTATAACTTTGATGTATTTTTTTTTTTTTTTATTAAGTTTGGCTTGTGACTAGCATAGAATGGGACATAAAGTTTTTACAACCATTGTAAAATGTATTTTCTAAATAAAAGAATATTTCCACTTTAAGCAGAAATGTTTATAATTCCTAAATAAAAAAATCTAAATTAAAACATCTGAACAATTCCTGTTCGATAAGAAGTCAAGTAATGCTAAAAACAGGCAGAGCCCGCTAGTTTTATCCACCTGAACTATTCAAGTGTTGATTGTCTTAGAATGCACCTGCCATGGTTAAATGCCTCACCATCTGGCTTCCTCTGCTGTTAAAATACAGAAAGTGTCTCTAATTACAATATTGTTACGCTTTGCAGATCTTTACAAGGACAATATTTCTTTTTACCCTTTCCCAGAGGTCAGTTATGCTGATGGGGATTCAGTTAGAGAAGCAAGCGAAGCAGGTGCATTTGAACTACAGCCATCCACTTTGGAAAAGGTCTTTGCGCCTCACCCTTCCACCCGCTTAATGACTGTAAATCTGGCATACATATAGATGAACCAGTGAAGGATTATCTTGAAAGTGGCTCTCAGCGGGAAACCAGACATAGCCCGTGGTACTATGCTCTGATCTCACTCCTTCTATAATATCCTCTTTCTCACCAGAGAAAGCTTCCTGTTTCTTTTAAGTGTTACAGCCAAGAAGGGAACCCATTTGCTTGCTGTGATGTATCTCTTCTCGTCCACGAGTTGCTGTAATTGAAACACGCTTTAAAAATATCTCTCCTTCCTTAGCTTAGTCTCACTAACACACTAATAGTTCATTGCCTTCCCTGTTTGCGTCACAATACATCTTTTTCCCCCTTTTCTCTGTTGGGCATCTGTTCGTTCAGTGGGCTTTGCTGGAGGAAAGGAGGATCCCTCCATCTGCACCTTCCCTTCTCTGTCTCCTGCCCTACATACTGAATAATTGTTCATCTGCCTCAGTTTGCCTACTTATTTTTACTTTATCCCTGCCCATTGCCTTTCTCTCTCTACATTCCCTTCCCATTTTCTTTGTGTTTTTTTATTTCTCCTTCTTGTTAATATTCCACCATCCCTACTTGGATCTGTCTTTTCTCCCAGCTGGCTGTTTAAAAGCTGTTTGCCATCTGATGTTCCTGTGAGAGGTAATTAAAGTCTGAAACACAGACTGCATGTGTGTGTTCGTGGGCAAATTTGAATTAATTTCATACCGACATTCTCCCGGTTTGGATTGTAAAACGTTTGGGACAAACTGCACCCAAAGGGCATTGGGTAACTCCCTACCTTCTCGTCACTGAGTTTGCAGACATTATAACTTAACTGTTTATCATCTTTACAGATTAAAGTTTATGTGTTCTTTTTGTTTCAGCAAACCTTGGCCACTTAGTTAATTTATCAGAAACATATGGTAATGACTACACTTGCTTAGTGTCCATGATTTGACATTTTTTTTTAACTCTAATTCTTCTTGTTTAAATGGTATGAATTATCTCTTTGTTTTCAACTTGAGCTTGTAGCAAAGAACAGGAATGGCCCTTTTCAATACCAAAATCAAGGAAAATAATAAACTGCCACAAATGTCACCAGAAGACTGATAATGTTACCTATGGAACCCAGGCATCAATACATAGGACACTGACCACCCAAGAAGAAAAGTGATGGCAGCTCAAATGTGAGTTCATAAGTTTCAGATTTATTTGTTCAGTTAAGAGGAGGAAGCTAGGAGAAATGCTTTCCGAGAGCAGTAGCGTGGAGACTTAATGGACTCCTACCCTCCATGGATTTTTAAGACCTCTCAGTGGAAGGCCCGGTTTGCCTGTAATTCGCCACATTGGCAAATGTGTGCCTGTGACAGAAAAGTCTGTTTTCTACATAATCAGTCCCATTTTTGACTGTTAGAGCTTGCCAGGACTAAATTTCACATACCTCTCAGAAGAATTATTCCAAACACGCTGTGTGTCTCACCATTAAAACTTTGCAAGTTTGTGTACAGTTTTCTCCCAATGGCATTTTGTTTGGCTCTAAAACATCACTTTAAATTCATTTGAAATGTATATTTATATAGCGCCTATTCACAACACATGTCATCTCAAGGCACTTTACAGAGTCAAATTCAGTCAAATCATTCAAACAAATTGGTCAAAAAGTTTCCTATCTAAGGAAACCCAGCAGATTTCACTGAATCTTGACAAGCAGCATTCACTCCTCTTGAAAGAGCGTAGAGCCACAGGGACAGTCGTCTGCATTGTCCATGGCTTTGCAGCAATCCCTCATACTGAGCAGACATGAAGCGACAGTGGAGTGATTGGATGCGATCTGCTGGGTTTCATGAGTTGTAAATGGCTAATGTTGTCTTCTTTCATTATGTGGAAGCCAGTGGTATCTCATTAGGTAAAATTGACTTACTGTAGATACGTGCACATATCCCCCAAAAACCCCTTAAATTTAACCATGGGCTTTGTTCAGAGTACAAACAAGCGCTGGAGTGTTGACAAAATGGTAGAGGTGGTTCCAAGCCACAATCATAAGACAAAGCATGTGGCAGACACTAAAACACATGATGGCTCCAGTGACTCAGTTGCTCAGCTATAGTTATGAAAATTGCCTTCAGGCTCCGCTTAAGGAATAAATAACAGAAGCCATATCTATTTCTTATGTTGTCATTTAATCTTATTGGTGTCATTTATTCTTTTCTGTCTAGTTATTTCTTTTCATCTCCTTCTGTCTTTCCAAATATTTGCAAATCAAGTTTCCCCCCATAATTTTGCGCTTGCTTTTTTTGTTTTCTGTCTGTCATTAGTTTCACTTCAGCCACATCCACGTAGCTGATCTCCTCATCCATCACTACTAGGTCTGTGATTTTTTTTCAACTTTACAGAGTGTATGTGTGTGCATGTGTGTGTGTGCATGTGTATGCACACGCGTGTGTGTGCGACAATGGGTCTGGGATAGATAAAGTGAGACTGTGTGCCTGGTGTTGTTGTCTTTTTTCCATCAGCTTGATGGGTGTTTTATGTTTACTTCAAGATCAGAGTGAGTGATGAGGAAAAAAGAGATAGTTTTGTAACGTGTGGGTTCCCCAGAAACTGGCCTGACTGCAGATGCACAATTAATCTTACTCCTGCTGTATTTGTTACAAGTCTGCACAAGTCAAACACTGGTTAGCAAGCTCATTGTTGACTTGTTTAGATCCAGGTTAAAATCTAATTCTTAACTCAATATGCACTGGTTGAACGAGCATTTTGAGCTATGCTGCACTTTGTTTTTAACCAGCTACACATGTTTACACCTGGGACACGCCTGGCATACTTTCTGAAGAACAGCTCTAACACAACTACTGGGGGTTAATTACTCTTTATCATGAACTTTTCCTTTTCAGGGCTTTGTTCTTGTTCATGAATTTAAAGTTTAAACTCTTTAGCTTGCTATTAATTTTACCAAAGTAAATTATTTCTCAAAAAAATTAGGCAAGTTGTCATTAGGGATTTTGGTAATATTATACATTATACTTTTCCCAGCCAAGGAAAAAGTGAGATTGCTTTCACTTTTTTAACATATCTCTAACCTTAATTTATAACTTTAGTGAACAGTTGCTTAATAAAATAGCTACAGTTCTGGTAAAAAAACTTTACCTACCTACTGAAAGCACGTTTTCAGTTTTGATTTAAAGGAACTCAGTGTTTTGGCATTTTTGCAGTTTTCTTGAAGTTTGTTCCAGATTTGTGGAGCATAGAACCTGAATGCTGCTTTTCCATGTTTGATTCTGGTTCTGGGTGTGCAGAGTAGACCAGGACCAGAAGATCTGAGTAGTCTTTAATGTATTTTGGTGTCAAGCCGTTTAGTGATTAACAGAAGTATTCCATTAATCATCATTACAGTAGTCTATTCTCTGAGCTACAGGGAGCCAGTGTAAGGACTTTAGAACTGGGGTGATGTGCTCTACCTTCCTGGTTTTAGTGACAATGTGAGCAGCAGCCTTCTGGACCAGCTGCAGCTGTCTGATTGAAGACAGCATTGCAGTAATCAATGCGACTAATAAAAACGCATGGATGATTTTCTCAAGATCTCGTTGTATCATCATTCCTTTAATCCTGGAAATGTGCTTGGGTTAATTTTCCTGTTTGAACACCCAGCTATATTAAAATTTCATCCATCTGAGACCCCCCCCCCCAAAAAAAAAAAAAGAAAAAAAAAAAAAAAGAACGTTAACCCAAAAGGAACCATGGAAACACCAGTATCACAGTCCACAATGAAACATTTTAATTTTGCCATGAACTGAGTTGGTGCAAATAAAGAAATGAGCCTCTGCACCCAAACTGATATCTTTTAAATGAAATTAGCAGTTGCCCAGATGGAGAGCGTCTTCTGGAGAAATGTTTTATTGTAAGGTGGGACACAGATTGACCTACTTGGCAACCATGTCAAAGTATTTGGAGGAGTAAAGGTCAAATATGGTGGTGCTGCTACCAGTGGCAGAGGTGCATTTGAATAAGATGGACAAAAACATTTTCTAAATCTCTCAACTCAAACAAAATTCATTTTTATCCTACAATAATTGAATCCTTACTTTTTTTTCTTTAGTAAAAGCACACTTGCTGACTAATAATTAGCTACCACTGGTGTCATTTGGTTGTAAACTCTATGATATAAACATACCTCCTGAGAATGTAGGGTAACATTTGTGTGCTCTTATTTTGCTAGGACATTCATGTGCAATTCTTTCTAAGCCACAACACATTACCCATTGGTCTATGTTTTGTTCTGTGCTAGAGGCCATAATACCCAACCAAAAAGGTGATGCTGAAGGTCTAAACTGTATATGGGAAGGTCTAGTGTGCAGGAAGGGTACCTGTAAGGAAAAGGGAAAAGGTACGGGTGTTGCACTTCGATTGCAACATTTTTATTGGGCTTTGAGTAAGCATGAGGATGACAACTATTCTGTTTGAGGCATTTGCTCACTGCAGAGAAAAAGCATATTTGGAAAGCATTGTATATTATTGGTATAAGATTTAATGATGTTTTTACAATTTGTGAAGATATTCAAACAATAGATAACATCACTTAGCTGCAATTTCAAATCCCAAACAAGTGACAGTTTAAAATAAGTAACAATTGTCAGGTATAGATCTGGGAGAAGAAAAGACTCAATGTAAAATGATGAGAATGAAACAGCAGCGTATGTAAATGCTAGACAGTGGCATCCGTTAATAAAAATTATTGTGTGCGTGTGTGTGTGTGTGTGTGTGGGGGGGGGGGGGTGGTACAAGAGGTTAGAGAGTACAATGAACTCTACTTAAGCATACAGTAAGTCCATCCACTGTCACTTGCATGCTGCCTGAATTTTATGTCTGGTTGGTCTGGTCCAAATTTCCTCCAGCAAAATTCTTTTAAAATTAATATATTGCAAATAAATTAGAGGATTTCCTTTTGCTGCATCGTTCACTTTTGTCTTGTTGTTGTCTGCCTCCTATGTTTGTGGCATATGTTTAAATGACACCACCCTATCTAACCTGCCAGGGGTGTAACTTTGATTGACAAGTATCAAGAAACAAAGGTATACTGGACAACTTTTTTTTCAGCTTTGATTTCTGGTCGGGAGGGAGGGGGGATCAGTTTATCTATTGGTCATCCCACAAGCCAGTCATTGTGTGCTCACGTACCGGCAATGTGCGTACATTTTCCTTGTTTGTTTCCTCTTTTTGACTGGCCGTATACTTTGAAAAGGGCTGAGAAAAACATAGCTCTGAACTGCAGAGCCCCCCCCCCCCCCCCCCCCACCCCAAGCGCACCCTTATAGTTTATTGTTCAAAACGTTTCCAAGCTAATAGATGTTTCTTTGACAAAACTTTCCTGACCCGATCACATGTAAACAAGATGTTAAAGCACTCCTAATGGTTGTCAGATTACATTGACGGAGGTTTTGTCTTTTAGAATGCACACAACGGAGGACCATGGAGAGCTCCTTTGTCCTACGTTGTCCCAGGTTCAGCACCTTGGAGAGCGATAGAACAGAATATACCAGATTGTTATCCGCACCAGAAATAAATACCTTGTCAAGTTTGGAATTTAAAAAGATATAAAATATATAAAAATAAAAATGTATATTTGTTTTTCTTATTTAAATAAACATAAATGTAAACAGTCAATTTCCAGTTCAGCTTGTTTTAAATATAAATAAACCCTTGTAGTGGTGGAAGGCTGACAGCTGGTAAGATGTATGCTGTCTATTTTAATTAACATTGACAGTTTGAAAAACTGGTAAAGGGAGTGGGGTGCTTTCGTGGGGCTGGGTGGTCTTGCTGTCAGGGATTGGTGCAGGCCATGAGTAGATGCAATGATCAGGAAAAAGAACAAAAATCACATAGAATATGAAGCAATATTTAGGGGATATCATGCTACAGCTGAAGATAGATCGTCTTGGTCTTAGATTTTATTCTACTGGAACTATTAAACACCATTCTTGATTCCCCCCCCCCCCCCCCCCAGCCCCCCTTGTCCCTGCTCTCTCACAGAACTGAGATCAAACGCTCATACTTTCATCTCTAAAAAGTGTTTAGTTTGTCATTAAAAATTTACGTTTCCTACAGGAGATGATTCAAACTCAACAGAGTCCAGTATTTCTTTGAAATAGTTAGCCTTTACATTCCAGACTGAAACTGAGCCTGTTTTGATAGTTTTATAGAGCCTTCGTGACTCATGTTATTTCCTGGGAGTGTCTGAAAGTGCAGGAGGGAACGACTTAGACAGTAGGAGATAAAGAAGAGGATAAAGAAAGGGAGAAGGAAGGAAGAATGAGATTAGGCGAGAGAGAGTGAGAGAGAGGGAGAGAGAGAGAAGGAAAGAAAATCAGGAGATACACTCAAGAATAGTCCAGTTGATATTAGCTGAGGTGAAAGTGAGGACAAGTGCTTTTTCTTTCTACCCTTCTGTCGTTTGCTTGGCAGAAAAGCTTCTGTGGTTGTTCCAGTTTGGCAGTATCACTTTGTACTCAGAGAGAAAGTGAAAAAGAGTGCCTAAGTTAATGTGGAAAAATAAAACAGCACTTAGTGTCTGATATATGGTACCAGAAAATATGTATTTTTAATTTGCATTTTGCGTTTTTGCACACAAATACGCATCTCAGCAGGAATAATGTACCCTAATTGTTAGGTGACAAAATTATGTCATTATGCTGATTTATTTAAAGGCACCATTGTGGCTTTGATGATATTAAATGTAGTGAAGGTGTTCTTGAACCCAGTCACTTACCTGTGACAGCTATTTTAGTCTGGAAGATCCTAGACATGTTTTTGCAAGTTTGCAACCCGTTACACTATAACCACTGTTGAAATAGATTGTCGTTTATATGTAAGTCTATTGTTGGTTCTTTCACACACCCCAAAAAATTACATAAAAGTTAAATTAGATTTTAACCTGGATCTACATATTTACATAAATATATTTTTGCAACTGATTTGAAAGAGAACATACAACACAGTCTTCAGTGTAAGCATTAGCCATCGGCAACATGGACTTAAAATTTTATCACTACGTAAGGCATTAATTGAGACGATAAGTAATGGTAAAAACTATTTTTAAGTGTATCTGTCTTTTTGGTTGTAAATCTATATTTGCAAAATAGTCAACTCTTCACAGAATCAAATACAGTACTGCTGTAAGCATAAAGCCTATAAAAAAGACTACTTCTTTATGCTACTATACTTTAAGTTTTAAAACTTAAGTTGCTATTCCATTGCTTCTTAATGCTGTTTGGCCTTTTTTACAGTTGTTGGTTTGCAGCTACTGAGAAGCTGTAAACTAAGTGTCATGATTTGTAGCCTGAACCCAAACACAACCACAACAGAGAGTGAGTTAGTTAGTGAGGTTTATTGAATGATGAGTTGTGGAAGCAGGAGACCAGAGAGGCAGAACCGGACTGGAGCCAGAGGATGTAAATGGCAGGAACTTGCAAGTAGGACCAGCAGCACGGCAGAGTGAATACTTGCAGGCCAGAGCAACAGCGGGACCAGCAGCACGGGAGAGTGAAGATTTGCAGGCCAGACCAACAGCAGGACCAGCAGCACGACAGAGTGAATACTTGCAGGCAGGCAGGCAAAGACGAAGGGAACTCGGGCTGGACAAGGAAAAGGTGAGGTGAGCAGTAATGAGCAGAAATGAACAGACAAACCAACAGGGAAGAGCTGACTGAGAGAGGTTTAAGTAGGAGTGATGACAGGCGGAAAGAATCCTGGCTTGATTAGTGGCTGACAGGTGTAGGTGATTAGAAGGTGGAGTGGAGGCTGGGGTATATGGAGGGTGGAGAGTGTCAAGAATATGTCCATGGTGCAGAAGGCAAAGCTGCACCATCACACTAAGAGGTCTTTGAAATATCAGAAAACAAATTTCTACAGATAAAAAATGTATTAGTCAGAACCCTTGTTCATCCAGGGTAACCTATTTGTTTTGCCAACCGTGTTCATGTGGAAAGGCTGCAGGGTGGTGCAGTGGGTAGCACTGTTATCTTTGAGAAAGAAGGTCCTGGGTTTGAATTCCGTGTCGAATCATAGGATGTTTTCATCAAGCTACAGAAAGATTTTCTGACATTTTGCAGCAGAGAAGCCAGTTCACCTCATAGGTCTGATAAACCGCTTACCCTCAATTTGCGAGTAAAACCTTTGCCTCCAAGCCAGGCTGGACTTGCACGATGCACACAATCGGAACCATCCCCTTAATGTGTGCGCACATAAACCATTGAACCTTTTCAACAACTTAATTTCAAAGTAATTTCCAACCATGGCTTGAAGCAATTCTAGGTTTTATGTCTAGACAAAGATTAATTAAAATCTTCTTGATTATTTTTTTTTTTGCAAACAGGCAGATATAAATGCTACCTGACACCCCACCCTTTCAGAGTTTGCTTATGTGAATTGTGCTTATGGTAAACTTAGCAGTGAACCTTTACTTACATTTCACCATACTTGTACTGTATCTGAACATCAACAGAAACACAAAATAAAAGTAGCAAGTGAAATTTCCTCTGTAAGACAGGTTGTCTTGGTGGATTTTGTATCCTTACCTAAACTGCTTTTACGTAGAAGTGCGTATACTCCTGACTTCTCTGGTGATGATTAACATGTTGCTCTTGTACTCTCTGATGGGCGGTTCGTATGTAAACGTGTAGTACAGTACAATTCCAGTGAGTTCTGCAGAGGGAGCAGCTGTCAAGAGAGGGGTTTGGGTAATGATGGCCATGCATCACTGTGTTCTGCCTGTGTGTGTGTGTGTGTGTGTGTGTGTGTGTGGCCATGCCAGCATGAGTGTGTGATGGTTTGGAAAGAGCGTCTGCTCATGCGTCATTCTTCTGTGTGCCTGCAGACATGTGTGTCGCTTTTACATGTGTGTGTTTGCTACTGTAGCCTTGAGTCTGACAGTCTGTCAGAAAAGCTTTCTAATTGTGGTTAAAAGATGGCAGGCCAGAGTCAGCCTAATGTATCATTCATCTCGTACGCACTGAGAAATCGACTCTCTCTCTCTCTCTCTCTCTCTCTCTCTCTCTCTCTCTCTCTCTCTCTCTCTCTCTCTCTCTTTCTGTCTCTCTCGCACACACACACCAAAAACATTAGGTGATTTGGCAGGTTCCTTAACCGTTATCAAACAACCCACTGGTGTATGAGGTAACTGCGTTATGTAAGCACACTATATGTATGTAAATGAGTATTTATTGCTAACATTTCCGGAGGTTTCTTTTTCTCTCCATGAACATACACTGTCAATGTGAGAAGGGACTGAGAAGGGAAAGGAAGGTGGGTCAGAAAGTTAACAAAAAAAAAAGACTTTAGACAGCACCCACACACTAAAAAACAAAATAAACAGAATGAGACCGATCATGAGGAAAACATAATTTTAAATCAAAATAAAGAAAAAAAATACACGAGTGCAAAGAGAAAGAAAAGATGACGATCTGTTTGTGCACACTAAATGATAACATTGCTTAAGTAAGAAAAGTCAAGAGAAAATTGGAGCTAAGAGACAAAAGGATCAATAAAAAAACAGAGATACAGGAAACAAATGGGAGGGGGGTGCTGAAAGATGGAGAACATGGTAGAACACCTGTGGGGGTTGGACTAAAGATCAGGAAACAGAGAGAAATGAAGAAAAAAGAAAGGGAAAATAGAAGCACAAGGAAGCAAAGTGTGTTAATCTGTGTTGGCAGTCTGGCAGCCCAAAGAAGGAAGAAAATGTTTCCATCTCTTTCTTTTCCTTTTTTGTCCTGCCACCTTCCATTTCAGTGATTTGTTCTTTTATTCCTCTTCCACTGCAGTGTTACAGGCATTTCTTTGTTTGTGCATTTATGCATTCATGTCTGCTTGTGGTCTGTGTATTTGGGGCCCGTTCACAGAGACTTTTGTGCCTTTTTACGTTTATCCATGTATTTTCATCATGTTTTATGCATGTGTGCATGCACTGATCTGAATATTAATACCCTGGTGGGAGCATCCTTATAACAATATGAACAGAACTGACACAGTCATATTCTTCGTACTTCCTCTGCGTCAAAATAAACAGTTCCCCCTAAAATTGCAACCATTGCACAGACACATGAGGACATCGGTGAGCTCACGGTTGCACAGAGTCGCTTTGTGTCTAAGGGTCAGAATGGGTCAAGATTAAAGGGTTCCCTTGCAGTAGAGTTACTCATCCTCTGGCATGGGAGGAGGCTGACGACAGAGAGGTTTATGGAAGACTTACTTTAAAGGTGGCACAGTAGGAAGAGATCCACGGGCCAGTTTGGGTGAAGACATTCTGCTTTTGGCAACAATGCTGCCTTCTTCATCACTGCTGGTTTTTAGAAAGTTACAATGTAAACCCACAGTCATATTTGACCATGCTTCATAATAAACGGTAATGAAAAGTACTATATAACTGTAAATGTTTTAAATAAAAACAAGTCTGTTTGCTGATATAAAAGCTCTTCAAGCATAATGAATGGAAAATGTTTGTCGCGCACTGCCACCATGAAAAGTGATGTGCCAAAAATATGTCACACAGTGTCTTTACAGAACCATTGTGCTTGTAATTCTGGATAATTTGCCTCATTAATAACAGTTTTCATTGCAACTGTGACGGCTGATGGATTAAGCAATAAGACAGGGAAATTGTTCCTCTTTTCATTCTAATAATTTTAATTGCATGACTTAATTTCTATCCAAGAAACAGTTTCTTTTAAGCTTCTTTAGGACTCCGCTTAATGGCAGTATAACAGGGAGGGAAGCCTAATATTTTTCCTATGTTTAGCTCAGAATATGTAAATATCAAACTTTGCTTGATATTGCAAGGGCGTTCATGCAAATATGGAAAATAATTTCAGTACAGAGTATTTCATGATCAATGAGCGTTTTAATGGGATTTTATGTGACAAACCAACAAAAAGCACTTCATAACTGTGAAGTGGAAGGACAATCTCACATGGTTGAATCAAAGCAGTGTGCATATGTAGTAAGACCTGTTTACTCTCATACCGCTAAATAAACTTTGATGCAACTAATCATCATCAGAAATCTATGTGCGAGTTAATCTCTGTATAGATTCATCTGTTCTAGCAAGGCTACGGAGGTTTGTGAAAGATTAGTCAACAAAGATACACAACCAAGAAACCAAGCAGACAGGCTATGAATAAAGTTGTGGAGAGGTGTAAAGCAGAGTTAGGATAAAAAAAAAAAAAACAATATTCCAAGCTGTCATGGATATCATGGCACGCTGTTCAATCCATCAGCTGGATTTTAACAGGTTACATGGGATAATCGTCTCACACAACAATAATCAGCAACAGAAACTGAATTTGACTGAATTGTATTAAAACCAGGATTAAACTGTAATATACTGTATGCAACATTTTTAAAAAAAAATCTGTCTATATTATTCGATTAATCACATTACACGTTTTTAAATGGGATCTGATTGGGATGGTACTTCAGTTAGCTGCTGTATCATGCAAGTGATGCAGGGGACGTAGCAAACAAATGAAAGAAGATGAATTGGCCTTATATAAATAAAATTGAATTGAATTGAATTCAGTAGATGTTCTGGTCAGATGTCACCAATTTGAAATCTTAAAGCAAAACATTGCAGTGGAAAGCTATCACTGTGCATCACCCGGAATACACTATTTCTTTCATGGAGCTTGGTAGTGGCAGCATCATGCATGTCTTTCACAAACAAACTCATATAATACTGATTTGTTTACCATTTTTAGTTGTTTAGCAAAAACGGAAGTACTTCTTCTGTGTTTCTTTTTAGGGGAATTTGATAACTGCGCATGTCATAGTGGTTCTATTCTGAATAAAGCCAGGTGCATATAAATGCACATTATGATCGGATTTATTGATTGTGTTCCCATATAAACGGTACAATCTGATTATTTAACCCAAATGCATTTTAATCCGATCGTAACATTTTGTGCATGCTAACATAGCTATTGAAGCTGGTCAGATTTAATGAAAAGATTGATGGACCAGAATACAGGGAAATCCTGTAAGAAAACCGACTCGCGTCTGTAAATGATTAAAGGCTGGGGCAGTGGTTCACCTTCCAGCACGACAAAGACACTAAACACACAGCCAGAGCTGGAGAGGAATGGTATAGATAAAAACATATTCATGTGTTCAAATGGCTCAGTCAAAGTCCTGACCTAAATCCAACTGTGAGTACGCGGTAGGTCTTGAAAATAATGAGTTCTTTTGATGACCAAAAAGAGTCTACATCAGAATGTTGGAACTCACAGAGGGGAACGGGGGGCGGTATAAAAGGCCAGTGCAGTAACAAAGAGAAAAGAAAGATTTGAGAAAGAAAAGAAACAAAGTACAGTGAAAAAAGGCAGACATGGGAGGAAAATGTGTTGTTGCCAGTTTAAGACAAAAAGCCCTGAGGTGTGTGTGCGGACCAGTTTCATCTAAAATGCCAAGTCAGAAGGTTTGATTTTTTATTTTTTTTTGGTCAGAAAAGTGTAGTTGGGATGTGTCAGTAATTAGTCCAGCCAGCAATGAAACAGGACCTTGCACATCACGATGTGTCCATAGTGGGTGTCGTTCGCTTGATTCTGGGAGAAATGCTGGACATCCCACTGGGTTGTTGCCACAAGAGGAAGAAAACTAAACCTCCAAGTTTGTGTGTGTGTGTGTGTGTGTGTGTGTGTGTGTGTGTGTGTGTGTGTGTGTGTGTGTGTGTCTGAGAGAGGCAGCACTGTAGGGCATCACCTTGGCAGAGGTATTAAATCTTTTTCATCCTCTCTGCAGCCTGTGGGGAGAACCGGGAGACAGATTTACTCACACACATACGCGCGCAGCTGCGTTGTAGCATACACTCGCTCATGCTGAAACAGACAGAAACATTTTGCATACTATGAGACATGGAGCCTATTCACATGCCCAGTCACATTGTTCCAGTCGCACAGAGACGATGCCTGACAGGCTACTGGTTTTTGACTTAACATGCTCCCCGAGCTGTCAGTTCTGACTCACACAGCCAGTCATAAGAATCCAACCTGCCATGTGCTACAGTAGATATCGAGTCTTGGGTGGGCACTGGTCTCCAGCTAAGGAAAATGCTACCATCACATTTTTTTTTTAATTTGATACAACTTCAAATTAAATATAGGCACTTGCAGATTTAACACACTAATCTACAATGCTGGCCACGTCTCTTGGCACCCCTGCTAAAGATGTTTAAAAAGCCTTAACTATCAATGGATCTTCTAGGGCAGCAGCATGGACTCACATTTAAAGATTTAGGAAAACCTATCCTTTCAGTTGAGTACATCCGTGGGGAAATAATGCCAAATTAAGAAATGTAACTGTTGAGTATTTCTTTTTCAGTAGTCCTTTACAGCAGTTCACAATGCTGGAGCATGTAGAGAACAGGCAAGGGGTTCTCTTTATGTTCTTTTTTTCAGCTCATGCAAAATATTTCCTATAGGTTTAGGGACTATAGGAAATATTTCCAGGCTGCAGAGAGGATGAAAAAGATGTAATTCCTCTGCCAAGACATTTTCTGAAGAAATGTCTTGAAATATTTAAAACTAAAACTAACCTAGTTTGTCTGTGAAGATGATGTCCATCTCAAAATTGGGAGATTAATGTATTTCCGCATTTAAATGGCATGATTGGAGACTGGTTTATTTCTGCAGTAAATATGAAGTTTATGTGACATCATTTGGATATCTGATTTTTTTTTTTTTTTTTGAGACATCAGTTGTAAGGTTATTGGGGATGGCATAAAACCCAAATTTTTCATAATGGGTGTTTGGTTGTCAATAGTCAAAACAGATATTTTAAGTTGTAACCTTTGGTTTTTCATAGCAGTAGCTTTTATCAGTAGTAATTCAGTTTTTGCTTTGCTGAATGTTTTGGAGGATTATGAAAGCGGATAAACCTAAAGACGACCCATTCTCACTTTTCTCTCAGGGTTAACAAATCATTTAAATCCCCCTGGTATTTCAAAGAGTTCATGATGTCATACACTAACATGTTTTCCAGAGAGTTTAGTCAAGAATCTGACGAGCAGAGAACCCAATATTTGAGCCTGACACAGTGTTGCGCTTAAGAGATTTGTAATAAAAGCTGCAGAAGTGAGCAGGAGCCTGGAGATGTTGAGAGCTGGCTGCTCGCAGCATGAAGTGACAGGCAGGTGATGGGCAGATGCTGGAATCTGTTTCGAGGTTTGGGTCATGCACAGGTGGAGACAGGTGAACAAATCTGTGGATGAGTTAAGGTTTAAGGTCATGGGAAACAGCCCAGGTTACGGCCAGAAAAAAAAAGACAGCGTTGATGTCCGACAAGGGATAGGCAAGATAGGGAAATCAATGGAACTTATTTCTGGTCACCTACTGGCTCAAGGCTTTCAATAATCTGACACCATGTGACTGCTGGAGACCAGGGGAACAGGTGAAGAGGATGAACATGATTATGCTGCTGTGGTAGGCAGCTCACGGGTGCATGAGGTGATCTTGATTGCAGCGGTGCAGGAGGAATGTGAGAGCATGCATACAGGAAGGAATTGATGACAGATGAATTGAAACATATTTAACCTGCTGGGTTTCTTGCCATTTTATCAGAGCTCACCTTCTTCCTTCCTTCCTTCAACTCTGGTATGTTTCTTTTTTCCTACTTTGTTGGCTTGATTCCTTATTTGTTTCTCTCCTTTCCATTCATCTTTCCTCACTTTACTGTCAGCTATTATTTTCCTCCTATTTTCCTTTTTTTTTTTTTACATGTTTCACCTTTCTTTCTTTACCAAAATATTTTAATGTTTTTGTTTTAATCGTATTATTTAAAGGACCAAACTTCAATGTTTTTTCAGTGTTCCTGGCCCTTTAAGGCCCTGTTTTTGCAATGGCACATATTAAAGAATAAATAATATGGATTTTGCACACATGTCAGGATTTGTAGTTTAATTGATCCGGATAGCTACTTTTCTGAAATGGTTAAAGCAGCTTTTCTTTAAAATTCTGAATTAATTTACTGGGATAGAGAATAATAAAATAAAACTGATGACCACATCATTGAAGTATTTATGTGGCCAAAATTGCATTTAGACAAAGTCACAAGGAATCCTGAATGGTCTAAAAAGTGTCAAAATAAGATTTTGAAAAATTAACATTAAGCAGATCCTATACCAAACTTCATAATATTAACAATCATTGTGATACCTATTTTCGATCACCCCAATACTGATACCAATAAACATATGCAATACCATGTTTGATATCTCAACAGCTTTATTTTTTAACACACTGGTTTTTGCTTTCTGGTTAAAAGCAAAAAATATGATTAATCAAAATACAACAATATTTAAGTTACTGTACTTAATTCGGGGACATAAGTAGGGAACAAAACAACAAATCATAGTTGATCTGCTTCAGCAGATCATAGGATAAGATGGCAAAATATTAAGGGCACTTAAAAATGATGACCACTTTAGCTTTGTTGTTGTGACAGTAGCTGTCAGCGACATCAACCAAAACTTAATTCTCCCCCATCTTCTGTCCAGTTAGAGAGGATGGATCAAATCCAGTTTTTGAGATACAATTCTTAGTTTACTTGTGTAGAAAGTTAACTTGAGCTGGGCTTTAAACAGCTTGAGAGCCAGGTAGTGGTACTTTAGATAAACAAGACGTAAAGAAACTGCCGAATATACTTACTGATAAACTCAGAGTGATGCTGGAAAGAGATTTCAAGGAGGCTGCAAAGGGAACGAAGTCTTGAGAGAGATAGATATGTGAATGCAAACACAAAGCAACTTATCTCCTCAAGAAACAAAGATAAAGGAAGGAAGACAGGCAGTTGGTGAGAGACAGAATAGGAGATAGGTGGAAAGAAAATTGTGGGAGTGAAGCACGGGCCGTAAAACAGTTTAAAAAGGCGGAACTATAAGAAGGAATAAAGGAAGAAGAGGGGAAAGCTAATCAGTGAGGCATGTTGTTACTGTCTCCTGTGTTTCAGCATTGTGCGGAAGTATTCATATAGGAGGGTGTGTGTGTGTGTGAGCGAGAGTCTGCCTGCGTGTGTGCACGCGTATATTTTTAGCTCCGATGATGAAGCTTAGTGCATCTGGTACCCCTAGCCCTTGGGAGAGCAGAGTAGCCACACACAGACACACTCCCAAAATTTCTTACCATATTTCAAACACACTTTCTCCTGTCACACTCCCACACATGCATACACTGACCGATCTGTCGCCTAAAGGCAAAGCCCACACTGTGATGGATACAATCACCCATGTAACACAATCACTTAGGAGCGTTATGCATGACAAAACAAGACATGTTCTAGTTTTCACATGGAGAATAGGAATACTTGCTCACACTGTGTCACAGCTTTGTCGTGACAAAGCCCCGTAAAGGTGGAAAAATAAATTTGTTGTTTGATTCTGTTTTGCTCTGGTTGGTGCTGCTGTTGTTCCTCTCCGCCTGTCATGAATGTTTCCTCGGTGCTGCTGAGAAAAGATGTAAAAGACGACACTACACCTCAAGGTCAACCTCCCCATTTGAGTCATCCCTGAATCAAAAACAACAAAAGCAGGAAATGCTTCATCGGCATATTGTCCTTTTGAAAAGTAGCTTGTTCGAAATCTTCTAAATTTGTTGTGCTTTTATTTTTAGCAATAAAGCACACAGTTTTGCTATTAGTATTTAGCTCTGCATTGAGTTATTTCAGTGACGCGCTCGTAGTAGCATAGATTACACGTGTTCTGAGAAGGGAGTGCATGTTTTGGTCTTGATTGAAGTTTAAATCTTAGGAAAATTTCAGGTAGTTCTCAGCAAATAGCTATAATAAAGGAAAATCTTTAAGGACATTTTTTTTTATTTATCAGTCGGCATCTTTTGAAACAACTCACAAAAACAGATTGAGGATCGTCCTGCCCTTTAGGTATCCGTGATACCTAAAGTGTAATAGTATGAAGAACTTTGTGTAGAGATTGTAAATGTGTGGTCAGTACTTTAATGTTCAGTTCAGAGTTTTAGTTTATCTTTGTCAGTCATAGTTTCTGTTTAATATTTGGTTAGTCCCCAAAAAGGTTAAAAAACTAAACTTGGACTTGTATTTTGAAGCTGAAGATGTTTTGTTTTTCAAACTTTTTTTGCTTGATCCTGACCTCGATGACTGAGAATCTTCACCAGCATATTTTTGGTTAGATTTTCAGTTTTATTTGGTAATCCATTTCCTTTGCACACTTCCATTACTGTTTTGCATTTAATTCCCTTTGCTGAATTTTATTCTCACTAGATAGTCTTGCATTTCATTTTCCCGTGTTTTGGGTTATGTTTTGCTTAGTTATTTAGTGTTCAATTTCCTTAGTTGTCCCCTGATTTCTCCCACAGCTGCTTCCACTTAGTTACTTTGTCTCACCTCTTACTTACTTACAAACTTACAATAATCCTCCTAGTATATATTTTTCTCTGGTTTATTCGGCCATTGCAAGATCCTAAAGTTTACACATCTTTGCCTTTAAGCCTTATTTTGGTCTTGTTTCTGTGTTTGTATTCTTGTAATTTCTGCTATGGTCTTTGCTTTGGTCATCATCATTTAAACACCTATTTTTAGATCCATTCTGCCTGTCTGCTTGCATGCATACGGCTCCTCCATTAAACACAATTCACTCACATACAGGGCTTAACAAAAAGCCCCAAATTATATTTGTAATGTAAAGTGTAAATTCTGTATGCAAACCCACACTGCTTCAATTTAGAACAAATGAGGCAACTGCTCTAATTTTTTGTTTTGTTGGTAAATTAACACTTTATGAGCATGGTGATGTCAGCTAATGGTAAAAAAGAGTGATTGATAAAACATGTAAAGTCTTTAAGAAACATTTTTTGCAAACTTTAATTGATTGTGTTCTCCAACATTTCATCGTGTTATAAGGTTGTATATTGTTAATACAGCTAAGGACTGATTAAAATGTAGTATGAGTTGAGTTGCCATAAAAAGACACTTTGCATGCCAATAAAATGCCAAGATGATAAAGTGGTCACAGAACAGTCACAGAAAACTTTGGATGCATTAATATTGCAATAAAATATATTATTTCTTAATATCGTTCTGCCCTTCTTGTAACTATATGTTTACTCAAGTCAAACTGAAAGTTTTTTTTTTATTGTCGGAGGGCAGACTTCTCGTCTCAGGACCATTCTATGTTTCTTTTTTATTATTTGCAGTCACTACATATCACAGTTTATTGTACAGTTGCAATGTCTACTGTCAGCAGCAGGCGATGAAATCTAGAGTTTATTATTATTTTTATTATTTTTTTTGGGGGGGGGATAACTGAGTTCTTGCAAAACTGCTTTAATCTGGATGTAGTTCTGCCGAGCTCCTCTCTGCTCCACACATCCATCTTGAATCACTGCCATTCGTAAAATGGATGAGCCAATCAGGATCGTTGGGCAGGATTTTCGGAAATGTGACGTATCAGAGAAGCGACTGTTTGGATTCAGACAACAATGGCGACTCACAGCCAGGAATTATGCAGTAACATTGATGCTGCTATTTCATCAGTGTTATCCAATCTACCGAATATTAATTCTTTAAAAGAACACCAGAGAACAGTTTTGAAGGCTTTTGTTAGTAGAAACAATGTTTTCACCCTTCTCCCGACCGGGTTTAGCAAGAGCTTGTAGCACGTCAGTAAACATGACAGAAGTGGTTTATCCAATCATCTGCAAGGATCTTTGATTAGGCCCCTCCTTCTGAAATACATCTTCAATGGAGCAACCCCAGATGGATGTGTAGAGCAGTGTAGAGCTCGGTGGAACTACATCCATCTGGTGAGAGTCAGTTTAAAACTGCCCCTGCAGACCTCTTCAAATCCTGATTTTGCAGTAAACATACATGATTTTATACTTTACTGTATGTCAAGCTGGGTTGTTTTTCTAAACCTAAAGGGAAAATAATTATTGATTACAAATAGAAAACAATATCAACCTAGGTTGCTAAGCCAGAGCTGAAACTAATTAGAAAATGACTTCCTAGAGAGACTCCTAGAGAGTTAAATCTCAAACAAGGCTTGTAAACATCTCCAAATAAAAGCTTATTTATTTTGTTGGAGCCATTTGGTAAATTGCTTGCAAGCCACATTCACATGCCAACACACACACATTTACAATCTAATTCTAAGACTGGTATGTGATGTGGTTTTCAATATCTTGCCCAAGAACAATTTGACACGTGACAAAGAGTAAACCTTGACTCAAGCTCACAGCTTACCAATTTCCAGACAACCAGCCTTCCCCCTGTGACTCAGCAGTGTTGACTGAGAAACCCTGAGATTGTAGGGAATCCTCTGGCTTCCAGTAATATAAATCTTCTGGCAATGGGGTTAAATTGTAATAACACAATGCTGAAAATACCACGTTCTACAAAAAGTGGGCAAAATACAAATTTTTATTTTGGAGTTTTAATATTGAATAGAAAGCACTAACTGACAGTGACGAGAAAGTGCACTCTACTTAGAGCACATTTTAGCATTTAGCAGAAAAAAAGAAACACTAAAATGCCACCTCTGTTCCCCCTTTCTATCCAGTCATCCTCAGCCCTTATGTCCCAAGCTGTCTAAACTTCATCTCAGCTTCAGAGTTTTAGCTGTTAGTGTCATCCCAAAGGGGGCACTGAGAGAGAGGTGGAAAGCGAGGTGGGGTGAGGGGTGTTAGTGCGAAAAGCTAACATTCCCCAACACACAGTCATGACTGCGTAAGAGTGCTTATTGCACTTTTTTTCAGTGTGGATCTTCTTGGAGTTTGAATGGAGTTCCGATGTGACCTTCAAACCACAGCTTCAGCTGGTAGGTTGGAGCAAAATGGGGAGTTTTTTAATAACAAAGTATTCATTCTCGTTGATCTTTTTCACATTTCATCATGTTACAGTGAAAAAGGTTAATGTGTATTATTGAGATTTTTGCAATAGACCCGCATTGAAAGACAACTGTGTTTTGAATTTTGTTTTTATCAAAGATGTAAGACAATTTTATGGCCTCCCTTTTCTGTAAAACTCCAAAATTCAATCCAGTTGAACCGACTTGCTTCAGTAGTCAGATAATTGATAAGCGGAGTCCACCTGTGGGTACTTTAATCTAATTTTAAACACAGCTATCTCGTGAAGGCCTTGGAGTCATGGTTCTGTGCTACCAATAGCAGCTGTAGTTGCTTCTTAGGTTTTCTTTCAGCGGCGCTCAAACAAAAGTTTGGAATTAACCATTTAAGCTGATCTAATAAGCATGAAAAGCTAAAATGATGAACATATACTTCAAGAAAACACAGTAGAACCTAAAGCAGACTGTAGTGAATTATCAGGAAATTTGAGTGGCTACTTAATTCCCTCTAAAACCCAACTTTATCATGTTCTAGTTGGAAGTTGGATTTGCTAACTGCAATGCTCATTATTATCATTATTATCAACACAATAATAGTAGGGTACTTTTTACATGTGTGTTCAGACACTAGAAGAACATGACAGAGGTTGTTCAGAACTACGCGTGTGAAAAATTTGATGAGGTACAAAGTATGAGAAGTGCAAATAAACAGATTAGTACTCCCACTATTAGTGCATTTTGAACACACACCATTCATACTGGATTTTGAGATGGAGTATAGAAAAAGTTCTGATTAAAAATTTAAAGTACAATCAGACTGCTTCCTTCAACCAAACATAAAATGGTAATTGAATGGTGTCATTCTTCCTCTTCTTTTTCTCCTTTAAAAAAAACTCAAAAGCCTGTTCTTCTAGTACTGTATTTTAAAATGTACACCGGTAGCCTATAGTTGTAGTTGGAAATCTTAGTATTCATTAAGAAGTATTATTAGGAAAAAGGTTGAGAACCAGTGTCTATGAGGCTTTCTAGAAAATATCAGTGAGTAAACACAACCATGAACATTGGGGAATTCAGCAAGAGGGTGAGGGCTAAAATTGTTGACAAGTTTAAGGCAGGGTAGGTCAGGAAGTGATGAAAAAAGACGTGAAGAGGCCTTCTTGAGAAGCTGCAGAAAACTAATTCTCAAGTGGATGAATCAGTTGGCAGCACATGCATTGGCTGTAGTCTCCACAAATCTGGTTACTTCACCTTTAAACAGGACCCCTTTACCTCTGATCCAATGGTTAAAAAAAGTGTTTTGCTCATTTGTCATATTAAAACATGGTCATCCAGTTTGTTAGTTGTTTTGAAATATTAAATGTTCCTCTTTAACAATAATAAACTTTACTCTTTTTGGTCCAGCAATATAAGAACATTATTTGGGTTAGTTGTCCTTTGAAAACACTTGCTGTAATTAGCCAATTTTAATAATTGAATTCAAACAACATTTTAATGAACCAAAGTCTGCATTTGAGTAATCAAATGTCATAGAATAGATGTTACTATGAAATTAAAGAGAATGTCAAAAGTGTGTTTATTAAAAGATGAATACTTTTTGTTGTACTTAACATTTTCAGTTGTGAGATTTTAGCTTTTCTGTAATGATTTTGCCCTTATTAAAAACTAAAAGCTTCCATCTGCATCAACCACCTGCGCTGATGGAACAAATCTTTTTTGAAATGAAGTTGTGTGTGTGTGTGTGTGTGTGTGGGGGGGGGGGGGGGGGGGTACCCACAATCAGTACAGGGACCACAAATGGCCCCGGGCCGCACTTTGAACATGCATGACCTATACATGCTAAACAGAATTGGTGATGGAAAAGCCGTGCAATCCCGCCAAAAAAAGGGGAAAATGAAAAATAGTTGACTGGAAGAAAAATAGATGAAAATACAGCGTAATCCTAGAAGTAAACCTGTTAAAGCCTGCAGAAGACTTGAAACTGGAATGAAGATTCACCTTCCAACAGGACAAATATGTTGAACATTCAGCCATAACTACAGTGGAAGGCTTTGATCTAAAATAATAGCGCCTTATAGTCCAGCTCTAAATGCAATTCAAAGTATGTGGCAGGTCTTGGAAATTAGTGTCTCCAGGAATGTTCCATCCTATCTGACTGAACTAGGGCTGTTTGCAAAGAAAAATGAACAAACATGTTATGCTGCTGATGTGCAGGCTTGCGGCCTAACAGATTATTGACTCGATGGCTTGAATGAAAAAAATTGTGCAACACTTTTTACATTTTTAATTGTTGAAAATATTAAACATGTACCATTTTCCATTTTAATTCAGCTATACCTCACTTTGTGTTGTTTTATCACATAAATGATCATAATGTGAAAAATGTACATAAAAAAAAAAACTTCAAAGGAATATGATAACTTTTACAAGGCATTGTGATAACCCAATCTGATGGGAGCTCTATAAGTTATTTGGGATGCTGATGCAAAATCGGATAGCAAATCCAAACTCTGATTGGGGATATGTCAAGTATGCCAGCGCATTTGAGACCTGTAGCACTGCAGCATCCATCCATACACCCACGGAGCAGTGTTGGCACATTCAAACCTTCGGTCTGTAGGGCTTCAGTGATCCACTTATTATTTTCACTGATGTACAATTTGTTTCTAAGCCAACGACCACCTACAGACTGTGGTCTGGCAATTCTAGCTCATTAAATGCTTTCAGTTCTGTGGCACAAAATTACCACAGCAGGGCAGCTCTGTTTCATGCAACAAACACACAACCAGTTCTCTTTTGGCCTATAAACTTCTAAATAGATGCCTTATTTATTGTTTTGAGTACCTGTTTAATAGCGTCGGTATTTCTTATTGTTTGAAATGTTTGCACACATTCTGGTGTAATAGTTTGTGTCACAGAGGGCCGATTGACTGTACATTTTAAACTCAGTCATAACATATGGGGGAAAAAAAATTAATCCTGCTTAGTTTTACATGGTTTTAATAGACATGCTTGGAGTGAATATTAGTCCTAATAAACGTACCATTTACGTTAACTATACACAAGTCATGCAATATTTCCATGCGCATTTGCTGTGTTTTTGCCTTGGTGGGTTTACTCAATGATCTAGTATTTCTGTGTGTATTCCTCCATGTCTCTGTATGTTTGGGGTTGTCAGTCTGTCTGTTTGGATGGGTGTCTGGGCTGGTGAAGCAAAGCAACATCACACATAACTCAGTCAGGGCTCAGCTTGTTTTGACAGAGGGGGGAAGGGACGGGTTGAGGGTGAAGAGTGAAAAAAAGTCTTAACCGAGAGTCAAACGTTGAATCATTTTGTTTTGTTTTTTGTTCTGTTTTCAAGGATACAATAATGTATTCAGATATTTAAACTCTACAAAATGTGTGCTCCGAAATAATGCGTGCATATATCACCAACAGAAACTAACATTTTGAATGTTTTTTATTTGGATCTCCTGCTTGGAAATCATAGTTTTTCCTGCATGCCTACTCAACTCTTGCTCCCCTTTGGTTTGATCCATCTGGGATTGTATTCAAAAACGTGATTTTGCTTCCTCTCAGTTGTCAGAAGTTGTGCAAAAAACACCCCCCACTTTATTTTTGAACATAAAAAAAAACAGTCTTCTCTACACTTAGTAGGGATGCATGGACAATACATGAAACCCTTTGCTGCATCAACAATAAAGACAAAAAAAAAACGTTAATATTAATGATTAAATGACATTAGATTTTCCAAAATATCAAAAAATAAATGTAAATTAGTGCCATCTAAAGGGGTATTTGTATGCAATCAAAACGGGCAAAAAAGGAAGTAAATAGATATTCAAAGCTTGTAAATAAAAAAAGAAGCTTGAGAGTAAAGAGCAAAAGCGCATTATCCTGTTCACCAAGGAGTCTGGGGAATCCGCACAAAAGCAAACATGCACACTTAGCATGCACACACATTTGCTGAGCTCGACTTTTGCCATTTCAAATGCAATCTCCACTTTCTGTGCTCTGCCTCCTTCATCCCAGTGTACGCTCTTTCCTAACCGTGCATAACATCACCTCTGGGAGGAGTGCCTGGACATCATATGCTATGTGTGCACGAATAGAGAAAGAAGTAGGAGGGATAACTGGGAGGCTCTGAGCCAGTTTTGGCTGCACCCAAGACTGTTGTTTCAAAAAGGTGTTCTCAGTGCAAGACTTGCCCCTTTTACCAAATAAAGACGAACAATACACGGACAAATCAAGATACTACCATGGTTAAACAAGCTCAGTTAACTCATAGGAGCAGATGTCGCGTTCATTATGCAACACTGTTTGAAATTATAGTGGATTATTATGTTTTTTCGTGAAACATCTTCTGAACTACATTTCTGCAATACACTTTAAAAGCTTATGTTTCCACAGGGGGAGGCATTTGGAAGTTCAGATAGAGCTAATATGTCTCATCGAGTCAGGGAGAAGATGTCAGAACTCAGGCAAATTAAAAAAAATAAATAAAAAAAAAAGAAAAAACACTACCGGGGGAATACACCAGATCTTTGCAAAAATTTTAAAAACAAGGTTCTTCTGACCATTTTAATGTGTCACGGTTGCTTCTTGTCAAAGGAAACCATTTGTGTAATAACATTTGTTATCAGTAAAGTATGGCTCTTTATATTAATTCCTGTGATCTTGAGGTAATGTATGGTTCTTAATTAGAAACAGAACAGCTTGTCAGCTCAATACATGGATTTATTAGGATATTAATCATTGCAGTGTATGTTGTTCACTATCTTTGTCAGTAACATCCAGTCAGACATGTGTATACAGTATACACATATGATGGGATTATATTTAGGAACATTAAATTAAGGGCTTGGTGGTCTTTGGGGCCTCCTGAAGCAGCTTACAGGTACGGGAAGCCAGAAGGACTGCAGCTTCTGGTTTAGGAAGCTAAAACCCGGGCATGGAAGGAGGTTGGAGAGACTGTGGAGAGAGCCTTTCAGTTGGCCTCAAGCTAATTCTGGAAAACAGTTTGGCAACTCAGAAAAAGGAAACAGGAGCCATCCTAAGCTGTGTATGCTTTGGATGCTTGGATCCTCACTTTGAGGATCTCCTCAACCCGGTAACCATGTCCCCCGTGGAGGAGGCAGCGCCTGAAGAACTGGGAGAATGCAATTCCATCGCCACGGCAGAGGTCACCTAGGTAGATAAAAAGCTCCCTGGCAGCAGGGGGCCAGCTGTGGAGGAGATTCATTCTGAGTTTTTATAGGCTCTAGACATTGTAGGGCTGTCATGGTTGACACACCTCCTGAATGTTGCATGGAGGACAAGGACAACACCACTTGAGTCAGAGACAGGGGTGGCGGTCGCAATTTTTAAGACAGGGGGACCAGAGGCTGTCTTCCAGTTATTGTGGGTTCACACTTCTCAGCCTTCCTGGGAAAGCTTACTTTTGAACAGTGGACCAGATCTTTACTGAGGGGGTCATGGAAGTACTGTCACCAATCGTGTTTGCAGTGATCGTGAACAGAATCTCAAGGTGTAGACAGGGAGAGGAGGGTGTGTGGTTTGGGAACTTCAGGATCTCATTTTGCTTTTTGCAGATGATGTGGTTCTGTTGGCTTCTTCAAGCCATGACCTCCAGTGTGCACTAGAGCCATTTGCTGTTTATTATGAAATTGCCGGGATGAGAGTCAGCTGCTCTCAGTCTGAAACCATGGTCTTCGACCAGCTAAAGGTGGATTTCCCCCTCTGGTTTGGTGATCAGTCTCTGCCTCAAGCAGAAGAGTTGATCTCAGATAAACAGAAGGCAATAGATGGATGGAATGTTTTAAATGTAATACTGAATATTGAATTAGGTCATGACTGAAGGGAGATTCGACCAAATAAGTGTTGCTAACATTCATCCAGCTCCTTTGTGGCTATGAATAACTTGATTTGCTGTTACGTTTTTTTGTCATGTTAGAAAAAATAAACTAATAAATTAATTAATTAAATAATGTTAGTATTTTATTTTATCTTTAGTTGTATTTCTTCATTTAATTGGATGTTCGAACAGTAATCAAGATAGGATTATTTAACATGTTTTTGTCTATTTAAAATAGGTCAATCTTATAAATAAGACCTAAAAATAAATAATAACAAAAATGAAAAAATCAGTCAGTCAGAAATAATGATTTAGTAAAATGTACTATACAGTTTTTTTTCACAATTTTAGAACCCCTGGTTGTAGGTTCATCTTCACAATAAATTGATCTGTTTTGCAGTGGTATAATTCCTCTCTAAATGATGTACTAATTTGTTCAGAGGGTTTTTGAGCTATATTTTGTCTCTCTTCCATCCTTCTCATTTTGCTTGATGGCAAAACAAACTGCAGTTTTCATCCAGCGTTGCTTGTCACTGTTTCAGGCCACCGCTACGCTACTCCAGATGTTTGTTTTTGAAAAATAATTTAAAAAATCTGCATCTGCATTGGAAGTGTGCAATTTTTGTCCTTGAGAGCCAGTGCATTCTCCATATTTTAGATTTGCACTGGGTCCAACACACCTGAACTCCATGGCTAACTTGTCTCCTTTAGCCGTCGGATGTTCAATGGAAACAGATACAATAGAAAGTGAGACAGATGTGAAAAAAAAAATCCATTGCTGCACTCTTTATGTGGTTTCTAAATTAAAAAGTGGGTCTCTATGCCATTGTTTCTCCTCAGGTAACACATTTCCTTTCCATGTGAGGTAGCGTAAAACAAGTGCCAAGGAAGGTAATAGGTAGACAGAATCGACATTTTGAGCTTCTTCTTGGTGGATTTTATTCACAGACAATTTTGTTGAGAAGGCAAATGATGCAATTTTCCCTTTAAGTCCAAAGGTTGCAAAACTCTCCCTCCTTTATACAGAACTGAAACACACCTGAACCTCATCAGTCTGCACCATTAGGAATTAGGTTGATCCAAACAATAGAAATTCAAAAACAGAAACAGAATTAAGAGTATTAATTTGATTTACAAACTTATTTACACAGATTAATGGTTTGTAAAATACAATACTAAGCACAACTCAAAAATGTTAAATAAATAATACAATACTAAAAAGAAAACCCTTCATTTGGTTGGACCCAGTGATGCAATCGATGACATCAGGAACATATACAAACAGGAAGTGTTGGGTTGTCCACTCCTGTGCACCTGTCCTGGATGTAGGACCTGAACAAAGGGACAAACAATAGTGAGTGTATAAAAAGAAACACTAACAGAAATCAATTATCAGACATTTACCTTTAACAGAAGAAAAATACTAATTACTTAATGATTCAGTTGAGTTTACTCTAAAAACTTGCATAGATGTAAACCGTATCACAATAGTACCACGCACAAACCTGGGATAGTGTGTAAAGCTACAGCAGCAATGTTAAACTAAAGCATTGTGAATATAAAATAAAATGCAATAAATTATGAACATCTTTAAGGGACAAGGGGTGAATAAATACAATCTCAAGCACTTTATCAAACTTTATCATCTGCGGAAAGCTCAAATTTGGCCTCAGCAGGGGGAGTCTAAGGTGTATCTGGAGTGCAGTAAAATACCCATATGAAAAGCAGATTTAGGGATATTGCTGTGAGGAATGGGACAGTTTTGTTGCAAACCTGAGAAAGATTAGCATCATTGCATTTATTTATTCTGGTTGTTTTCTTAGTGGGACTCTAAGTGCTCATAACATGCTGCTATTTTTCCAGATCATAATCATTAAAGAGAAAAGCGAGAGACGTAAGCTAGAACTGTGCTGTTCTTCGGCTACGCCAGTCTGCGGTCGCCGTAAACGTTGTTTACATATATATGATTTATGTGTCATACAGTGGAAGATGGGCATTGTTGCTTATATTATCATGGTCTTTTTTATGTAAACAGTCAGGCAAAGTTTAAATAATGTACAGGAACACTGGTATTGTCTATGTTTTTATTTATGTATTTGATTGACGCCATTTGTTGAGGAAGTGCTATAATTGGACAGAGTGTTTGACTCATGGTTGCTGCATGTTTCAGAGGAAATCCCTTTCATCGTTTCATCACTCATCTAACACATCCCTGCTCTTATTGTCACTTGTTTTATTCTTTATATTCTCCCCGTCATTGCCCCTTCATTCTCACCCGTCAGCTTTGTCTTTCTGCCATTTTTGTATTTTTCTTCCCTGCTCCTTTTCTTCACATTTGTGCCTCTCCTCGTTCCTCCACCTCCGTCTCTGTCTTTGCAGCTTGCCTATCTGCATGTCTGTGTTTTGGCTGTGTGGGCGCCATCCTGTCAAAACCTGCTGTGTGTATACGGATGTGTGTATCATTGTTCCTTTGCTTTCTGTACTTACTGTGGTTGTGTTTATTGTTTGTTGAGTGTGTCTAAATTACCTTGATTAGTGGGTTGCCTGCAGTTCAGTTTTCGTGATCATTCTGTCAGAGTGCATTTGTTTTCAAGTAATGTTTTGAAACTCTCTGCGGTTGCCTTTCGTTGTCTTTGTGCTTTGGCAGTGTGTGTGTGTTTTCTATGTAGGTCTTTGCATCTTTGTGTTATGCTGATGTATTTGCATAGTAGCATATTTTTGTCTTTTTCTGCATTCTGGGATCCCACTTGCTGAAAGAAATCCTATTTACTCATCCTGAGAGAAAAGGAGAATACTATAAGCAGCTTCGATTGACAGCTATCTAAAAACTCCCTTTTATTTTACCACTCCCAATGAATGCATCCTTTAACATTAAGGCTGACTTACAAATACAAAAAAAAAAAACTCACACTCACACGTGCAAGGAAAATACCTTTGAGATTTTCTTAGCTGCAGGTTTAGCTTTTCAAACAGTCGAGTTAGAATTGTACCATCAAGTGGCTCTCATCTTGCTTCCCACTGTTTCCTCCTCCTTCTACCATGTTGAAAAACTTTCCAAGAAGCACTTTTCATTTGACATAAGGGCTTTGCCCTTGTTAAAAGTCGCTATATTTTTTGCATGGCTTAGTGACAGGGTACCTGTTACATTTCAAATGACTCTCCTTCAACCCTGTGAGCCTTAAATATGAACATATAAGTAGCACAGCAAAACATTTCACTCATGGTGTATTTTTTCACTTACAGGACTCATTTGCACATGCTTACTTTTTATGAAGCTCATACATATTTTTACACATCATATTTCCCCAGGTCAGCTTATGTCCAGGGCTGAAAAAATTTAAAAGTTAAATTCTAAGACAATTGGGAAATATACTCAGACATGGATGGTTGGTGGCAAGCAATAAGGCCCTTCACAGACAACTTTCAACAGCAGGATTTAGCCAAATAAAAAAGCACAATGCTTGTGATTCCACCTTTTTAATTATATTTCATGTTTTTGTTGGCAAAGAAAAATAACAAACTTACCAGCATTCTAGGACGTTTCATCTACATCTCAGTTTATGACTGAATAGGAAAAAAAACACTACATTTTTTTTCTCACAAATATCAAAGATTTAAATGTAAGATTGAAATTTGAAATATAGTTGATTAAACTTTGGACATGCTTTCTGGGGACTTGTTTATTTTTTTGCCAATATGCTAAAAGCTAAAGTCAATAATTTATACCCTATAACTTTATGTTTTATACATTTAATATTTATTTTTAAAATGTCACTACATGTTTCATGTCATACTTGTCTATATAATTGTCTCATAGATGTCTTCAGTTATGTTCTAAAACATAGAGAAAATCACAGTAACTGAGAACTAAATCATGAGTTTGTGGGTCACAACTTTTGCCTGCTACGGTGGGGCACATGTAAAGTCAGCATTTGTTATGTACAACTAATATTTCTGCTGTTTGTTTACACTACAACTTGCTTCCCCTTGGTCCCTTAGTATGTCAGCATAATGAACGGCTCTTTGTCACAGCCTGAGCTTATGCCTAGGGTGGCACTATCACAGGGAGAGAGAACAAACTTTAGCTTGACTCAGTACAGTTTTCTTTTTATGGGGGTGTGAACTGTTGTAATACAACTTGCATGTTTTTCTCTCTCTACTTTTGAACCTCTTCCAATGGATGGAAAAATATGGAAAAATGAGATGGAAAAACATTTGTTGCAACATTGCATTTATTCATCCATCCCTGCAGGGATGTAATTATGAAAAAATATGGTTCCAGTATAAAAGATAAGCATTTTGTTTTTAATTCAGAGATCTGTTTTCCACAGTAAATGTTCATAAAGTTACAAAAGAACTCCAGTTATGTTGCACACTTTTATTAATACTACTGATAACATAGCACTGACGGAACTGTGAACTTGTAAAACAATGCTACAAGTAATGCACAACCAAAGCTGTTATGAAAGTCACATGTGAAAGGGAACAGAAAGTCTGACTTTCAAGCAATTGTAGCCAGTATTATTGACTTTACTGTTCTTTTGCTGCTGTGCTGACTCTGTTGTTGTGATAGAAATGTATGCTTCTCCTCCAAAAATTAGAGGTAGGTATTTTAGAAAATGGAACACCTTGGTCAACATGCCTCTTCAGTGTCACATTATGAGGACTGGGACAAAACCTGTGGAGTGGCAGATTGGAGATGTGGTCCCAAGTTTTGGAAAAAGGGGACTAGGCAGTGTATTCCAATTATCAAGGGTAACACTTGTCAACATCCCTGAGAAGGTTTACCCTAGAGAGTTGAAAAGGAGTGTTTGGCTGACTTTGAGCCTTAAATTCAGGGTAACCAGTGTGGCTTTTGGCTTAAAAAAATGTAACAGGGAAATGAACCAATACTGTTGCAGGTTTGCTGAGAGGCTTATGGGGATCCACATGTGTTTTATGCATCTGAAGAAATCTTAAATACATCAAGGTAATAAATGGGATGTGTCTTGGTAATATTTGGTGCCTGGGATGCTTTTAAGGGCAATAAAGTGCTTGTAAATCCAAAGTAAGAACTATATCCACATTTTCTCAGTGCAGATTATACACTACCAGGGCTGCGGCTTCTCAACAGTCTTGTCTGTGTTGTTCATGGACGGGATCTTAAGGGGTAGTCATGAAGACAAAGATGCCAGGTTTCGAGGAAGGGGCTCATCGCATTTTTGCTGTTGTGTTGGCATGTTCAAGGGATGACCTTAAGAGGGAACTTGAATGGTTTGCTTCAGTCAGTCTACTTTTTTGCAAACGTTGGTTTTAGACCAGGAAGCTGTTAACTCCGGGTCAGAGGTCAGCTTTTACCTCAAACAGTGGAAGTAAATTATCTTGGAGTCTTGCTCCGTGATTTTAGGATCGTAGGATGAAGTGGGCAGGGGTTAGAAACTGATACGTTGTGAAGAAAGAGCTGAGCAAGTCTCCAATTACTGGGCTGACTAGGTTCCAACCCTTGGTCACGTTATATGGATTGTGATCAAAAGAAGATGCGAAATATAAAAACGACTGGAATGAGGCTCCACTATGAATCTTTAGTCCTGGGGGAGCTCAAAGTAAAGTCACAGATCATAGATATCAAAAGGAGTTAGTGAAGGTGGTTCAGGCATCCAGTCGGAATTTCCTTTTGGACTCTTCTGGGTTATCAGGGCATATTCCACAATGAGGGGACCCAGGGGAACACAGGGATCTCAATGGAGAGACTACAAATCCCTTCTGGTGTAGGCGAGACCTGGGATCCATTAAATGGTCAGGAGATTGTCACTGGGGAAAGGGATGATTGGTTTCCCTCATGGATATATTACCCCCTGCAGCCCAGTCTGTGATGAGTGACAGATGATGGATGGATGGATGGACGGACGGACGGAAGGATCAGCATCATGTTCCTCAGTATTCTTTTATTTAATGTTTAAGCAGTGGAAAATCATATATTTAAATATTTAAAAATTCCATTGAAATATTTAAGATAGAGACATCTTTCAAAGCTCGCATAAAAACAAAAATGCCACACACAGCCCTACTACTTTGAATGACCCTTGCAGTGTAGAATGGATTAAACATGGAAACAGCATAGGTTGCCACAGTAAACCAGAAAATTAGGCTTGAAGTGTTTATGCTCATTATTTCTCCTACATAACTGCCACTATATGAGGATCACACGTATTTGTACAAACAAAAGCTTTGAAGTTAAACTTTGAACAGAAAGTGCACAACGTTTTAAGTATGTCATGATTTAAAGTAACATATCATCACATTACCATCTTTCACATAACTAATAAGGAAATAAAACAGAATAAAGTTTTCTACAAGAGAGAAGCTCTATGGAGCGATGTCGTTCTAACTCCGTTGGATTTCAATAAATGGAATATCATCTTTTATTACTAGGCCCAGTAATCCCACTTTTAACACAATGAACAGCCGCCGGTCACTTCCTGAGGACATATTGTGTGGAAAAGCCACATGGCTTGTGCTACATGCAGCAAATAAACCCATTGGTATGAATTGTGCTGCTCTTAAAGCCCAGTTTAACCCATTTTAAAAAAGGCTGAAGTTCCGTGATTGCTTCCCTGCAGTATGCTAAAATCATAATTTTCATCACTCTCTCCTGGTCCTCTCCTCTCCTGGAACACTTAGTGGCTGAACTTGCATTTAAGCAGGCGATGAGAGGGTGCATTCTGCAACCACAAACCTCGTGACCTTCCCTCCACCTCTCACCATGCCTTACTCTGTCACTGCACCACTCAGACTGTCATCCCTCTTTTGCCTCTTCTGCTCTCATCGGGCTCTCATCCTTCTGTTCATCTTGTTCTCCTCCACTTTATACAACTATGATAATGTCGCTTAACCTCTCATCCCCTGCTCTTCCTCACTGTCCTTGTCTGAAGCCGTCATTTCCTTTACACTCGTCTCACAGTCAGCACTTATGAAGTCTTTTATTGACCTTATCAGTCGGAACTTCTGCACTGCAAAAACGGATCTAAAAACAAGTAAAATGTTCTTAAAATTAGTGTTTTCGTCCTAGATTTGAGCAGGTAAATAAGATTATCTGCCAATGGAATGAGTATTTTGGCCCCTAAAATAAGATAATTAGACATCCTGCACTTGAAATAAGATGATGGAGATGAATTGTTCCTATTTTATGTGCAAAAATCTTATTCTATTGGCAGATCATCTTATTCACCTGCTCAAATCATGGAAAAATACACACATTTTAAGAATATTTTACTTATTTTTAGTTCTGTTTTTGCAGTGTGAAAAGACATTTTATGTTAAGTTTAGTCATATTTTATAGGATTCCTCTTATAATTGTACACTCATAAACCCATATTGTTTTTTTCCCATAGCTTTTTTGTCTAATTAATATTTATAGCAGAACTAGACTTTTCTGATGCTTTATCTATTGCCCTTTGAATCCTACTGAAAACTACTAGTTTTAGTGACTTTTAACCACTACAACCGATGATTTTTACTTGTTTGAGATTTATATCCTCTTTGCAGATATCCCAAAGACATGTATATCTCATTTTAGTTTCCGTGTTGATTAAAAGAAATAAAGTGGACAATCTCTTGTTTCATTTGCAATGCCTAAAACGACAGTCATAAAACAGCTACAACACAGCTTTTATTTCCAATCTGCCACCGGTATTGTTTAATCTAAAATACCCATTGCACCTATGGAGAAGAAAAAAGTGTAATTGCTCCATTTTAAAACGCACTCTACTACATCTATATCTGAGCCACAACATCTACATTTTTTGTTATGATGAAAATATACACAAGCAAACTATTTCACTTAGAGTAAGATGCTTGCTACCCAATATCTTTGAATCAACAGGAGAGCATCAAATCAATAAAGTGACATAAACAAACATAAAACAGTTGAACTGGTGGATTTGACCTACATAAAGCAGAGAAGTACAGGCGAGAAATGAGTAGATGATTGATATAAAACTGTGAACAGAAAAAAAGGTGAAGTTAAGATGAGACTAACTGAAATTTAGTGGTGCATTTATTACATTAGAAAAATGTCTTAACAGGATGCTCCTTGAAATTTCAAGATTTCAAGCCGAAGATTCTGTGGTAAATCTCGGGTTTGGATTATACATGGCTACTGTGCACACAGTATTACGTTTGCAGGAATAGACTGCTATCTCTGGCTTCTTACAGTTTGCATCATACTAAACTAGGGTGACCATATTTTCATTTGGGAAAACCAGGACACCTTGGAGCGGGGGGGGGGGGGGGGAATCTCTGTTCCCATGCATAGAGATGTCTGTGGCATGCACTCACTTAACATAGGCCTACGTAGTCCTACAATAACATGATATTTACAGTTGGTTTATTAAAAATGCTTTTCAGTAAAAGTCAACAGCAATAACTCCAATAACAAATGATAATTTTATTCAAAATGTATTTACTAAAAAATGCTTAACAATTTCGGTAATGAATGAATAGCACAATAAAGGCCTCCCATTTGTCTTGACCCGGTCTGAAAGCGGGGAAACTCTTTTATAAATCGTCGGTAAACATACATTTGCGCTTCGGCATGTTGTTGGCGTACTGACAGCCACGCTATCTATCTTCTGATTAAGAACAGGGCTGTCCGCACTGACGCGGCTCAGGGATTACGTCACACGCAGCGCCGCGCGCAGTGCCCTAGTGCCTGTCAATTTAATGGTCCAATGAAGGTAATTTAAAAAACAGGACATTTCCTCACTTTCTAAAAAAAAACCCGGGACGCCCGGGACAGGACGTGAAATACGGACGTTTGGTCACCCTATACTAAACCAGTGGTACTATCTAATCAGCATTTGTGAGAAATGATCTGTTACTGATTGAATGCATGAAGTGCATTCAAACAGTAAGTAACACTTTTGGCTTGTGTTATTAGTACTGGTCCATCTGGTCACTGAGAACAGCAGTAAGCAATTCTCACAGGTTTTCCAACTGAAAAATTAAACATCTTCAATTTAGTCGTTATGTAATTCCAAGTTCCGAGCCCTAACTTCTGAGAGAAATTAGACAAAACGAAAAACTGACCTTTGTTGCCCTTTTTTTGTAATTGTTAAAATCCAGTTGTAGAAACATTCACAATTCAGGACTCAACTTCAGGACTAATAGATTACTTGACAACTTGACCTTTCAAACAGTGGCAGCTGGTGATAAAGATTTTTTGGGGACAAATTAGATGAACTCCACTTGAGCTTAAATCCATTCAGCTAAATTTTTGAGCCTGGGTGGTCCGGTCCATATTCCTTTTATTATAATGTTAAATTATATAAAACAGTTTCTGGTTAAAATTATATTAGATGATAAAATAGATGTGTCAATTGTGCAAAAACGAATAACCAAACATTTTAATATACAATGCCTTTTATTATACAAAACAGGCATACAAAAATGTGAGGGACGAATTAAAAAGCACAAAAGATCACATTAAAAAGGATAGAAGGAGAACTTAACACAGTAAAAAAACGTATCCAGTCCTACGAAAGAAAGCTGTGACTATAGAAAAATAATTGGATCATATTTTTACCAAAGATCAGATTAAGCTCACTGGCATAAAGAATAATGGAGGCATTAGATGGAGCAAATTCACAAAAAAAACAGACAGTTTTCACCATGCTCAAGAGGCTCTATGCTTCTTCAGTACATGAGTCTTCCTCTCCATGACATCAGAAACCAGCAAACACATTGAGCTGGAACCAGGTGTGCATCTGGGAACGGGGGAGGTTTTTGGACATGATATTGCCTGGGCATAGAAGAGAGCAGCAACATATTCATGTGTTTTTATGATGGGTAGGAAGCACAGCAAGATGGAAGCAAATGGTGGCTTACCATTTCAGTTATTAATTGGGCAAATTACAAGCCAATCATCATAGAAATAGTTGAAGGAGCAGCTTATATAGGACTTTTTGTGGTAAACATCACCACTGAAATGGACAGTCTAAATCTAGCTTCGTGGCGGCTTTTGGAGTGGGCAACAAATTAATATATATCAAAAATCCAGCAAGACCAAATAAAATGCTGGAAAAATGGTGACAGACTGTTAAGCCATCACATGAGGCCTTCGGTCTCGTCCAGAAAACTGAGAAGCTTTTTCAGACAAGGTCCGGTGCATCCTTCAGCTAGCTCTCAAAACGCCACGGATACTCTAGAGAAAGAAGCAAGTCTGTTAGAAAGCATGCTCCCTTCATGTCAGGATGTGCAAAGAAAGATAACCAGCTTTATAAAAATGCTAAAATCATATAAAACAAATGTATTTAATGCCCTGCAGTAAATACACAATTTGTTAAGGCTATAGAGTTAGTGTTTTTCAAATATCGTGATTCATCTCTTATTTGGGAGGACAAAAAAATGGCATCTTGTTACCTTGGCAATCCTGTATAACATACTTCAGCAGTTCATTGAAGTCAGCATCATGTGTTTAACTGAAAAATATAAAATAATTACTAATCTTCCCAGTTTTCTGTACTGTTAATATCCCCATTTATGCTGCCGTCTCTGATGAATTGTCTGTAAAATAATCTATAAATCAAACTAAATGAACCATCTCAATCTCTGATAACAAAGGCTAAACATGTTTTTTAGTTGAGATCGTTTATTAACTTGCATTTAAATAATTTAAAGATTGTGGCCACAGCAACAATTAGAAACTTTCCTTCTGAAGAATAATTGTGCCCTCTGCCTCTCTGCCAGGCAGAGCCTCCACTCCACACAGATTCAGTCTTGCTGGAAGTCATTTTAAGATCACACATCTAAAAAAAAACCAAAACTTTTATATTTAAGACTGCACCAAATAATTTAAAAAAGCAGAATTAGACTGACTGAAATAGACCTGTTTAAATCCATCTAAACTCATCCTTTAAAGTTAGTTTGCTGCAGTTTAAAAACAAGCAGCTGGTTAACGTGATTAATTTAATAAAACTGGCTACATGAAATGTCACCGTTGACCTATTTTAGTACGGAGCAATCAGCTAACGCTTCACAATGTCAATTTTTTTTGTAATTTCATCACCGTGTTCAGTGCTGGAACTATCGCTTTTTGGAAGTATTTGCAGCTCCATGACCCACGTGACTTCCACATTCCAGTCTTTCTATAGCAGTCTATGGGAGTGTCACCTCTCTCTCTGTTAAATCAATCTGGTTTAACAATAGTTGATCTAAAAAGATACCTTTAGTTCTTCACAAAACATATTTTAGTTCCATCTAAAGTAATGCAATTTTGTTTATTGCTCCTTTAAGTAACCAATTAGAAAACAACATGAAGTCACATGAATGCTAAATGATTAAGAAAATCCATAACTTTTTTTTTTGGCTGTTGCTCCTCACCTTTGAAATGTGTGGTTTAGACTTATACTAAAAAAGCCAGAAAAAAAGACCAAAATCAAGTGGGAATACTGAAAAATCAGAATTCAGACACCATTGTATGAGTGAACAAATCCATCCATCCATCCACCCATTTTCAAACTCGTCTATCCCTTGTGGGGTGGCGAGGGGTGCTGGTGCCTATCTCCATCTGTCAATGGGCGAGAGGCGGAGTACACCCTGGACAGGTCGCCAGTCTATCGCAGGGAGTGAACAAATGTGATAATTAATTTTTATTTCATAATTTATGCTTACCATCTCTACTATTTTTTTCTATTGACGAGCTGCCACAGCTTTTAAGTGTAACATTTTTGAACATAGACAACAGGATTACTAAGCAAAACAATACCGTGAATGTTGTACATAGTCCTAGCTTGGGTAGCAGTTGGGAAGCAGGTTTGAAGTACAGTTACCTTTAAAGCTTAAACATGTTTCTGGTTTGAATTAATTGAATAATCTTGTTACACACCATGTAAGTGCATAAAATTACTCCATGGAAACACATTACCCTTTCAGTTGCCACGTCTCTAATATGCTGCTTGGATTTTTTCACACTAGTTGAAGGCACCATGACAAAAACTCAGTAAGGCAGGGTGAGAGACTGAAAGAGAATGGGAGGCAGCAACAGTAAAGTGAAGTGGGAGGTAAATCTGTGTAAATCTACTCTTCAAGAAAAGAAGCTTCTTTGGAGAGAATAGAAACGATTAAAGATTAGGCCCATTATCATGAGAAAGAGTAACACAAAGTGTCTGAGAAATACAAGAATCATAGCAGAATAATAATAGAGAGGGCCTACCTACGGTCCTCTGAGATCAGAAAACAAAATAAGACCCTAAAAAAAGGTGTGAAATAATGATCTAAGTAGAAACAATGGGTCTCACTTGGGTAAAACCATCACTTACGATCTGAATTTTTGAATCGGTAATAAGCGAGCAGAACTTGCCAAAAATAAAGTAGAAATGGCCAACAGAGCGTCTTTAATACTTGGCTGGAGGCAGGCCATTAAGAAAAGAACTGAAAGTCGGGGGATGTAAGTGGTCTCTGAAATGTTAGGAAAAAGAACTGCAGTAGGCAACAGAACAGTCATCTAGTATGATGTTATTAAAAATAAAAAATTATCATCATGCACGTAAATTTCTCTTCCCTCAAGTAAAATGTGGCTTGAGGCTTGCAGTGTCAAATGGATCATTTCCATTTCTTGCAGAAAGGGGACAACTTCTTGTCAGATTGTCCCGCTCTCCAATTGATGGATGAATTCTTTGGGAACAAAGTTTTATCGTTGAGCTTGCCCAAAGTCAAATAAGCAGGACACCCTGTGTCTTTGCTTCTAAGCTATTTTAAACTATTCGTAATAAAAAGCATTTCATGAGGTAAAGTTGTAGCATATGTAGGGTCGGGTTTTAACACAAAAATACTTTTAGTTAAAGAAGAAATCTAAAGACATTCACAGAGAGATTCTCCAGTAAAGAAATTGCCTAAAGCTGCTGCCACATCATCTCTTATCTTCCTGCATATGCTGGCATATCTTAAATCATGTTTCACATGGACTTACATGTAAAGGAATTAAACTCATCAGGTCCTGTAACTCGCATGAAGTGTTTGTCAGTTATGATGCCTTGTATATTACATTTTTGTTGGCATAAAGAGTGTCTAATTTACATCTTTCTTCAGTATAAGGACAAAATAAGATTTTACTTTGATGTCATTGACTTTTGCATTCTTTTTTCCCCACCAAAATCAATGATCCCCTGCTCAATAAACAATCTTTGGATGCCCAAAATGATCAAATAGCTAAACCAACCAGAATATAGGTCCGACTCATCTGCCATGTAAACCACTCCAAGCATTTGACATGCCCAGGTGAATTAATCCTAATCAGTGCGTACAGTGTCAGCATGCTGCAGCATTGGATGGAGTTACCACATCATCAGTTTATCGCTACGTCGTTTGTTTAGAATTTCCAAAAATTTTACAGCAGTGAAATTGTGTGGGCTATATTACATCTTCAAATAACAATATTTAAGTCACAGAATGTTTCATCGTGTCCAATAGGAGGTGAGTTATTTGCAGCCTATCTTTATACGCAGTAGTAGTGCAGGGTTGATGCACTAAAGTTGAATTGCCTGGTATAGCCATTTAATTTTTTTTCTTCCGCTGCTTTTCCATACAAAATAAATTCACAATTGCTTCCATAGTTACAGGGTTGTAGCTGTGTGTCTTACCAAATTAAGATTTACACACACGAGTGGATTTTTCTTTGGCATTTTGAATCTTTGTCATTATACAGACACACCCCATGGACACTTTAAAGGCTTTAGTGTGCATTATCTCTGTCTGTTGTGGCTTTCAGTAGGGAAATGCAGCCATAGTTGTGACTGACGTGACTGGCAATAAGCTGGAGGCAAGTCTTACATCTAATCGGTGTAGTTGACTACAGGCTCTTGATTCACTTCACTCCCAATTATTCGATAATGCAGAGAGGGCAAGATACAGCAGAATAGCAGCTTATTGCAAACAGGGATAAATGGTGCCTTAAGGCGATGTGTTTCATGAACGAACAGCAGAGTGTGTGAGTGTACACGAGTTAAGATTAGTGGCTGGGGCCAAAAAAAGAAATTATACACCTAAATCAGTTAATGAATTACTTGCCTCTTTTCAAAGGTTTCAAACATCCTTCCTTCTGCTTAAGACGTGATGGTTGTTGTTCTTTCAGAAAATGGGCCACTATCCATTGTGCCCCTAGTTGCTGTGCGTTAATCAGCTTATTTTGTCCTCTCCAAAAGGGAGACAGCAAGCCTTCTGTCCAATAACAGAGTGCTGGGAAATCACAAATGTAACAGTTTTTTTTTCTCTTTCTCTCATTCTGTCTCACATGTTTTGCTTTCTGCCTCAAGATTAAGTTCTCATAACTCTTCTGCTATTTTATAGCTTTGCATCATTCTCTCTTTCTGTTGTGACCCATCTATCCTTAAGAAACGAAGCAGTTGGGGGGGGGGGATGGCCCATCAAAGTACACATTTTGAAATTCTGTTAACCTAAGGTTAATGGGTTGAGGAAAAAGCCTGTAGAAGAAGGTAAAACAAAGGCTGAGCCTTCAGTGTTTGTATGTTGTGTGATGTTGGGGGTTTAAGTAGTTATAACCTGATGTAACTGAGCACTAGCGGGAAATAAACATATGCTTATTTCACACAGCCCATCCTATGCCGGACTGCCCCTTTATCACACTTTGCAGTTCTTTTTTTTATGAAACTGTGAAGATCATCATTTGCTGCTGCTTAAATGTCTTATGTATGAATGGGGTGGGGGGGGGGAAATCAGCAATGCAGGGCGCTTCAGTCGTTCTCAAGCCTCTGACTTCAGCATGCTGGCATGACGTCTGAAAGCTCAAATTCCAATGGCATGACACCGGGTCACCAGCTCTGTTTGGCTCTAAAGGTGAGGAAATGATTCGTGATGACAGGGCTAATCTAAAAACTATTATAGAATCATATCTGTGCTGAAAAGGTTGCTATCATATAATATTATTTTAGACTTCTTGGCGCACACACGTGTAGGTGAGTGTGTGGAAGTGTGAATATGGTGATGAGTGTTTGCAAGGGGCACGTTGAAATGAAAAGGTGTGAGTCAAGTGTGTATACGCACAGAGATGAGAAGCCTTCAAAGGCCACATTAGCAAGTGCCTTAAAAGCCAAGTGTCAGCTTTTCATATTCTGTTAGTCGCACCACACACATATTCCAGATAAACCCAAGCACATAAAGGATGTTACTCAGCTTTAATCACACAGCTTGATAGAGTGTGTGTGTGTGTGTGTGTGTGTGTGTGTGCTCCTACAAGGCCTTTTAACAGCTTACTTTTTCACAGTAATAGATCTGTCATTCAGCAATAATATAATTGGCCACACATTCATATGTGCAAATTTTCAGGAATCTTACTTTATCCCTGAAATGCAAATAAACACAATTTCACACAGACACACAAGAAAGCCCCTTTGTAACATTATCAAGCCATCACACATCCCAAATTGAGGCATGGGTTTGCATCACTCACATTTATTTTTAATTGGCATGTTAAGATTATACATTCTGACACACACACACACACACACACACACGCACGCACGCACGCACACACACACACACACACAGACCCACAATTGCACATGAAATGTATAAATGTAATTCTTGTATTAAGGATTAGGTCACAAGCTGTCACATTTCCTCTCCAGTTATAATTAAGGGTTATGCAACGCAATGGTGCCAAGCACACTGTTGGTACTCATGCACATCTCATTTGGAGCTATATACACACACACTTGTGCAAGTTTACATGGACGATTCACAGACAAACACACATTTACTCGTCTGAAGACGCACACATGTATATCTGCAGATCCACATGCTTCCAAAAGCAGCCAAGTGCACAAACTGTTAAATAAGGAGTGCGGGCCCAGTGTATGTTGCCTTTGGGTTCAAAAAGCCAAAAAGCTTGTGAATTATTTAAATGATTCCTTGAAAAACAAGAGATCATAGAGTCTTGTGTAAAGCTTTATAAAGGAAAATATGTATTATAATACTATTGTGGCCTCTTGACACGACACCAAACAAAATTTTAAGCAATGGAGGGAAAACAAGCATTGCATTATCATCATGTTTTTACTTACTAGAGGAAAAAAAAAACATCAAATTTGCTCTACTCACAAAGCTGTGAGACAAAAAATAGAATTATTTTTCTAAAGAGCCATAAGCATAAACATAAGTAAAATTTGAATATAGATTTGCACGTTAGTTGCCAATCCCTACTCTGGAACACTTTTTTGTAATTACTTCATCAGCCGAAGAGCTAGCATTTGGACCAATCTCAGACTTAAAGCAAGAAACATTTGCGTGGGATAGAAGAAAAAAACAAAACAATGTTAACTCATGTGCAAAAAAAGTAACAGAAGTAAGTATATCTAATGGGCAAGATTTCACACAGATGTAGTTGGAGCAGGGGTAGAAGACCATGCAATTATTATTCGTTTTAACATCTTAAGCTTGTTTTTTCAGTATTTAAGTTGCTTTCTGCTCCATCTGTTATGTTTTTGTGCTATTGCATTGCTTTTATTAGTAAACATTTGAATATGTCAATGTCAAGGTCTGATGTTTTACTTTTATATAAATCAAGTTGCATTTAACAAAACAAAGCAGGAGATTAGTGATGGCAATCCTCCACCTTTCCCACTGTTTGAAACTTCCACCCCTCACCCGTGTCTCTTGGTAGCATCTTTCAAAATGTGTCTGGAGTCGGTTTATTTCTTTGCATCTGGGTGAGTTACACTTTAAAGATTTTGTTCAGGACTCTGACTTTACTACAAGCGATACCCTGAATCCTGAGATATCGACAGTATTGCAGTAGCACTTAGAACAACAACAGAATACTTTTTACGTTTGAAACTTTAATACCCTTCACCAAAAAGACAACTATACTACAGAACTACTTTACAAATGTATCACGAAAGTTACTCAATTGAAGAAGAGAAAGTTGAAGCCCTACCTTTAACTTCCAATTATGTGAAAACAAGCCACTCAGACAGCACATTGTATAAATACAGTCTGTAACTGTATTTATACAATGTTTGGGGGTACTCTACTTGGGGGATTTTTTTTCCCCCACAAAAGCCTCAGAGTAGGAGATTGTACACATATACTCAAAAGAGAAGAAGAAAAAAAAAGAAGAGTAAAGTGATTTCCCACCTGCAGTTTAAAACAGTATTTGTGTCTTTGTGGGTCTGAAGTGAATTATCAAAAGGGGGAAAACAACTAATCAGGCGTTTGCTTGTGTTTGACACCATCATTAGAATTGGATTATTATGGTCGTTGTTCCTGCTCACAGTCAGCTCGGTCACAAAAATCAGGGCTGCACACAGAAATCTGCAGTAGTGTAATGCAGTCTTTTAGAGAAGATGACAAACATTATGACTTGGGCGTTAGACTGCCCTCTGTATTTAACAAGTGCAAAAAAAAAAAAAAATCTAAATTGTTTCATCTTTTATTGCTGAAGCGCAATATCACGTGTAAGGTTAAAAAATCCAAACATAATTTTGTGCAAAGAAAAATATATGTTCTTCCTTTCTTTTGGTAAGTTGATCAGAGTTTCTAACCTTGCCTGCAAGCTGAATTCTCGCTGCATTTGTGCGTTCACCAACACAGGAGAATCCATCTTGTCCCGCCCCCGCTTTAACCATTTGTGATCAAACCAAAAATGGTTCAAGCCAATCACGTTGCAGTATTATGGTTTAACGTGATACATACAGCTGTGATGAAAGCAACAGCTGCTAAACCCAGAAAAAACATGGCAGTGCAGGAGGGCAGGCGTTTAGCTGCTGCTATCACATCTGTTTTGTCAAAATGTAAGATTTTATCTTTGGCTGCATTCACACTGCATGTCTTGATGCTCAAGACATGAAATTGATTTTTTTTGAGTTGGCCGTTCATATTACTATTAAATGCGGCTGCCATCATACTGCTGTCTGAATGGTTCAAGACCGCAAAGCAACAGAGCAGCGCACTGTTTGCCGAAGTAACGGTGAATGCATTTGTTTCTAGAAGTGTTCAATAAAGTTTTGTTAAAAAAAAACTAAAACAAAACCCCGCAGATACTGGCCGGCGTCTCTCCTTGTTATTAGAAAGCTGCCAAACAATGGTAGCCGACGATATTTACACCACATTATAGCAAGACCAAGTAAGATAAGCAGCACAGCTGTTGACAGTGGTCTTTTATGGAGCACTAACTGCTACTACTGTGTGTGGATGTGTAGTGAGCAACAGGAGAATGACATGAAATATGGATAAAATGTGACATGACTGTTCAGACAGTAAGCGTTTTGAAAACATATCCGATATGTATCCGAGTTAGTGCCACGTATAGAAGTGGCGCAGATTTGATTTTTTTGGGGTGAAAAGATCGGAATTGGGCTGTTCACACTACCGTGAAAAAGGCAAATATGGGTCGCATATGAGCACATAGATTGGATTTGGGACACATTTCCATGCAGTGTAAACGGAGCCTTTGAAAGAACAGCAACAAGTGCCTTGACCAGCATAACTTGTGGTTTCTCATAAACCCTGCTGTTCACATCTTCATTCGATAGGCAGCCACTAGGTGTCGCTTCCCCCAGTCAGCTGACTGGGCGAAGCGACACCTAGTGGCTTGGAGTCAGTTCGGTGAGCTGACTGGGCGAAGCTGACTCTGCTGAATGTCCGTCCTTTCCCCAAATGTATTTAACGGAAGCGGTCCCCGACTGATCAATCTGTTTTGCCAGGCTACAGAGTTTGTAGTGACTTTTACTTATTAACCCATGACTTTTTGTTTCTCTGTAGTATAAATAAGATTTGACACAGTGGTCCGTTTTCTTAACTGCTCTTAATTGCCTCTAATCTGGATAAGGACCCCCATGTATTTTGCCACCACACAGCATGGTGGTGACGGTAAAAGACGCATGAAAGTCTTCAAAGCTCTTGTTAGGGAACTCCAGAGTGGCATCATGAGATATGCCTCAAGGAGGAGGAGGTATGCCAGAAAAAAAATGCCTTTTCTGTTCTGCCATCTTAAATGTAAAAATGGGGAGATTTCTAAGCTCTACTGTGACTTCTTTGTCTGGTTTTTGGTAACAAATACCCCAGGAGGATTGTCATGAAACAATTTACTAATAATAGGTGTTTACTATATGCCTGTTTCTCTTCCAAAGGCCCTGGGAAATCTGTTAAATTATTACATTTTTATGGCATTTTAATCATCTTTACCAGGTGTCCCAAGAAGTCTAAGGTGCTGCAGATGACCATTCACTCTCCACAGGTTAATAAGTAACACATTAATTATTGTATCACATTTCCCTTCCAAAATATGTTGTTGTCAAAAATACAATTCCTAAATGCAGACTGTTGCAAAGAAAAGAACACATTAAACATTGAATGTGTTTAATAATTCAACAGTTAGGAAACAGCAAGTTTTGTCTCAGCTAAAGATAGCAGTATTCAATAAAACGGCAATATTCAATTTGTATTTAAACGTATAGATACTTTAATCAGTTTAAAAGAAATCATTGTCTGCTTTTTTATTCATATTACCATCACTGGAGCAACACACTGCATTGCTACCAACAAAATAAATTTTTATTCAATACACAATGCACTTTTATTTCTTGATAGCACTATAATAAATTGAAAATCAGTACAGGCTAACATGCAAGGTAGCATACTATTCTAATATAAAAAAAACAACAACAAAAAAAACCAAAGGGGACATGGGCAAAATGGCAACTGTACAAAAGAATTGCACAACCTTACAAGATTTTTTCAGCTTTTGTTAAGATCTGACATATGATGTCTCCTAAATCACCCCTTGCAACTATTTTTCGCTGATGTGGGATCTATGAAAGAAGAACAGAGGAATGGGGAGATGGATGGACATGAAGATAAATAGATAACTTGGCTTCCAGCCATCGGATGAGGCAATGCAGATATGTGGATGGATTTATGAATAAATGGGATTTCAGTCTGGTTCCAAGCCATGGGAATATCAGGGAAAGAAGAAAAAAATGAAATGAGACAGACATGAAAATAGCAAGAGACGTGGATAGATGATAATGTTTTTTTCCCCAAGAGTTCAAAACCATGGCTTACATAGCCATAGAAGGAGAGATGGAAATGGATATATGAATAGTAATGGGATTTTTGCCTAGTTTTAAGCCATGGGACTTAGCTTCATGTTTGCTGTGTAGTCAGTGACTGAAAGCTGCTTATTTGCAATGCACTGCTCTAAGCCAAATGTTACATTAGTTATTGACAGTAAGCCTGCTCATTACTGTGACACTGCAACTTAATCTTTCACTAAAATAATGCAAGTTGCATTAGCTGATTTTGTTGCCCATTTTATCTTGGATTTGTGTGTAAACCTCTAAAAACTCAGTGACAAAATACTGTTTGATGCCTTTTCAACATTTGCAGGTGAAATCAATTATTTTATTGATTGTACCCATAAGATGTTAAAATTACACTGGAACATATTTTATATGTTGCACAATAGTGTGCATCTCCCTCATATTTCAGTGGGATAGGAAGATTATGTAAATAATGCTCTAGAATTGATAGTTTTTTTGTTTGGAATTATCAAAAATTTCAACAGCATATTTTCTACATCAACAGATTTTAAGCAACTGCAGCAATGACTCAATAATATGATTACTTAGTTTTATGCAGAGATGGGTAATCCAGGTTAAGTAAGTAAAAAGCCTGTACAGAGTTTAGTTCCAACCGTATGCGTTTCCAGCTCTACAGCATAGACAGGAGCTAATGTTTAAAATTCTTGAGAAAGTAGTTGCTAATCAAGTATGTGAACATTTACAAAGTAATGACCTATTTGAACATCTCTGGTGAAGGTCACTAATTATATTATCATGGCCTCAGATAGACCTGTGTCTGTACTTGTCCTGTTAGATCTCAGTGTTGCATTCGATACAGTCGATCACAATATTCTTCTAGAAAGACTTGAACATAATTTAGGGATTAAGGAAAAAGCATTAGGTTGGTTTAAATCGTATATGTCTGACAGATTCCAGTTTGTTCATGTTAATAATACATCTTCTTCAAACTCTAGGGTCAGTTGTAGATTGCCACAGGGTTCAGTCTTTGGGCCAGTTCTCTTTACTGTATATATATATATATATATATATATATATATATATATATATATATATATATATATATATATATATATATATATATATATATATATATGCCAAAATTACGAGATAGCATGGGATTTATTGCCACTGTTATGCTGATGACACTCAGCTATATTTATCCATAAATCCTGATGATCAAATCAATTACTTCAACTGCAGGCATGTCTTGATGAGATGAAAACCTGGATGGCTTTAAATTTCCTGCAATTAAGTTCTGACAAGACAGAAGTTGTCATCTTTGGATCAGAGTCCTCAAAAAATAAACTTCTTAATCAATCACTTTATCTGGATGCCATTAAATTGGCCTCTGGTAATAAAGTAAAAAAAACCTTGGCATTATTTTTGAACAGGACATGTCATTTTCACCTCCAGAATATTGCCAAAATTAGAAATATTTTGTCCAGGAGGGACGCTGAAAAACTAGCCCATGCATTTATCACTTCAAGGGTGTACTATTATAATTCTTTACTATCAGGAAGTCTACAAAATGCAGTTCTAAGCCTTCAGCTGATCCAAAATACTGCAGCAAGTGTTCTGATGAAAATCAACAAGAGGGATCGCATTTCTTCTATTTTAGCATCGCTTCAGCTGGAGATTTTCCTCCCTGCTAAAGGGGAGTTTTCCTCTCCACTGTCACTTCATGCATGCATTAGTATGAGGGATTACTATGGCTCTACGCGCTTTCATGAGGAATGAATGCTGCTTGTCAAGACTTGATACAATCTACTTGGTTTCCTTAGATATGAAACGTTTTAACCAATCTGTCTGTATGATTTGATTGCATTTGACTTTGCAAAGTGCATTTAGATGACGTGTTGTGAATTTGCGCTATATAAAATTTAATTCAATTGAATTGAACTGTGGTCTCAAACTCCAGTCCTTGAGGGGCAATGCCCTGCAACTTTTAGATGTGTATCTGCTTCAACACACCATACTCCGATATGAGCTCATTAGCTTGACATTAGCTTGACAGCATGCTAGTGGGGTAGTTTATCCATGTGGTTCAGATTTATAGAGTACTAGTTAGACTGGTTCAGTAAACAGGATTAAGGAAAACTAGGCATTGTTTTTGCTTTCTGAAGCTAGATTCACCTACCTCTGGTTTCATGCCATGCTATGCAGATGGTTTAAATCATTAAATGCTGGTTCACTCACTTCCTCATACCAAATGCTTGGAGCAGCTCCAACTGATAGCAGCTCGACTGACTTTCTCACTGACTTCACTGACAACAACTTTTTGGGTGCACTGAGTCATTTTTTTCTTCAATGGATCTGTTCACCTTCAAATAGGAGGGGGACATGACATAGCTGGTCTTGAAACTTTATGATGCCATTTATCCTTGACTGCAATGTTGTTTTTTGTCATGTTAATTAAAAGTGAATTGTTTGCATTATTATAAGGCTAACCTGGCTCTGTATTTGATATATATATATATATATATGCACAAAATATATGGTTGTATGAACTCAAAGACAATCTTGTGGCTACATTGTTAGGAAACCATATACCTGATTGAGATTAAGTGCTATCATAATTAAACACTTTCAGGTCTCTATTATGCTTGAGACCTTTCAGTGCTAAATTATTTGCTTCTTGTAAAACACAGAGCTTTCTGTCTATAAATGACCTTCAGAGTAATATCTGAAGAAAAAAAAACATTCTAAATACCTGCTCAGACAAATATATGAGTGCTTACACTTTGTTAAAGTGAATGTGCAATGTGTCACCTGTGTGTGTATGTGTGTGTCTGTCTTAGTAAGGTAAGTAAGTGTGCGTGCATGAAAGGAAATGTAGGATTACCAGCTTGCTGTTGTGCGATAGGGTAGGATTACGTGAGGGAGAGATAGAGGATAGGGGAGAGCAAAGGCAGGGGGTGTGACAGGAGCTGAGATAGTGAAACAAAGAGATAGATGGGTGACAGTCAGTGGGAGGAAGAACACAAAAAAGAGCAAGCTGGGACGGCAATTTGAAAAGAAAAAGAAAGAAAAAAGGGCTTGCAAGGGTGAAAAGAATGGATAGAGAAAGAGGATATGTGTTTAAAAAAGATCCAGTAATTATTACTAATGTGCATAAAACATTCTGTTCATCCTATACTGGTGAGTTGTTAACTGAAGAGTCAACTGCCTGTAATGTGTAGCATCTCTATTTACTATGTGGAGTAAATTGTTTTACTAGGTCTCCCCTAGGCCTGGTTGGAATTGACCAAAATCACTCTCTTTGGAAAGATACTTACAAAATGGCCAAATTCTGACTGACAATAGAGAAGCTATCCCTCACCTCTATGTAGAAAACGACACATCAGCAAATCAGTGTGTGGCTGTACACCTTTTATATAAATTAATTCATTATATCTTCTGGAGCTAAAAACTATAACATTGGGTATATAAACTTTAGTCAAATGTGCAGGTAGTTTTCTCATTAAGGCGCACACTTGCTACTTTTCTTATGAGATTCCTTCCTTTGAACTACCTTCAATCTTCAATATCTCAGGGAAAAACTAGGAAGCAATATACTTGATAGTTGTTAAAAAGTACAAAGTTGCACAATGAGCAAATAAATACAGATCTTTTTCTGTTGAATATACTAGACAGTTCTCAGTTTCTCTACCCCATGATTTGTGAAACAAGAGTGCCTTAGACTCAGATTCTGATGTAACTCAGCGGAGAGTATATGTGCTCAACTCTCTGAAGTAACTTCATCTCCAGCACTGTTTCAACCATTTAGATATTAATCATATTCTTATACACTTATACAAGATGTCGAATTACTAACCAAATTCTGTGTGTTTTCAACCTAGCTGTTTATATGACGTTCTATTACTTTTTTCCAAATTTATTATTGATATTACATAGTTTACAGATGTTTTTCTTTTATTTGGTCTTCTGACACATCAACTTGCCTGCTGTTTGTAGAAATATAATAACATTAATAGTTTATATATTACAGCGTGCAGGTGCTAATTAAATGATAAAACAAATTATTGGTTTGGATTTGAATTCTGAACTGCCTCACTTAAGATTGTTTGCGATTAACTCGTACAACTAAACTGTAACTTTACCCGCTTGGGAGAGAGAAGGTTTTGTTTTTTTCCCACAAAGACACATGACCTTAGAATTCAAATTTTGATTGGTTAATGTTTGCCTTTGAAATTGGACAGGATGGTCCACTTGGTATTAAACCTTTTGTAAACACTGAATGGAGACACAATGTTTTTTTATTTTTCACTGTTAGATCAGTAGTAGAAGCATTCATGTAACTGAAGTAGAATTTCTCTTAACAGGATAGTTAACACCTTGGTGTTATGTTTACATGAGATACCGTGTATGTGACCAAATGAGGAGGCTAACCTACCAGAGACTACAGACACACATTGATTAATTGGTTTACTGATGGTTTGAATTTTATGACATTTCTATTTCATTACCCGTTACTTTAGAAAAATTGTGCATCATCAGGTTTTGAAATGTTTATTATTTTCAGTGCAAAAACAAAAGGTTGACATTAAAACACAGTTCTGGAATTTCTTTTTAAATGGGTCTGTTGAAAACCGCAGAGCTTCTCCTGTTTCATTTTAGTAGATATGATCTTAGTGGGTTGTTTCAAGCGTAGTTTTTAATGAGGTCAATGTTACTGACACTGAGCTGTGGCTTTGGTCTAGATTATCAGTGATTACAGATCACGTATCCACCACTTTTAAAGTCACACTTATATCCACTTTAATTAGGGAGAACAAAATGGCCAGTGTAGCATTACTACCTTCTGGTACTTCCTGAAATTAAACAAAAGAAAGTACACCACCAACTCACAGATTGGAAAAACTGCTCTTGCACATTTAATGGAAGCCATTGTTGGCACCGGGGTTTAGTTTCCCAGAAATACAAGCCGCTTGCAGGTGAGCCCTTATTAGAAAGCCTGAACATAGTTCCCATGCTGATGAAGAAATGTGATTGTCCTTAAAAAATGCAACAAAATGGGAGGGAAAAGGATACATTTCTAGCAATAAGTCAATATAGTGGGTTGCATTCAGAATATTGGACATACTAATACCAAACAAATTTGGTAAGTAATATGAATTGAAGTTGTACCTTGCAGAAGTATTCATGTGAACTTTTTACATTAATGTGCAACAATAAACTTTAATAGATTTTCCTGGGATTTTATGCATTTTTATAGACTGACAACTATAATTTGTGCTCCCCACAAATATGACCTGCATGCATTGTGGCAAATAGAAAACTATTGTTAAAAGTAAACAATGAGCAATCCTGTTTTTTTCAGCTTGCTTCAAGCAAATTAGGGGACACAATCATACAAAACATGATGCTCTGGTGAATTGAGACCCTTTTCTTTTCATTTTGGTTGATATGGAAAAGCACTGTTTTGTAGAATACTAACACTTCACATCACCGTGAACACACAGCCCTGCTGTGAAACATGGTGTTGATGGCGTCATGCTGTGAAGGAGCTTTTTTTAAGCAGGTACAGGGAAGATGGATGGAGCTAAATGCTGGCCATTCTTGGCTTGTTAAAGGTTGCACAAGACTGCAGTCTGGGAAAGAAGTTCACCTTCCGATAGGACAACAGTGCCAAGCATACAGCCAAAACTAAAAAGGAATAGTAGGACACAGTCAATGTCCAAAATTAATTTTTCATTTTTTCTAACGTGTCCTGTCTGGCAGTGTAGCATTAAGAATTGATGTCTTAATGCCAAATGGAGCCCAACAGATTTACTTTCACAGGTGGAGCATTACTGCTATCGCCATAGTTTTCTGCTTGATTTATATATGCAAATAGCTTTATTAGATTTTATTCTGGTACTATTTAACCTTCAATGGACACAAAAACAGGAATGTAGAAGAGAAAACAAAGGGTCCAGAACTAATTCAAATTGAGAATGTCTGGCAAGAACTGAAATTGCTTTTCAGTCATTATCCATCCACACTGTCTGAGCTTGAGCTTCTTTGCAAAGTAGCTCAAAGGTGGTGGGTACATACCTCAAAAGTTTTTTACCTGTGATTAAACAAAAGGTAGTTCTATAAAGTATTAAGTCAGGGGAGTTAAATGAAAACGTTTTTCACATTTTAGGCTTCTGTTCTGTTCTTAAAGGATAATATGGTCCTATATTTTTTCCTGACAATGGAAAAGGAGGAGCTAGAGGCTTTCATTGTTCATACTCCTCTCAGGAGGTTTGAAGGTAGGAAATTCAAACTTCAAACATCCGATTGAGTATGTTCAAGATTAAATACGGTGGCAATAACTATAGAGTATGGTGTTATTAAAATCAGGTATGAAAAGCCTCTGAGTTATTATTGTGTTATTTATGGTTGCAAACTGGCTCTGTTGGAATGAAATGAATGTAGAGGGAAGCAATAAAGGCGGAGATGGCTGGATTCCTGAGCTTTATGCTAATCATCCATCACTTATACTTTCTCCTTACTGCCACTGCTGTTGTCACACAGCCAGTTAAAAGAAATATAACTGTAGGCACAGGCAAATTTGCCAATATATATTTGAAGTTATGTTAATAAAACATTTTTAACATGTTAAGAAATTAACCAAGAATAAGAGCCAGTGTGGTTCAAGTATACACTTAACTAAATATATCTCATAGCTCAATTTACTGATATTAAAGTGGAATAAATCCTTGTTCAGTGTTTACCACTTGAAAAAGCCCAATCAAATTGAAACTCTCAAAGTAAACCAGTTTACATTCAATCCATAAGTCTAGTAAAAAAAAGCTGCATTAACATATTTTTCACATCATTGCGTAGTATTTCAAATGTTGCCCTTTCCAGCTCATTTATGTTTGCCATCTTCATTGTCCATGCATATAATGCAAATGAATGTGGTAAAATGTCCTACAAAGCTGCTCTTTCTGTGTTTTTGTGGACAAGACAGAAAACTGATATTTGATATATATATATAAAACGCGTCACATTACATTTTATTTTATAAAAGTGCAAAGTCGTCTGATATTTCCCCTTGTAAAAAAAGGCAACATTTTTGCTGTTAATTTTGCTACACTTAAATGCATACATTGGGCGATTTTTAGGTGTGCCTTGCAAGAACCAAAATGGAACCCCTTCCACTTTCAGAAATGCCTCAGTTCTACATAGATTACACAACCCATCAGAAACATTCCTGAGAAATGTTGGTCCATATTGGCATGGAACCGTCGACCACTTGCTACACATTCATGACGAAAATCTCCAATAGCACCACATCTGAAATTCAGCTTGAGATTTGGGAGCTTTTTGGGGCCATTGGAGACCTGTGAGCTCATTGTACCTCTCAAGAAATGAGTTTGAGATTAATTGCACTTCATATTATGGGAGAGTAGCCATCAGAAGATTGGTATTGGCTGTGACCATAAAGGGATTAACATAGTAAGCAACAGTATTCAGACAGCTTGTGGTACTAAGGAGTCCAATTCTTGTGGCAAGAACATATAACCCACACTATTACCAACCAACAACAGACTGAACAGTTTATACAAGACAGAGTGGGTTTTCATAATCTCATACTTTACTGCCCATTTTCTTCTCACCTCTAATATTGAATTATAGCTGCTGCTCACAGGTTATTACCTCTCTTTGGGACCATTTTCTCTAAATCTAAGAGATTGGTTATATGTCAAAATCCCAGAATCCCAGTAGATCAGAAGTTTCTGAAATACTCAGATAGGCCATTCCTGCACCATGCCACATTCACTCACCTAAATTATCTATCTTTGTTCTTTTGCTTGGTTTGAACTTCAGCAATTCATCTTCACCCCATCTACCTGGTTTGCTTTTCATGGTGGGAAGCAATTGAACAGATGTACCTAATAAAGAAGCTGGTGAGTGTTGAGAAAGAAATGGGACAGTGTCTCACAGCTTTATGTTAAGACCTAGAACACAGAGAGGGTGCATGTGAAACCGTCAGTCCTTCAGACATAGTTAATGCTGACTTAATTTGATGCTTAGGATTAATGTGTCACACCTTTTCCATGTATAACACATTTTGAAAAGATTTGAGCAATGAAAGAAGCACACTCATGAATCTGGGCTTCAAGTTCATATTCCCTTGGCCCCAGTCTTTTGCTCCTGGAACATTTTAAAAATAGAGATTTCCTTAAAAATATTTTTGCTGAGACCCTGATTCGGGTTTGAGTCGAAAAAAAAAAAAACTGAGAAAAAATGAGATGGGGAAGCTCAAAGTAGAAAAATAAAATGGGTCTTTTAGATTTCCGGTAACTCTTATCATGGTTGCGAGTTAGATAATTCAAGGTTATTTCACCCAGTTTGGAAACTTATGATACACTATTCTGATTTTTTTTTTCTAATGCTTCTAAACCAGAGATCATTTCACAAGAAAATATTGGTAAACTCATGCTGTTGATTTGAATTTTAGCTGTGCCGAGCTTAAGGCCATTAGTGTTGTAGAGGTTACAAAGTGTTGACATACCCTCTTACTAGACTATTTTGCTTCTCTGGAGGATGCTTTAACAAAAATTGGATTTCAGGAAATGTTAGGCTAAATAAACAAAATGTTGAATTTAGAAAACACAATTTAGAAATAATTGGCTAAATATTATTTATATTGCAGTGGAAAGGGAATTTAGTGTTTTCCAATTAACTTGACATCTAACTTTGGCAGATAAAATGTATATATCTCTTTTTTAATGTATAGCCAACCTTAAATGACCAGGGATAAAATTGATTTATTGATGCTTGTCTCAGCATTCAAACAAGAGTGAGGCTTTGTTCAGTACAAAACAAGATGTATAGGTAAATAAGTAGCTATAAAAGTGGTGAGATTTAAAGTTTTTGCCACTACTGCAGAGTCTGGCTTTCAGCCATCTCAGTACACCATCTGGCAGTTTAGGTAAACCAAGTGTTGACACACATATGGGCACGCACGAACACACGCCTGCACACACACATATAAGCAATCAGGCTGTCACACACTGTCGTACACTGGATTAGCACTTAATAGCCATACAGCTGCTGCTTGTATGTGACATCACACCTGCAGGTGAGACACCTTGGTGACAAGTGAGAGTGATCTCTTCTTCCGTCACACACTGAATAAAGTGAGAACTTAGAAAGAGCAAAGTGTGACTAAAAAAAAGTGCACTCTGGGTGTGGATGTGTTGTGGTGTAGGTGTGTGTGGATCTGTTTTCATTTTTCCACTTTATTCTACAATTGGGAGTCAGTGTGGCAGTATAGAATAAGATACCAGAAAAACAGAAAATCTCATATAAGTGACTTTGAAATGCATGTTTCAATAAATCTTTTAGTCTCAAATATCTAAGAAAATAGAGATGCATAACTGAAAAGTCTAATTCAGTCTGACTTTCACTGAGTTAGATGAGTCTTCAAAAATCTTTTTAAAAACCATTTTTGAGATGCATCAGGACTTTTTAATAGAAGACAGTGAGGGAGAATGTTTAACACGTAGAGATAACCAGTTCCATAAATTAGGGGTAGCAACCAAAAGAGCCCGATCATTTCTGAGCTTCAATCTTGTCTTTGGAATGGCTAAGAGCAGCTGGTCAGCTGACCTAAGAGTCACTAGCTCCGTTTACATGCACAAAGTTTCACGATCGGATTAAAATGTATCCGGATGAAATAATCAGATTGTACCGCCTATATGGGCACACAATCAATTCATCTGATCATAATATGTGTATATATGCACCTGGTTTAATTCAGAATAGAACCACTAGACATGCACAGTTATCAAGTTCCCCTAAAAAACAAACACAGAAGAAGAAGTACTTTCGTCTTTGCTAAACAACTAAAAACAGTAAACAAAACAGTATTATACAAGATTGTGTCTTCCGAGGGCCCAGGATGGTCGCACCAGGTTCTAATTACTGTTGAAACGTTAATGAGTAAGCAACAACTTTGAGTTATTTTACAGAACAGAAAGGTTGTATCAGGAGCCCCGACAGTTTTGCTTCCCAACATATTACCGGCACTCACCAACGTGGAAATATGATACGTTTACGCAGGTCGCACACACGCACTCGGGTCAGTTGGTTACATTTTAAATAACTTTAGCCTGACAAGCGTTTATATGCATGTTGATCGGATTATCAATCGGCATAAACCACCCCTCTCATTCGTATTAGAATTTCATTCCGATTTGCTTGTTCACATGACACATTTTTATTCCAATCGGCCCTTAATTCCGATTACTTTTGTCCATGTAAACGTAGCTAGTGAGAGAGAAAATGGGTGAAGCAAGTCCATGAGAGAAGGTGGAGCAAGGCCATTAACACATTTAAAAATGGATAAAATAATTTTTTTAATCAGTTGTGTAGCACACAAGGACGCCGTTAAGAGCAGCCGGCACAAGAGTGTTGTATTCTCACCGGTGTGATTGAATTAGAAGACAAGCAGCTGCATTTTGGACAGACTAAAGCAGAGAGAGGGCAGCTCGTCTGCCGCCAAATACAACTTGTTACAATAATCAAGGCATGAGGTAATGAAGGCTTGAATGAGCTTTTCAAAATCTTGCGTGGACAAAATTGTTTTGATTGTGGCAATTTGTTGCAGCTGGAAAAGCTTGTTTTTACTACAAAGCTTACTTTTGTTGTCAAACCTAAACTCGCCTTCTAATTTCTTCTTCAGACCGGTGGCAGTTGATTACAAAGATTCACAGAAATGCAGAGGGACGCAAGCACCTAAATCGCTTAATGCATGAGGAAAAAATGGTTTTGTAAACAAAATATATTTGTTGCACTAGATTCATAGCACACAGCAAATTTAGCACACATTTTTCCGGCCTTTACAAAATATTTAATACAATATTAAGTATTGTACTAAACCTGTTTTTTATTGGTCTAATGTAACACTCTAATCTTAAATGTTATCATTAGCTGTAAGTAAAAAATCATGATTAACAGAAACAAAAACTGAACACCATCATTCTGCATATAATTAATGCAGTGATGCAATGTATTCCAGTTCGCGATGGAGTTATTAAAATAAATATGTTTTTCAATTGTTTTCTAATTCATTGAATGGTACTGTAAATATAATATTAAAAAAGACACAGTTTAATATTTTCCCATATGTTCCTTTTTTTAAGTAGACGTTGATAGAAGATACATTTCTAATCAGGTCATGGGCAATTTTCTACTATCAAGAACAGTTGTTCATATTCCCTATCTGGTTTTATATGGATCCCATCAGCTCATTTTGTTTTTTGGAAATTCACCCGTGCTTTGATAGATTAGTAATTAAATGACATTGTTAGCCCTTTTATAATCTACCTACCCCTTCCTAAAAGGTTTCTGTTCAAAATTTGCTAAATGGTTGTAGGTTATCCTTTAACAAAGTGTAACAATGAATGTGGGTTGGAAGAGGTGTGGAAGAACAAATAATGGAAATGCTGTTCTGCAGAATCTGTTTAAAGGCCTGGACCCTATTGAGGTTAAAGAAAATAAATGTAGCTCAGTCAACTCACACCTCTGCATCGGTGTAATGTTGGAGACGTGCTGCTAAGCTCTTTGTGTCTCTAGGCTGGTTTTATGCCCCTTTTTAAATACATTAATGTGAATGTGTGTGTGTGTGTGTGTATGTATGCTGACCACAGTAAAGTTGCAGGTGGCACCCCATCTTTCACTCTAGTCCCTTCCAACACGCACACAACCATGCACACACCTCCGTGTGAGCAAATCCTGTCCCTGTAATGAAGTTTAATGGCTGTAACACTGTGCCAAAACAGAATGGGGAGGGGTGAAAGAAGCCACAATAATATTACCTGAAACTATATTACGTCTCTTAAAGTCTGTAATGGTTACTGTACATGAGAAATAACACGATTATCAAACTGCAACAGCTGATGCAACAATCTCCTTCCACTACCAGGTGCCAAAGAAAATTAGCAAAGCGCTGCTAGAAATTGCAGATGTAGAAGGGAGAAAAAAAAAACAGCTTTACTTAAAATAGTGTATGAAATTAAGCATTTATCAGGCTCATATTTATTCTAAAATCATTTTACTTACACAATCACAGGTTTTACATTCCTAGAATAGTAAGTATTTGAGTGATTTTTCAGCCAACACAGCTGGGTACCTCTTGCAGCATAACATGCTTCGTGAGGAGAATGCAAAAATACACTTCATAGAGGAAGCAATTCTATTGAAAACGGTCTACCTAAAAAAAGCACAAGGCGTGGTGGTGCAGCAGTAGTGAACACAACCCATGCATGGAGGCCTCAGTTCTTGATGAAGCTATCCTGGGTTTGACTCCCAGCCCATGGACCTTTGCTGCATGTCTGCCCCCTCTCTCTGAAATCTGTTTCCTGGCAGTCCACTTTCAAAAAGGCTTCCCAGTCTGCACAAATGCAGACTGGGAAGCAACATAAAGGGACACGTCTTCTTTGTATTCACTTGCACAGTTAAAATCCCATAAAACAAAAAAAGTTTGATTAAACATTTAGCCTACTCTTTGCCTTAGATTTCAGGGACCCAAGTTTGAAGCCTGGTTGTGTCAAGAAGAGCTTCAAGCATAAAAAAACTCTCCCAAGTCTGTGTGCAAGTTTTAACAACTTGCTGTGGTGACCCCTAAAATAGGAGCAGCTGAAAGGACTCTCTCATAATGATTCTAATTAAGTTAAAGGCACATCGTGCAAGTTATGAAGTTAAATGTTATCTACTTCCTTTCCCATACATGATCATACAATTGCCTGATGTGTAAAGTTAGTTATCCTCTACCACAGTTGCCTCTGGAGGCTGGATTAGTCAGTTTATGAGAGACTGATTTGGGCCAAAACCTCTGGGTGTGCGCGTGGCTGTGACACACTACGTGCTCTCGTGTATAATCAAGAGAACACGGGTTACCTTCAATATTTACAGCTAGCTTACCTCAAAAGACAATACGCCCCTTAACAAAAGACCTGTGCAGTCGCAGTGGCAGATGCTTCTCCCCTTCTCACGTGCACAACACTGGTGTCGTTACAACTTGTCACCAGAGGGGGCAGACATCTGTGATATAGTTAATAAATAAAACATTTTCCTCCTGATTTTAGTTTGTCCAATACCAATAACTTTAAATTACCATAGAAAATCGAAAATCCTGACATCCTGATGATTTTGCAAAACATTAAAGCCCTGATACCGGCTCTGGGCTGTCGTTAAGTGACAGCAAAGACTGCATCTGTTTCTTATTTATCCGCTGTTGACAAGAGGTCATGATTTGTATTCCGGCCCCAGCCATCTTGAGTTAATGGATAAATATAATTGCTTTATGAATGTTTGTGCATGAATGTGTATAAATAATTTAAGCCCTCTAAATGACTGAGAGGTAACAACAGGTACCAGTGGTTTTGATTGATGAATTAGTTCACTGAAACCAATTTCCATATTTCTAAATGACCTCAATCTTCAAAGGGATCATATTTCTTTCAGACTTTTTGATGTATTCTGGCTATTTTTATTAATAGTTAACTAATAAATGTATTTTCTTTTTTTTCTTTTTTTTGGGGGGGTGGGGGCTTGAAAATATCTCTTCAGAGGTTGACAATGCTTTTTGATTTGATTAGCACCTGTCACAGCTGCTGACATAGACAATGACAGCGTGACCTATATCAGCTGTATTATTAATGACAAATATATTCTGCATCTTTCATTGTCATACTGTTTTAATTGGTCTGTCATGTTATGTTTTTCTTCTATAAGTTATAACCGTGAAAAGTCATAGAGGGAGACGAACGGTTATGGGGAAAAGGCGACAAGGCGTCTGTTTTTTGGTCTCCGTCTTATTTTCTCTGGTCTTGCTAGTCGGCTGTTTGTCTTTAACCTTCAGAAAGAGATCTGTTTGATACTGAGCCCCAGTGGAAACAGTGTGGGTGTGTAAAAGCAGTCTGTTCTTCACGCACCCTACTCCTCTCAACCAGTTCAAGCAGAACTTTTGTTTTTCTATAATTTATTCCTTCCTTTATGCCACAGAGGCTCCTCTTTTAACGTCGCAAAAAGGCAGGAAATGTGTCTCAGTGACAGAATTTCTCCGACAAACATTATTCATCATTTTACCTTGCTGCCATCTCCCCTTGTTCCTCTATCACTTCCGTCTCCATCTATCTTATTTTACATCTGTCACTTCTCCAGAAGCAAACTCATGCCTTTGCCCTCAGGCTGCAATGGCTGGCCAAGCCCAGTTGTTAACCAGCCACTTACACTCTTTCATCTCCACACATACACGACTTTAAATTATGTCTGGCTGCCGCCCAAAGTTGCTAGGCAGACTTATTTACAGCCACTTCCCTACAACATCTGGTGGGTGTTAGCTCTCAACCTCAATGGTTGTTTAGCATCACAAAGTGGAACAAGCCTCACAATCTGTATTATTAAAAAGTGTGCCATTCATTTCAGATATGAAGCAATGTTTTGTAACATTTCATCCCCACAAGATTTTTCTGTTTTGCATCATTATTTCAACGCTTCTAATGCTAAGAGACGTAATAGTAAATGAAACAAAAATGCTGCATTAGAAGCATGCAACAAAGTACATTGTCGGCTTGCGTAAGCCAATATTATTTGACATCACAGGCTGATATTTATCTGCCTTTTTATCCAACATAATATATCAATAATGGCTACATGTATGTAAATTTCTGCGTTAAAACCGGAATCTCATGACATGTATTTATCTTATCATTCTTAAGTCTTTCAATAATCCATCTGAAGGGTGAATATTTTCCATAATCTGACTGTTACTGCATACAGCAATTTACAACTTAAAAAAAAAACAAATGTGTATTTTAAAAAAAAATACATTTGTTATGAAAACAAACAAACGCAGTATTGACACTTCAATTGGAAAATGTATAATTAAATTGTAAAAAGAAACTAAGAAAATCAAGAACTGTCAAATTAGTTTTCACCTTAATCTATTTTAATGAATAAATAATAAATAGAAAACACAACGCATGAATTGTTATTACCACATAAAGCGAAATTACAACACAGACAAGAATGAACACCCAGACAATTATCAGGTCTACCAAACTAAAAGTCTATCAAAAGTTCTGGGTCTCTGCCTAGAATTCAAACACTGGGTTGTTTTTTTTCGCACAACTTGGATTTATTTTACTTCAGTCAAATAGGCTGGAAGAGGGGGAAAAAAAGGAAGGAATGAACTCCAAACAAGCCACTTTGGATTCAGTTTCTACCCAGATCTGCCACAATCATAGCACACGAGAGTGGCTGTGGGAAAGGAAGTTTACTCTCCCTGAACCAAGTTGGGTCTCTCTTCTAGTTCTGTCAGCTCCTTCCCTCCCCAGGCAAGAGGGATTTGCAACCTTGGCTACAACAGCTCTTCTGTCTGTCTGTCCATCCGGGAGGTCACGCTTCAGCGGGAAGCCTTGTGATTCTGCTGTGCACTACCTTGAAGTCTTGGTGGTTTCTCTCTTTGGATTTGGAACCATGGCTTTAAAGTAACTTGAAATAAGTTGCTAAATAAGATAGTTTTTGTTTCAACCACAGGTACATGGAGGGGAGCAAATGAATTATTGGAAAATATAAAAAAGAAAATAAGCCTATGGAACAAAAACATTGTAAATGAATCTCAAACAAGTTGGTCAGTTTTGATGAATCCTATTTGGCAGAGCTTAGTTGAAAGTGCTGTGTTTTTTTTCTTTCTGTGCCAGATACTACTGTAAATCAACTCTGGACAGCTCAGAGAAGCTGCCCACAGTGATGCCATTAGCCTGATCACCCCACCTGGGGAAGAGTTTTGAAAATGTGTGTTTGTGGCACATTACTTAAACAATCATCTGAAAAAGAATCTGCCACTTTTTCAAATGAGTATTTAAATCTAGGAGACAGATCAAGGTATTGACTCTTTATGAAGCTATCTTTTAATAAGACGATCCACCTGGCTGAGTGCAGTCGAGCTCAGTGTAACAAGAATGTATACAAAGTTGAACACTGTTTAGAGTTTATATCTGATCAAGAATTAATATCATAAGCTTACCAAATTCTAAACTAACACAATAGTATCATTGCTTCAAAGGACATTATGACCTGAACTGACACACATCTTCATAAATGGTGTCTGGTGATGACAGCTTCAGGATAACAGCACAGCATGGTTTGACAGTCTCGTGCACAAAGTCATGGTAAAGGCTTTCTGACTCAAGAAAGAGGGCCAAAAACACAAAGATTTGTACCTTATAGAGTAATGTTATAACGGAAGGGAAGCAAAGAAAAAGAAAGAAGCCACTTTTGTTAGTGGGGCAGTTAGAGTTAAATATAGATAGCTTATCTAACAGATCAACAGCGACATCATTTTTTAAAATCCTAAATTAAAAATGCATAGTGTTTGCCTCTTGTCCTCAAGCTGTGTAAACAGATTGACCAACCAATTTCATAGTTGAAGTGATGTGTAAATTGGCTTATGTAGTAAATAGGCTGAACATGAAACGAGAGGTTAATGGGCATTTGATTCTGTCTTCGCAAATATTCAAACTGAAAACCAAAACTTTGAACCGTGACATAAATCTGGTGTTGTCTTTATTGCTTTTCAGCATCATGCGTTTTGTTTTAAACAAAGAAAGGACAAGACAAAAGTGGAACTGAAATCAAGAAACGGTCTTATATGTTGAAACTTGATCAGAGTTGTTTGAAAAACCTTAAAACTGTCATCTTGAAACACCATATATATGAATTTGAGTTTAAACATAATCTTATAGCCTGATTCATCTTAAAAAATTAAAAAAACATAATGCTGATGTAAATGAGAGCAAAACAACTAGTATTCCTCCATGGGACTCTCTTGGTGGAAAGCCAAAGGATGAATCCCATCCTTCAGATGTGGGAAGACGGCTAACAGGAAGGACCTTGCACCTAGACGAAACAGCTTGGCCAATATTGCAGAGAAAAAGTCTCTTAAACTCCAGCACAAAGGAAAAAAATAACAGGGGAATGTGGTCACAACATGCGATAGGAGAAAACCAACTAAAAACACAGGAATTCCTCTAGAAGACAACGTTGCTCCACTCTGACTCCCCGAAGGAAAGCCCCTCTTTCTAGATTGTGCTCTATACAGTTTCCTCCTAAATGGCTTCAGAAAGAGCCAACCCCCCAGGCCACAAACGGTAATAGCTGGTAATAGACCCTTGAATGAGATTAAACACGTGTGCAGCAAGAAAAACACAACTGGACTTAGTTTTGTCAAAAAATATGGTGTCTGATACCTCAGATAAAATATTGATGATCATGAATGATTAAAAAAAGATAGAAAAACTCACCATACTTACACCAGTCCTTGATTTTGTGGGGCAACAATCTGTATTTTTGAAAAAAAAAAAAAAGGGTTTATTCGTTTCCTGAGCAAAGTTCAAGGTCTTCTAATATGGAGGTGTTTTTTTCCAGAGGACCTCTGCCAACAGTTAAGCGTGGACATGAGAGATTCAGCAGACTGCTCATGTGCAACAAATGGCTTATAGATGCATGTGCTGCCAGATCTGTGGACTGTGTCAACATTTTTTGAAGGCAGATGGATTTTGTCTGAGTGAAATTGGAGTACAACTTTTCACTTCTAATATTTTTCATTCTGTGAATCAGACGCCAGAAGCCTCTGTCACATACAGGAGAGGACAAGAAAGTCCACAACAACTGATAAGACAGCGTTCTGAAGGACACCTGCAGCCTACCAAGATAAGGATGAACTCCTGAGGACCCAGAACCCAGAAAGAGACTTCAACATCACTACAAGTGGAATCTCCCCCGACTTTGGAAGAACAACTGGAACCCAAACCCCCTTAACCCCAGCAAAAGGACCCCAAACCTTCTTCTTCCCAGACCTCATCCACCTCTCCTCTCGTTTCCACCCAAGGCAGACTGACAACGTGGAACAGAAAAACAAGGCCAAAAAGATAAGAAATGTTAATCAGTCAGTGACAGTCTTTGGGAGTCAAACCGGGAACCTTGCAGCCTCTCCGGGGAAACAAGCACCCTGCTTTTTAACCGCTAGGCCATCACTTATGTTGCGACCATTGTTTTTTAATAGCAACACATCTTTTCAACACAGTTGCAAAATTTTGTATGGTTATGCTTATTCCATGCATATTTGTGACATTGGGTAATGTGTTGATGTCCAATTTCACAGGTAATGTGTTGATGTCCAATTTCACAGTCCAAGCACATGAACATATTCATGCTCCTATTCACTATAAACTATTGTTTAGTGTAATTGGTAATGCTTCTAGAGGTAAATGGCATTAAATAAAATAAAAATGACCAGATTAAGCTTACATTTAAATGTGGAGAGATAAAGAAGACACACACTGGCACAGCTTTCGAGTAAATGAAATGGAAAAACAATCACAGCACAAACATTTATTGTGTTTAAAAGTCTGGCATCAATGTTGGTTTAACCTAAGTTTGAGGGATGTTGTTTTAACCTTAATTAATACTAAATAAAGGCATTAGGTGACCTTCACAAATGCTAGTGTCTGTGTTAAGCAAGGTAGCAATTCCCATTTTTCATGTTTTCACAGAAAATATTTTAACATAATTATTTTTGATGAGTAAAGGAAAAAGTGGAAGATGCATCATGGGTGCAGTGATAAAAATACCTGCTCTTGTCAGACTTAATTAAGTTGCTTCAGTGTTTCTGCAGTAGAGATCAATGGATATAAGACATGGAATGAATGATAAACAGGAATGAGAGAAATATGATGGCAAAGTGATGAGAGAGAGGCATGCTGACAGGAAGAATAAAGCCAGATAAAGAGTCACAGGGCACCAGAGCTACTATAAAAGGTGCAAGCTAAACTGAGGATAAGTGTAATAAAGCCTGATACTGACAAAGAGAAAAAGGAAAAAGGCTGAGAGGGAGGAGACTGTCAAATGTGTTGTAATCCTCCTCTGATCGTTGAATCAGATTACTCGCACTAGATTCCTATAATTAACTGTTGAACATTAATCAGATTGGACTAATCAGATTAGAGTTGTAAACAGATTAATGAAGGATTACAAGGGCCTGCTGTGCTAAGAAGATGTCATTTTTCACATGGTGAGGTATAATGTCTTGTTCCATTAGGCTATTGTAATCTTACCAGTTAACTGAAAACCAAAGGACACAAAGGACCATGTGTGCAATGTTGATGAGTTTGTAATGTTGTATACCACAGGGTTAGTAAAGTCTTTTTGGCTGTTTTAGTATTTAAAAGGGTATTTTTAAATATAAAAATATTTAAATGTTTTTAAATAATATCAGGCATTATTAAAATAAAACATTGTTTTCTTGATGCAAGCCAATTTCTTGCCATGTTCATTCAGTGGTAGGAAAGATTTGTAAACAAGCCAAAAAATGCTCACACCAATCTGTGAATTGGTTCAAACGTGCAAAGAAAATTTCTTACAGTGAATGAGAAAGATTTTATGTATTTGCCTGAATGGCATGGCAACATGTTTAATTTCAACTAACTACTGCTGGTTTAACTATTTGGATACTTTGATCAGTAAAGCTCCAAGTAGTGTGTTCCACTGTGTGTGACCCATTTATTTCTTCTACTGATCACGGCATCATGGTGTTAACGCTAATTCACAAAACACACTTGGTTTGGTTTCAAAAACTACAAAATGAAAAAAAAATGTTTTTTATCTTTAGGAAAAACATGAATCCATTTAAAAGTAGGACAAGTAGGACAGCGCCATCCATAAATATTACAATTCCTGATAAACATGTGTAAAAAGTATTAGGATATTTTTTTTTCCATTGTCCTCGTCCTGGGAATATAATGTATTCTGTTTCTGTGGCAACAAATACTTCAGGGGCTTTTGGTGCGAAAAAAAGAAAAAAAAAGGAATAACATGTTGTAATGGCCCTTGTGTACACTGTTAAGTATGGTGAAGGGTAAATGATGGCCTGGAAACCTTGGTAAAGTACATGATATTGTGAACTGAAATTTTAAATAAAAAATGTGGTTGCCTTATTCAGTACACTTACATGGTCCACCATTGGATCTTTCAACAGGACAAAAGTCCGAAACATATGGCCAACATGTGATTTATTAGCCATAAAATGTTTCTTCTTTCAGTTCCATGACCCACAGTACTATTATACTTTACAAAATCAACAGCATGAATACCAAATGGGGTGCTGGGTATTTTGTTATCAACAATAATTTCTTAAGACAACATTTCCCAAACAGAATAAAAGTATTCACATAAAATGTTTATTTAAAAAAAATCTGTGTGAGCTTATACTACTGGAAAGAAAACACATTTGTTTAAAGCCTCTTACAATTCTTTATCAGCGATGCCAATAATGTAACCAACACTGTAAATGTAACCAGTGATCTGCAAATGCTTACCATCCTATGCATTTTTCCTTTTCATCCTGCCACATTAACTGAAACATGTTTCCTGCACACATTCAGGATCCATTTTTTTGTCATTTGGCACCAAATTTTTCTTTAAAGCAATCACAGGTTTGAATGGAAATGTTATATCTTACAAAGAAAACAAGAAATATCGACTTCCATTTCCTGAGTCTTAAACTCAGCTGACAATATCTCTGTGTTTGACGAAAACAAGAAAAAACCACAGTGTGTCTCTTGGGAAGGCAGAAGAAAATTGGTTTTGTTTTTTAGAACCTGTTAGCCAAGTTAACATAACATTTAAGTGATCCTTAACCTTTTAAATAAAGTCCTATTACAGCAGCACTAAGGAGTGGTGGCATTTTGTTCAAGTGGAAATCAATAGTCTGCAATTAGATGCTGTCGATGTAGAATGCTCTACACTGCAACACTATGTAACGTCGCCGAGATTTTTCGGTTAAAGGTAACCTGTGAGACTTCTCGTGCAAATTAAATTTCTGAGCACATCTCACTGTACATGCATCACATCAAGTAGCAGTTTACTCACATGCTTAACTTACACGGTTCAGGACAAAGCAAAGCGAGGAATGTGGACAGCACGGTTTGGCAACTGTGGACGGGTTTTACTCAACGTTTGAAAGCCTCACAATCTTTAACTGAGAGTTCTTAATTTTGTATGGTGACAGTATGCAGCGTTTGTTATGACTTTGAACTTTTACTCAAGTTGTCACATTACAGTGACACATGCCAATGTGTTCTATTAAAGTTTTATGTGATAGAAAAAAAAACAAAGCGGTACATAAATGTGAAACTGAAGTAAAAAAAAAAATTACACTAGGATTGGAAACTATTTGACAAATATGAATCTGAACAGTATGTCCTGCATATGTATTCAGTACCCCTAAATCAATGATAAACCACCTTAAAATGTAAGTACATCTGCAAGTCTTTTGGGGTATTTCTATATCAGCTTTGCACATCTCTACATAAATCTTTGCCCATTCATCTTTGCAAAATAGCTCCAACATTTTGATTTGGGTGTGTATGTGAACAGTGTGTTTAAGTCTAGCCATAGAGTCAGAATTAGATTTAAGTTTGACTATTGGACCACTTTAAAACATTTCGTATACACCTGATAGATTTAAAATTATGTTCATTCATAAGTTTATTTTGATGGGACACGAGACAGGCTTGTCTTAAGAGTTGATACCCCCTAACATCTCAAAAAAGATTTTCAAATAAAATAATAATTTGTTTTTATTCATATTTCATTAAAAATGTCATGCTGAAAATAATGTCTACCCTTTTCAATTAATGAAACCCCTTTTGCCTATTGGTATTATAACAATCGAATGCTTTTTATAATGACTGCATAGCTGTTTTGCATGACACCATTGGTATTCTGTATTCTCCACTCCAAAATGTTATTACTTCTAGTCAGAACAAATGGTAAAAATTAAAAGATGAAAACCAAATTGCCAAAGGTAGGGGTAATTTGGGGATTAACAGTCTACAAAGAGTATATCATTCACAGGTGGACTATATTTATTAATTAGGTAATTTTAAAAAGAAGTTGGTTAAATTTAATTTATTCAGGGATATCAGGGTTAGTTTTTAATAAAGTGTTATACAGATACCAAGTTTTTCAGATATTATTTGTAAAATGTTTATAAAATGTATCATTGTCCTCTTACTTAACAGTTATTCACTGCTTTATGTCTGTCAGGATGCAGCGTGAGGGCTGCATGCTGAGCCTCTCTCCCTCTCTCTCGTTAATGCGCAGCCTGATGGGTTCCACCTGTCAGGCTGCAATTAACCCGCAACTGCCTCCACCTGGTCCCACCCCTATTTAAACATACCTCTCTCTGCTCTCCTTGCCGGCCCGTAGTGTTCTCTCCCGTTCAGTCTCTGTCTGTTTCATCCTCTGTTGCGCCTCTGTCCAGAGATCCTGCCACGTCTGATTGCCAGAGTTCCTACGCCCTCACCTCCAAGAATCCTCGCGGCTGCACGGTGACGTCTTCGGCAACCAGAGACTTTCCCACGTCTGGTTGCCAGAGTTCCAGCGCCCGCGCCTGTCTGCACCTCCAAGAATCCTCTCGGCTGCACAGAAACATCTTCAGCAACCAGAGATTTTCCCACGTCTGGTTGCCAGAGTTCCTGCGCCCGCGCCTCTCTGCACCTCCAAGAATCAACTCTGCTCCACGGTCTTCAGCTCAGCGACTCTGCTCCACGGTCTTCAGCTCAGCGACTCTGCTCCACGATCTTCAGCTCAGCAACTCCGCTCCACGATCTTCAGTTCAGCAACTCTGCTCCACGGTCTTCAGCTCCTCAGTTCTACGCTCTCCAGTCAGGCTACTCAGCTCAAGCCTTCAAGTCCTCCGCTCCCGAGTCTCCTCCGGGTCAGTCTCCCGTGCTCCTCCTGCCAGCCAGCTTCCGCACCCTTCACCTCCGTCCATAAAGACTCTGGTTCCTCTCGTCATTCACTCATCATTCTGTGCAATAAAACTCACTTCAAGAACTAGCTCTGTGTGTGCGTGCTGTGTCCGGGTTCATCCAAAGACAAATCATGACAATGTCATTCTATCAAAAATGAAATCCCTATAAAAGAATTGCAGCTAGGAGTTGTAACATAAAAGAGTGAAAGAGGTCAAGGGGTGTGAAAAGTTTTGTGCAATTCTGTAAACAAAAAACAAAAGAAAAAAAACATTTTATATGCTCCCCGTTTACTTTATTTACATTGATCATTCTGAATCTATTCCCATTGTCTGCCTTTTTATTACTACTAAAATTTAAAGTCCTTAGCTCCATTTGGAGGTTGTGTCTGTGTTTTTGTGGCTGTATGTGAAGAGCAGATATCTAATGGATGAATTAACCACTAATGTTAACCTTTTTGGTCAGGCATGCTATGCCCGCAACACAATTATCTTTTCATCACGTTCAATTTGAGATAATTAAAGAATACCTTTAGCTGATGGTCTCTTCTGTCGGCTCCTTCACTTCTTTGTTCAGATTCTGTCCTCTTTTTCTTCTACTCCTTCACTGTCCTTTCTGCCTCTATCCATTTCCCTTTGCACAGCTCCTCTCAACATTTATCTCCATTAAGTCTTGTCTTGTCCTGCCTTACTTGCTCTCAGTACTCATATTCCCTTTCCTACCCACTCTTCTTGTTCTTTGTCCTTAAGCCCTTCCTTACTCCTTGTCTGTCTTTGTCATGTCCGTTCTTACTTTTTCCATCTTTTATTTCACTACCCTTTCTCTCCCTTTCACTATTCCCTGTTTGTCTCTCTTTTCACTGTTCCTCTCATTTAAACACAGCTTCCTTAGAAACCATCAATATTGCAGCATAAATTCCTCCTCTCCAAATATTTTTCCTTGTCTCGTATAATACAAAGTGTACTACTTGGTTTCGCCTGCTCCATTAAGTCAGTTGAAGCAGGAAGTCTTTCAGCTCCTCCATAAGCAGCTTTTACAAGTTGGTCGACTGGCTGTGGATCACTGAAGGATAGAATTGGACGATAGCAAGGACCAGTGGATTTATCACTGCACCAAATTCACACTCAAAGGGATTCTGGTTGAAATCCTTTTCCTCAGATCTCCTTTATTAATAACTTTCATCAGTAACAATATTTGTAGTTTGTTGCTGCCTCTATATACATCTTTGTGCCTGCCATCTCATCAAAATAATGTTTTTAAGATAATCTTCTAATTTTTCTTAGGTCTTAGGTTTTTGATGCATAGTTTGGCATTACAGAGGTTTGACTGTCTTTCTAGACCCCAACATTGGAAAGTATGGGAAAAGAAATTATTTGGAAAATGCCCAAAATGATTCACAGCATCCAGCTTCCAGCTCACTGGATTCAGTGAAAGTGTCTGTAAGCCACCAAGAGTTCAGCACATCCTGCACTGTGCTCCTCCATTTCCATATGTGCTGCTCGACTTGCTCTCTGAGAGCCCTTTCCTTTATTTGCTCCTGCTTTTCCTTAAATTGTAGGATGACCAATTGAAATTGCTCTTCACACTTCCCTGCCTCTTCAGCCATGAGCACACAAAAAGACCTCGTGCCTGGAGCCTCATGGATCACAGCTACAAAATTCAAACATTTTTCAGAGTTCTCATCCCAACATCTTATTCTTTTCTAATTGGATAGCTAGCACAAGTATTAAGACCCATTTGATTTTTTGTCTAGTTTATGTTAAAACAAAAAAATTCAATGCTGTTATTTTCTTTTATTGCGGCACCATGTAGTGGTATGTGGTTGAAGAATCCGTATTAAATTGTTCTCAATTCATTTTTTCAATAGTTTTCGGTGTCTTTTCAACATTCAGTTTAAATCTCAGTTGTTGTATGGGTAAGAAACTTCACCTGCTTTGCCTGCTGCTAGTGGTTGGAAAACCAGGTGGCGCCAACTGTATGGCAGCCTCACTTCGGTGAGTCTGCTCTAGAGCAGCTGTGGCTACAATGTAGCCACAGCTGAACCACTCATTCACTCATTCACCACTCATTCACCACCACCATCGAGGTGTGAATGAGGGAATGACTGATTGTAGTGTAAACCGCTTTGGGATAGTTCAACTTAATAAAGCACTATACAATTGCAGGCCATTTACCATCCTACAGTTTAGTTATATGGAAGAAGCCATCATACTAACAACTAACAACTGTATTTTTCAGACTATAAGGCGCACTTAAAATCCTTAAATTTTCTGGCCGCATACAGGTACTATGTGCCGAGCTAAATTTTTACGACCGCGTACGTGGTGTCACACTATAAACTTATCGGAGGCATCCGATAAGTTTATAGAAGTCTTTACATCAAACTGATTTATATGTGAAACCGAGCTTGATACACTGAGCTGCTCCAAGCGAGCGGTCACAAGGACACGCAGCATCACAGTCCCTCTCTGTTCTCACTGACGGGTGCGGTCTGTGTCTGCTGGAAAATTAATGGCTCTAGGTGCCTAGCTGGCTAATCACACATTTACCATCCGTCCTGCCAGTTCATCCCACTGGCTGAAAGTGTGGGAATTGTAGTAATGTGCCACAAGAAATGTAGGCAACATTACGCTCGACTATGACGGGTAAAACATCCGCAGAGAGTCAGCGCGGAGTCCGCCAGGCTCACAGTATGTGAACAGTATGTGGGAGCCTTTAGGCAGCCTGCGCCCGGAGTACCCGCCAGCAACAATAAATCTTGTAAGTTAATTCAATATAAAAGTTAGGTTTATTTTGGCCTTATGTTAGAAACTGGGCAGTGTAGTCCATCTACTCTGTCCTCCCAACAGAAACAGATAGAGAGCGGTGTACGTGAAAGGGCAGAGTGATATTACACATCTGGGAAATTTATTTAGTGCACCTTATAATCCAATGCACCTTATGGTCTGAAAAATATGGTACTTTTTTAATCACTTAGAGCAACATGACATCCTCAGCAGACAAGGATAACGGTTGTATTATCTGTGCAAAAAGGAAATAAATAAATAAATTGATCTTTACCCGTCATTTCAACAAAATGTTTTATCTTTGAACCTTTCTGTGAAGCTGTATCGACCCTTCAGGAAATGGCGAAGAGTTTGAAATAAATGTGACATTTACCAGCTGACAGTCTGTCTTGTTTTACATCCTTCCTCGTCCCTATACTTAAAAAGATACTCACATACAGAGTGAGTTGGCAAATGGTGTTAAATGAAGGAAATATCTGGAGCGGTTTCTTTTTGTTAGGTACCTATTATAGGAAAAACAATTTGAGAGACCGAAAGGAAATAACTGGGAAAGAAAATAAATTTAGAGGTGTATAGGAACAAAATGGTGAAAAAATCTGATTGATTCATTGCAAAAAGGGGGATACTGGGTCCAAGCCAGCATGTTGGAGAAGCTGTGATGAGGGTCGGGAGCACAGAAGCAAAATGTTGGTTAAAGCATAGGTTGGGAGATGTGAATTCTTTGACCCAGTGACAAGGATATAAATCAAAACCCGGTGTACGCGTGTGTGACAGTATTGGGAATTATGACACATAGGGTTGGTAGAATTTAACGGGTAACTCTTTGACATAACAAAATGAAAGCAACATCAATCACCTTAAGAGAACCTTTTAGCTTTTTTAATTTGCACATTAGCTACATTATTAAGCTATTTAAAAGGAAATCTAATGACCTGCAGATAGATATTTAAGTTTGAAAACATCAACATTATGTCCTCAAATCACTGTGCTCTGATTTAGTCAAACTGGTGCCTAAAAATAATTATTCTTATGCAGTGGTTCTCAAATTAACTAATCAAAAGAGGGATGTGCTTGAGCAACTCATCTAGTTTGTTGTATGAATTGGTTGTTTACTGCATCACACTTTATTTCTTGCATTTAGCTTGTAAATAAATGATGACAAAATGCATTCTGAGTACCACTAAAAGCAACCCTAGTACCACAATTGCATTCAGGTCTGATATGACTCATAAACTACGTTTAAATGGACAAAAGTAATCGGAATAAATGACTGATCGGGGAAAAAAAGCGTCGGATTAAGCTCAATCAAAAGTGTATTCCAAATAAGAGGGGTGGCTTAATGCCGATTGATAGTCCGATCAACATGCATATAAACACTTGTCAGGTTCAAGTTATTCCGAATGCGGAAAACTGACCTTAGTGTGCATGTGCGCCCAATGTAAATGTGACATATTTCACAGAAATACGTCGGGAAGCAAGATTGTAAGGGCTCCCGATACAACATTTCTATTCGAAAAAATAAAACGTCTCAAAACTGTAGCTTACTCAGAAATGTTTCAACAGTAATTAGAACATTGTGCAAGTCCAGCCTGGGCACTCGGAAGACAAACGTTGTTGTATAATGCTGTTTTGTTTACCATTTGTAGTTGTTCAGCAAAGACAGAGGTATTTCTTCTGTGTTTTTTTAAGGGGAATTTTATAACTGCGCATGTCATAGTGGTTGTGACTGATTTTGTGCCCATATAAACGGTACAATCCGATAATTTAACCCGGATACGTTTTAATACGATCATGCCATTTTGTGCATGTAAACATAGCTACAGTTTAATCTATTTTCATATAAGGGGGAATCTTCTTGTCTTACAGCTTTATCATGTCACAAGTAATTTGTCTTTGCATATATATATATATATATATATATATATATATATATATATACTCTATTACTGCATTGGGTGTTGAATTAGACACTAATCTCATGGATCAAAATCCCATGGATCATAATACTTCTACACACTTGCCTTATTAGTTTTTACTTTGTGCTCAGTTTCTTAGTGTGCTCCTGCTTTCCCATTTCTATGTATTCTTGTTTCTTCCCTTTGGGTTAGTATTTATCTTTTCCCCTGGATTCAGTGTTTCTTTGTATCTCTGTTTAGCTCCTCCATGTTAGGCCTTGTACACATGTAACAGGTTCTTTTATAAAAATAATTATCTCACCCAAATTGCTTTTCAAAGTAATATTGAACACCCGGGATCATGTTCAGCAAGCTTTTACCCACACAAATACACCACTGAGCATCTTTTTTAACATGCCAAACGCATATGAGGCAGTGGACTGCAAAGCTATGTCAGCCGGTCAGAATCCTTCAAAACAATGCCAACTCAATGTGCCTCTGTATTGGGAGGGAGTTTGTGTAAAACAGTAGCCTGGGTGCCATTCCGAACTTAGTCCCGCCCACAACGTTTTAGGTCGGGAAGTTCAGTCTGGCATTGCTCAATAGTAGCGCGAGTATGCTCGCCCTATATCTGGCGGGCCAATCAAATTGTCAGGGTGGGCTTTATACGATGATGGACAGATGATCAACAGTAACGTAATCAACCACGTCACCAAAGCGCGCTTGGGTTGAATTTGTTTACAACAACGATGGCTGCCGCTGGAGAGTTGAGGTGTGTAGATTCTGCTATTAGGTCTGTTCTAGAAGATATCGACAGGTTCATGTGTTGAAGGACTCCTTGGATCCCCTCATTCTTTTTGCAACACCGGCAAAAATCGTTAACGCTCATCTTAACGCTCTTCTTATGCTAGGCTAACAGCTGAGTTCCGTTGACAACAACAATGCGTCGCTTAACATACGTCACACACTCCGTTGCTCTTATTGGTTGTAGGTCTATCCAATTGAGTGCAGAGGATTTTTTTTTTCCTGGTTCGTTCGAAACACGCCCCATAATCACAGCTCTATGGAGCAGTATCAGACTCAAATTCTGACTAGAATTGAGTATGACCATGTCAGGCTAGTAAAACAGCTGACCTCCAAGCACTCTTTCTCCTTTGGAGCTCAATGTATTGAAGCAGTTGGGCTTGTAAAATCAGACAAACAGAAAGCCTCTGAACTAAATGTAATGCTTATGATGTATGAGGTATGCTTTCACTGTGAATTCTTGCTACCAAGATGAAAACAGGAAATGCTGTGTGGGTAACGTCAAATGGAAAGAAGCAATTGGAAATACCTTTGATTTCATGGCAGTGAATTTATTAGACACATGTTATAAACAGTCAATCACAAAATCAATGTAAAAATCAGCAGCTCTCTGATAGCATTCATGTTTCATCCAATGCATGACCAAGTCTATAACGATAGTCACATATGTGATATCAGCACCGCATTAACCCAAAGACTCTTTTTTTGCCATGTAATCAAAAATGTCATTATTAGAAATCTCCACTTAGAAAGATTATCATGAGTGAGGGTACATGCTCTGTGTGTAATTACAGTTGTAAAAATACATCATGCTCTACAAGGGATGCATATTTGCAGGGAAAGGCATAAGTGTCATTGTTTAATGCAAGTCTGCTCTAAGTTGTTGCCTGGCTAACAGCTCTGCTTAATTTCCAAGCACACCACAGTCCATGCTTCCTTACAATTGTTTATTTTGTTGCCTTTGCAGCATTAGCCCCTTTTCCACAACCATCTGTTGACCATCTTTAATACTGCTGACATACAATATGACAGAGCTTTATATGCAAAGTCTCTCATCAAAAATTTTGGTGTTATGTTTTATCATGGAGTTAACAGATGTATTAAAAGCAAATTTTCTTATAACAGGATTTCAGTGAAAGAGTAGTGTGGCCCCTAATTTCTTCACTTCCTTATGTACCTTCAGGCAATAGTTTGTCCATCTGTAAAGTTTTCTACACCAGATCTGAAAGAAACGTTTTGCTGATTTTGGTAAGATGCCTTTGAATTTAAAACATTCTGTTTTTTAGTTGTATTTGTTGCTCCTGCTGTTCAATCTGGGAGCATTTTGACATCAAAGTCACCTTTGTCATGGCATCTCCCCCCCCCCCCCCCCCCTTCCTCCGATATTAATCTGGAGGAGCTAAACCCTATCTCAGTGGAGATGCACATGTGATATGTTGTTTTTTTTCCTTTAATGCTGAAAAAAATCATACATTTGGTAACTGAGAGGAAAACTTGCACTGGACTAAAGGAAGACAGACAATGGAAGAACAAGAGAATGAGTGCCCACCAAAATAAACTCTATGCTCATGACGGATGTGGTGCTCAGAAATAGAAACCTCATCCCTCTTTCATCCTCCTATCTCTTCTGACTAGTTTTTCCTTTCTTTCATCCATAACTCAGACCATCTCTATCTTGCTGTACATGTCTGCATCTTTACCTCTTTCTTAGATAGCCTGCTATATTTTAAATCAGCAGTATTCAATCCTCACCAAAGATTCTTCCATAAGAGATTTTATTTCAAGCCTCTGTCATGCCACCCAAAAGCAAACTGCTGTGTTGAAGTTTGTTCATCAAGTACTCTTCAAATCTGAGCATCCTAAGTGTATATCAGTACCCCTTGTGTTTTTATTTCTTTGTGGCTTCATACTACTTGCACAGAATACTTTTGCTCAAGAGAAACTGGAATTTCTCTTAGGGTTGGCATACTGCATTAAAGCATTTGACAAACTACCTTGGATGCAACTGGCAGAAATATTCTTAGGTATTTTTTGACACCTTGTGGTTTTGGCAGAAATAAAATCTAGTTTTTTTTTCCAATAATAAAATTAAAGAATGAATTAAGGAAAACAGAAGAAAAT